>NW_011889165.1:440099-504511 GCF_000151845.1 Pteropus vampyrus | reverse complement strand
TCATTGCAACACACATTATTAGCACTCCTCTATGTGTGCCCAGCATTAGGCTCTGTATTTTGTGGCATTAAAACAAATTACACCTGCACAGTCTTGCCTCAGTAAACTTGTAATTCAGTTTAGGGTAGTTATAATTTAGTCAGTGGGAAATAATCATTTAAATATAAAAATAGTATTTTAAATCATTTCCATCTTTGATTATTTTGAAAATTTTTATTTAGTGAGACAAAAGAATATGTCCAAAAGAATATGTCAGTAAATTCTCTTTTACCTTCGTGAAGAAGAATCTTGGCTTATCTTATAAAGGCATATAAAAAAAGCTTAATTTCATGGTTGAGATTTCATAAGCATTTGGAACACCTACAAAATCTTTCGACTTATACCAATTGAGTTCCTTCCATGTTCTTAATTCTCTTTCCTACATTTTGATGACAGAAAAAATAGCAGATGTCCCTGGACCTCTCATAAGTCAAGACCCTTAAGTGCTGGTGACACTACTTCAGCTCATTAAAGTGCAGAAATCTTCTATCTGTATATCTTCGTTTAATATACTCTCATTTGTACATTTATGTTGTAAAACTTGCACCATAAAATATATAGAAAGTACGGCAGGCTGAAAGCAATATCTTCTAGTATTCTTAACACCCCAGGAATAGCCTGACCTTGGTATGCTCAGATTCCCCAAAGTCTTAAAATTATACAATGTGAATTGTGGCATTTAATTTATTTTATTCTATATGCTTTAAAAGGCAACCATTGATTTTTAAAGCCTTTGGGCAATATACAATAGCAGATTTCATAAACTACAGGGTAAAAATGACAAAGTCATAATAACAAATGTCAAGCTGGCAATTACCCATCCCAAACAATTCTTTGCCTTCCAAAGTCAGATATTATAAATGTGTCTCTTTTAGACCAAAATTTTTTTTTTAAACCTACCAATTCTCCTAACAGCTCTCTGATATTTATCTCTAAAGATGATCAATAAAGACATGTTGACAATACCCAGGATATGAATGCAAATACCTGTAGTGGCTAAAGTACTAAGGGTCTGTAACACACAAAATTTCATTAACAGTGTCCTGCAGAAGTCTTTAAGATTCCCTTAGGGAGCCCTTCAAAAGCACAGTTTTTAATAATAATAAAAATAAATAAAAATTTAAAAATTAAAATTTAAAAAAAAAAAAGCACATTTATGGGGGACATAAAGGGTTTAGACACATCTTGGCTGGGCACTGGCTAAATGACCTTGATCGAATCACTTATCCTCTAGGAGCCTCAGTTTTCTCATCTTATCTATAAAATGAGGTGATTGGGCCAGATGTATTTAACGTGCATATCAGATCTATGGTAGACGATCATTAAATTGTAGGTTTTTAAAAAATTATTGTTTTTAGTTCATCTCTGCATCTTTCTGAAGCAATAAAATAGCAACTGTATCTGAGATGGAAAATAACTTTTGGCTTAGTTCTGAGGATACTTATGGGCAGATTTTGGTATAAGACTTCAAATCTGGACCAATGCTCCCTTCAGTCTGAATTATCCCATTTCATACTCCTACAAAAACAAAGGGGTACAATTTTGACCTACAATTCATATTTCCAGGTATGTGAAATTATTGAAATGGTCCTGGTATTCACAAATTAAAACATATGCTGTCACTGGTATCTATCAGATATTTTTTTTTAAAATGTGCATTTAATTCATCCTTTATATTGTTTAGATAGGTAGGCCTCTAATTTCAGATTGAGTTAAAAATGAATTTCAAAATGGAGAAATACAATGACTTCTCAAAAAAGACATTATATTTTTATAACAATTCCCCAATATTAGCCTCTGAAACGCAATTTACTTTAAGGTGTAGGCTAAGTAAATAGATATGTGTATATGTGTGTGAGTATATGTCTCTAAAATGTAATACTCTCTTAAATGTCACTAATAAAGGAGATAATTGAGTGTCAAACAACATTATCTAATGACAGACCATCAGAACCAGAACCGATAATATGGTTCTACTTTTAAAATACTAATGTAAAAATTTCAAGTAGAAAAAAATAATGAGGGCAGCTGCAGAAATATAGTGGTACAAACCTGACCCCCGGAGATAAACTGCTCTGGTTTGCATTCTGGCTCCACGATTTACGTTGGATAAGTTACTAATCTCTCTGTACCTCGGTTTTCTCGAGTATAGAAAAATAGTCCTTCCCTACTGTGTGAGAATTGAGTGAACACATGTAAAGCACCTAAAACAAATTCTGGCTCAGTAAATGTTAGCTTTTACTTTATTTGCTATTGTGACCTGAAAAAAAATTTTTTTAATGCCTTGCTTTTAGCAAATATCACAGAAAAGGTTAAATTCATTACCACATATAAAGGGGATTGCAACAGATATAGGTAGAAACTATATTATAAAAGATGAAGAAATTGACTTTCTAAGAAAATTTTACAGAGTAGTTAATATTATGACTAAACTGGAAAGTAAGTAGCATCAAGTCCATACTTATTAAGTCTACTTTACAGTTCTTTGAAATAAGGCCAAAGAGTTCAATGACAGAATTTTACAGTTTCATTTCAGAAACCAGAATTGTTAAGATAATCCTGGCATCTAAGTAAAGATGGCCCTAGCTGCCTCCTTCCCCTACAAACACCAACCATGGGGCTAGTTTTGGGTAAACATCTCCCCATCAGAGAGGCTCATTTGAAATGAGTAGAGAGGGATCATTTCTAGGAAGCCACCAGCAATCCAGAAAGTGCTCCCCATTGATGATGGTGGTATTGGTGATGATGGTGATGATGATGGTGATGATGATGGTGGTGGTGGTGGTGGTGGTGGTGGTGGTGGTGGTGGTGAAGGTGGTGGTAGCTGTAACAGCCCTTATTCTGTGCCAGCCATTTTACTAAGCTCTTTGTCATATTCACTCAGGAACTGTGATCACTCACTGAGAGAAACTCATGAGGACAAACCCTGAGAACAAGGGAGGAATAACAGAAGTTAGGACCAGGCTGCATACTATAGTCAGAGGCCTTAGATCCTGGGCCTTTGAGGGACTCCCCAAGAAAGGAGACCAGAGAACCCTTATGAAGTGGGGAGACACGAGGGCAGCACTGTGGGGCTGAAGCCTGAGAAAAGGAGAAGAAAATGAACATTTGTTGAGCACTTTTTTCATCCATGCTTCTGTGAAAGGAGTTTGCTAAAAGAAAGGAGACAGAGACAGCAGCTCAGCAAAGAGAGTTATACAAGACGAATTTCGCCCATATCTTAAATATTCCTTTTAACCTTCCAGACACTTAACTCTTATAATTAAATCTACTTCTTCTAGTAAAATCTGGTCAAACCACATCTCTGTCTGTCTGTTTGTGTGTGCATGTATGTACTGTGTGTAGGCCATTAATAATCCAAATAACATCATAGTACACAATGTTAAATGGAAGTATTCAGGTTTATTTTCTTTAAAAATAGCTCTCTCATCTGGATTATGTTATTCTCAAATCAGTTATTTTTTCAAAGTAATTTTTAATAAGCCAAACTCCATTATTTTCATTAAGAAAACTAAAATCTTCACTTTGGTTTTCTTAGGGTATTTTCTTTGTAAAGTAAAAGAAGCTTCTTATTGAGTTGATGAATCTCTAAATTTAAAAAAAAGAAATCTGTAACAAAATGCCATGGATGAATGTAGAAAGTGAGAATGGACAATGTTTTACTGTTATTAAATATGTCTAAAGTAAGAATTTTAACATTTCATCATGATTTGATTGAAATCACTTAAATTGTGTGCCTACCTAATTTCAATGAATCAAGGTGAAAATATGACCTTTCAGGTTCTGGCATGCTGTTCAATCAATCAACTTTATCATGCTCTGCATGTAATCCATCTGGTTGTATATTGAACTTGAAGGAAATCTAAAACAATGGCGTAAAAAGTGGAATTGTACTTGCCACACATATACTTCTCGTCTTACAAAGCACAGTGTATCTTTACAATTTAACTATGAGATTAATTACACAAAATTAGGCAAAAAGTTTCTCCTAGGATTAATTTCTAATTCCAACATCTACGATGATAAAAGCAGAGGCAGAAATCCCAGCAACGTGAAAGTCTTAATACATGCTGATTTCTAAAAAGAAAGCTGCCTTTCTTCAACTTGTTAAAAATTGTTCGCTTTACTTGTATCTTCAGAATACATCTAGCTTAAAACAAAGGAGAGGAAAAGAGTCCTTTTTTAAAGCCAACTCTTTCTCTTTCTGTTAAACTACTCGCAGGTAGTTTATTTTAAACTCCAGATGATCTGAACCTTCTGCTTCATTACCTTTTACCAAATACCGTACATTTCTAAAACTTCTCCCCTTGCTCTTAAGGCAAGCAGGGACCCCTCATGATTGCTGCTAAGCCCAAGAGCCAAGAATTCCTATAATAAGAGAGATACCACCATTATTTCCCAGCATTGCTTTAGGATAAAATGATGTCTGAATTTCAAACTCCATTACTTTAGAAAACTACCTAACTTCTTATATGGAAAAAAATATATTGAAGAAAAATTACTTTGACACATAAAACTGTTATGTCAAACTTACTATTATGATGATCTGAAATGTTAACTTGCCAGTTACTTACCAGGTTTAGATTCTGAATACCTAAAAGAGTCAACATACCATCTTTTGACTTAATATTAAACTGAGGAAAATTCTTAAATGCAATTTTAAAACTGTGAATAGTGTGCATATAAAAATAAACAATTTTTACTGGCACAACTGCTTTTTTTGACAAGTTTCTGTCTTAAATATATGTTATAATGGATCTTTCTTACCAAGAGAGACTAAAATTGGTCTAAGAGTCTAAAAGAGCCTAAACTAATCTTTGTTCCCAATTCCTAACATCAATTCATCAATCAGAATAGCTTATAGGGAGTGCCCCCAAACCCCATCAAGCAAGGAACAAGGGAATTTAAAAAAAAGCTTACAGAGCTGAGTTTTCTTCAAAAAAATATTCCATTGGATTAAATTTAATTAATACAATACTTTATTGAACAAATATAATCAATTCAGAAAGAGGAAGAAAGAATGCTGCCTTTAGAGAGTAACTAGAAAAACCTTTACGGAGGAGGTCGCCTTTGATGAGGCTTCTTGAAGAATTGCTAGCACTAGGATAAGCAGAAGAAAGGCAGGATGGTGGTATTCAAAGTGGGAAGGGAAATATAGGGAAAGGTGTGGAGGAGCCTGATGGCACATACATTTGCAGTGTTTTCTTCACACTTAAAAGATGACTAATACTACCCATCCCATAAAGATAAAAATGAGCAATGGGTTTTAAAACACTTTAAAGACTCTAAAGGTTTATATGAACATATATAAACATAGGATTATCATTGTAAGTAAACACAAACTGACATCACTAAACGGAAAAGCACAGCTGTTGTAGGTTTTTGAAAAAAAATGACCTCCCCGCCAAAAAGGAAATCAGTTAGGATTATGATCGAAGGAGAGAGAAGTTAGGAAGATTAAGGTGAATATTTGGTATGTACAGCCAGAAAAGGAGGAGTGCCAGGACTTACTGTTATTGGTGAGAAACACAGAAGAATAAACTTGAAATTTAATGTAGATAAAATATCAGTTGAAAGTTTGGATGTTATAGAGCATGATTTGTTATCAGTCTAACTGATTGAAAGAATAGTAGCAGAAAACTGAAGATGCAGTTTAACATAAGCAAACTTAATTTGAGCCCTGCTGTTCAATATACAAGTGTGTGTGGTTAGATTTATCATAACTTCAGGGCAAATTGAATAGCAATTTAGAATAACAGGAACAAACTTGAATGCTGTCTTAAATTTAAAAAAAAAAAAAAAAGAGTTGACGAGGTAGAAAGGGTTTCTTCTTTTAAAGATTTGTTTACTTCATCTAAGTAAATTCCAACAAATCATAACCTGATGTCCAAAAATCTAAATTCAATTTCTCAAGGTAGAAACATAAGGATCTAAAGATTTCATCACATAAAAAAAAAAAAAAGGTAAGGTTATTCCTTAGGAAAAAGCAGTGGTTGGGATAAAGAAATGTCTTTGGAATGAATTTATATACATGGAAGACAGCCATGTACTGAGGTTCCCAGGGCCAGCAAAACAACTGTGCATGCAACAGGCTTTTTCAGACTACGTGAGTCATTTGGTGTAGTCACTCCACATCCCTGTGTGGAGGCTCTCTTTACTATTCTGTGCTTCCTCCCCCTTGCTCCCACATTTTACTGAATCAAACAGACTCAGCATTTGGTTTCATGGTTAATTAGGTTGATGCTGCTTATTTTTATATATTTTTAATTTTTTATTTATAATTAAGGTCAACTTATTATTAGTCTTTGTATTTAAAAATGAATACACGGTTGTGGTCAAACTGTGTTTTATCTAATTATAAAGTTGGTATTTTTAACATTTGTCACAAGTACCAGGAATCTGTCAGGTCCGCAGACAAGGTTTCATGACCTGACTTATTACTTCCTTCCCACTTCACAATCTGATTCTTCCCTTTAAAGATAAAACAAATAAAAATATTGTTTTTTATATTATTTATATTTACCATATTTCTCCCCTCAAAAATATTTCACAAGTGTTGCCTATCACCTACATTCCTTAACATGAATTATCAGGTGACTGTGAATATTAATATGACTATAATTCATACTTATGTTTTGCTGATTTCATCTCTTTAAGAAATAGCTAACAGGAATAAGGAGAAAGACTTATGAATATTTTTAAAAGTAAAAACATGTAAGGGCCATATTTCTATTCCATGGGTGAGCCAAGGATCTGGTGGGTACTTTGAGAACCATTTTATGAATTGGAAAATTAGAAATGAGTGGTCATTAGTACTTTATATTATACTCTCTCCTACGAAGTGAAAAAATAAAATGTAGCAAAATGTGATCAAATCAGAAGTGGTGTCTAGAAGAAACTGAACTAGAAAACTTAAGGTTCAAACTCTGAGCTGGGAAGTTTAAAGACAGCATTCACCACAAGCTGATAGGCAAACCATATCTCATACTGCAGGTAATACTTTCCTGAATATAACACAGCAAAAGACATATAAGAGAATGAAAGGTGATATTTTCCTTCATTCAAATAAGATTTAGTTGAAAGATTTATAAGCAAGGTGGAAAAGAAATATGAGGACGACCCATGAAGGCCTTGGACATTAGATGAGATAAGGCCCAAATGCCCTTTTTTGATCAAGTTAGGTCCTATAAATACTCACAATATCAAAGCGATTAACTATGCACATTTCACATCAATGCAGAATGCAATTCTAATGAACCATTAGAGAAATTTTCCACTTTCAGCTTTTTATAATTCTGCCTACATTAGCTTTACCCATATGGAAAGAACAAAGAGCCAGATACAAAAGCTAGTCCTAGAACATAATATCATGTCTACTTTAAATTGTTACCACTTCCTAAGAACTCGTGGCTTAATTTTCTTAATTTCCTAAGTACCTTAACAAAAGACAACAATAAAATATTGAGTTGATTGTTCTCAATTTTCCTTGCCACTCTCAGGAAGTGCTAATCAAAACATGATTCACATTTCTGCTGAAATTAGAAGTCCTAAAACTACACTTCCCAGGGTATTATCTCCCTATCACGCCCCCCCAAAATGAAATCAAGCAAAGTGTAATCTAAAGTAACTCCTTTATGATCACTGGCATATAACCCACCCTTGAAAAAGGATCATGGCATTTCTCCTTTGTAATCTAATAGGAAAAAAAAAAAAACAACAACAACACTAAAAGATGAAATGGCACCCTCATTGTTGGTAGTATGCAAATAAGAATAAATTCTTCAATTGTGTTAAGCCATCTTTCCCTGGAGTGACCAGTTAATGGGAGAGTTTAGAAAAGAGCCAGTGAACATTCAAGTGAACAGAAGATATCTGAGAACTTAAATGTTTCTTATACCATTTAATTTTTTTCAAAGTCATCTACTCCCATGGCATAATACTTTATTCTTCATTTGAACAAAAGGCACACTTGTATGTAGACACAGCTTTAGTCAAATAAGGAATACATTTAAGTCCTTAGATTTTTTTGGAAACAAATATTTCACCAGCAGCTCCATATTTTAGGTCGCCTTAAGGCCCAAAGAGCTAGTGAAGTGCTGTGGTAGGGTAAGGTCAGAGGAGAGAGAAAGCTGAAATTACAAAAGAGGGGTACCAACTGGTGGAGCAAGGTCCAGGGCCTGGAGAACACAGGATTTAATGTGATAAAACAGGAGTTGGGGTGCCCCTTCCCTCAAATCTGAAGAGGTGAAGGTTAGTGCAGACACAGATACATGCACAAGTATGAATGCAGGACTCTGCGGAAGTTCATGCTGGACACCTCGGTCTCTGGGAGGGGATGGAAAGAGGAAGACCATTCTTTAAGGGAGAAGGAGGAGTGGGACTGGATAGAATTAGGGGCATGAGGAAAGAGGTCATGTATGGGGCATTGCACCACAAGATAAGAGAGAAAGCTGACTAGGAATATATGAAAGGATCGTTAGCCTTAAACATAAACCAGTGTTTGAGACTTCATTTGAAGAGAAATCCATCTACAAACTCAAGTCAGCCTTCAATCTTCTTTGCCACCTGACTTCCTAGGAATCTGCTTTTCTGTCTGTAAAATGAGGTCAATGACTAAATGACCTGTGAGAAACATCCAGCCCCAGTTTATCATAATTTTGTTTCGCAGTTCACACTCATTTTTTCAAAATACAATCTAGAAAATGTCTGACTTAAAAAACAATATTGACATTAAAATTATGCTAGAAAAAAATAAAGCCAAAATTATTGTATAATGAACTAATATTTAAGTCCAAATCAAGTTGTATTTGATTACAAAGAAAATAAAGTTAAGATATACATTCAGGTTAAGTAGAAAGTTGGAGCATATTTATCTCCAGGTTTGTGTTTTTCTAAAACAAACAAATGAAATTATAATGGCCAGTATGAAGCAAAACAAAATAAATCTGTTTTAAAAAGATCTCCCTGGATTACATCCTAATTTATCACAAAGTTAAGAGCAGACTAAAATAGATAATACTTGTGATAGATCTTAAAATCTAATTAGCTGAATTACCAGCAATTCAGCATTTCCTAGATTTAAATTGAGTCCTGTTACTATTCATAATTTATGAAAACAAAGTCAATCAAAATAATTACAATCCATTCCAAATGAGTGGAATTATTTTTACTTCCCCCCCACCCCCAGAAGAGGGAAAGAAACTTTTTCTATGATTAAACGCATTGGTTATTAAATCAATTCATATGGTCAAAATGGATAAGGTTTTGTTGTTGCAAAAAAATTTAAATTCATTGAAATTTACCTAAATCATGAATATTTAGACACATGTCAAATGGCTAAACATAAACCTATAAGCAAATACTATAGTAATCTATTGGTTCTTGTTTTAAAGGAATGGGAAATCTAATTTTTATGAGTAATTTTAATACAGTCATTTCTGTAACACAGATTTACCTCAACGAATGATTTCTAGTGACCTTTTTAGCCTGAAGAGCAGCTCTCCTTCAGGATATCATATTTTCTTTACAACAAGAACTCACTTTCCTGGACTAAAACTTGGTAAGCCACAGATATAAAACCCTCTCCTGAGGTGGTAATCAGTCAACCATAGGTCCTCAATGAATTCCACCTAGTTACTGGCACCTAGTGAGAACTATCACATGAGGCACTGGGGAAGACCAAGGTTAGTCCATCTTCAGAAATTCACATTTGCGGGTAGGAGGGTGAGATGGAACTGGGTCACCTCTATCCTACACGGGATGAAAGAGAGCCGGATTGAGGACAGAGACTATGACAATCAAAAAGAAGAAACTTAACGGTCCACTTGGCAATTAAGCCTTGAAAAATATATACTTTCAATGATTTTACAGCATCCCTTCAGCTCAACTAGTCCATGATTTAAAACCACTCTAGTCAAGTTGATCTGGTTCTTATCATGATTATGATAGTGCTAAGATACAGACAGGGCATTTATTTCTCTATATATTATTTTACAAATGAGTTGGAAATTAAATAAGACTGAACCATTTTACAAATGCTAAAATGTTTCCAAATTTTCACTATGCTTAAAAGTATTACCTATGAACAACACTAACAGAAATACCTTCTTATAACCAACTTAGGTAGATATTCTGCTCACATATTACCCAAATTATAGTCAAAGCAAAGACAGGCATTTAGCAATTTCAAAATGGTTATTTTCAAAGTTCCCATGTTAACTGTACCACACTATAGTTGGAAAGGAACATAGCCATTACTGAACAAGAACAAGGTCAAAAGCATACGTCCTACTTATACAAGTTTTGGCCTGTTCCCTGTTCCAAATTTTCCTGGCCAACATACTCTTAATATTTTTCCAGAAACGGGGAAAAAAAGGACTGGGTGAGTCTTCAATTGGTTTCCTGTAGAAACTCCTCCAATGTTCCCAGAAAGATTACAGCATCTCCTGACATAGTCCAGAAATATGTATTTCCGTAGGTTTTGAAATGACATATCTGAGACTAAGACTCTTCGTTATACATCTGACATTTAGAAACTATAACCAAGTCCTGAGTCTTTTCATATTTAATAATTCCTAAAAACTGACTTGTCTTAGAGTTACACTGTATAAAATTCACAGGCTTGGGAATCAGCTGGATCTGGATTTGAATTCTGGTTCCTCCGCTTACCAGTTATGTTTAAGCAGAAAAGTTGTTTAATCTCTTTGTGCCTCAGTTTTCTTGTCTCTTAAGAGGGATAAGAATAACTGTGTCATGGGGTTATTTTGCATGTCAAATTGAGATAACATATATAAAAATACCTAGTGCACTGTCTAGCACAGACACTGAGTACATTGTTAGACACACCTATGCACGTGTACATACATATCAGTCAAACCTAGAGAAGACTTCCGCCTGAGTTTTCATTCATCTACCTAATTTGAATATTATCCTATAATGAGCCAAAGCTTCATCGGAGTAATAACTTGAAGACTCACAGGAAGTAAAATGAGCTCTTTTAGAAATGGAGTCCCATCGGCTATACCCTGATTCCTTGGAAGTCTTCATACGCCTCACAAGGATGAGTGATTTACTTATAGATACTAAATAAATCATACTAGCTTGTCACAGGCTTAAACACAGTAGATATTAACCTAATGAGTTTACTACAAAAAATAGAAGTACAAATGCCCATCAAGAGATAAACTTTTCCCCTTAGCTATGAATCTAGGACATAGAAAAAAGTAGTCAAAAGCAGTCAGACAAATTATAATGTGCTTCAAGCCTTAGATCTAAAAGAAACTGGGCCAGGACCTCATCTAAAATAAGAGAGAAAGCAGAGAAAAGTTTTAAAATTTAATTTTAAAATGCAAGGGTATTCTAGCCCTGTATTGGTGCTAGACTACTTTATGGAACTATTGTTCCATGTAATCAAAGAAAATATTTACGTAGTATTAAATTGGAGCAGGAGCATACTGTTTTGTGACCTAATACATTTTAAGGCTATTAGGTTATAGTAAATATTTCTTTCACATTTGTTCTAAGACAATATTTGTTGCATGACATCTCTGATTTAAAAGTATGCTATATTTACTTCACGTAGATGAAAAATTTATGAAATATACATAATATGGAAAAAAGAGACTTGGTTCAAGGACACAAATAAACCACACATAAAAAATTGGGATGAATTTGTAGGGAAAAGCTTTTTGAATCATTGGGGCACCTATGGCTCCTTCATTACAATGCAACAATTAGTATAATCATACCAAGTACAGACATCAGCAAGCAACTCAGTTTATTCAGAGAATGTCCTTTCGCCACATTTGACTTCAGTATAGGAAGGCACATCCACTGAACCTAAGAAGTCTACAATTCTGCAAATATATAGCATTAATTTTGTTTTACCCACCTGACCCACAACTCATTCACAGCCAAACTGAAAGGACACTCTGAGAAAAATGAAGTTCCGTATAGGAAAAGAAAAAGGAAAATGGCTAGGAAAGGAATCACACTGAGTAGTATTGATAAGAAAGATTGATGGCTTCAGATTTCTCTTTGTGTTTACTGACAAAAGGCAGCATGCAGTAGTAGGCTCGGCTTGTTCCAGTGAAAAATGAAGCAGGGTTAGTGGACTGCCTGTCTCCAAAAAATGCTTTCTAGAACACCAGCTATCTTTTCTCAGTCTAACATCTTCTGTGCCCATTGGACTATAGTCTATCTTTGGTAACACAATTAGAATTTATACCCATTTTAATAAATATACATATATACGTGTGTATTTGCTTCAAGAATAACAAGACCTTCTGAATAAGGGTAGATAATTGTAGAAGTTATTATCCACAGTATCTATGCAACCAAGTATGCATATGAATTTTTGGAGAAGCAAAAATATCCCCACTCTAGTAATTGGCATCACTGAACATTTATATCCTTCAAATACCAGAAGCTGAAAAATGAGCAGCCACAAAACACAGGAGGTTAAAAAAAAAAAAAAGAAAAGAAGAAGAGGCCTATTCATAATCACAATCAAGCATGAATAATTACCAATTTTGAATGTAAAGATCATTCAAATAAAAGTAACTGATGGATCATCCACATAGGGTGCAAGTCAGAGCAAACAGACAGTCCACTTTAGAAAGTGTCTTGTGAATTGATTTAACAAGTTTAATGCGAGCATCAGTGTGGGGCTATTACTGATCGTAAGCTTTACTGATGTTATTTGTTCGCTTGGAAAAATACCGCTCTTTGGAATGAGCACATTAAGGCTAAAATTGCAGAGAAAACCCTATTACAACTTTATTGCTGGCAAATTGGAACCAAACCTTGTCTGTATATCAATTACTTAGAGTTACCACAGAGATAAATCCCTTTTTTTTTTTTTTTTGTATAGGCTCAATCTTGAAGACAGTGATGAGAAACTCCTTATTATACCCTACCAACATCACTAGGTTTTCTTAGCAATTTCAAGAAATTGTCAATTAAGTTCTTTTTATTAGGTTCCAAAAGCTGTTAAGTCAAACACAAATCTATCATAAGGCTTGTAACAGCATGTTATTTAGGCACATTTCAATGCTTCACTCTTTCATTATCTACCTACCCCAATTCAACTGCAAAGTTCGAGTAAAGTAAAGCCATTTCTTCCTGATTATCTTAGGTTCATAGAAATTTGGAGTAAGTAGCCACTCATTTGTAGCAAATACTCTAAGGAACTCCCATTCTTATTAAAAGTGGGGGTGGGGCAATAAAAGTTATATATATAAGAGAAAGATTTGCTTTCAAACTCACTGCAATGGTGGGAATGAATTAGATGCAGTAATCCAGGGTAGTAACCACTCAAAACACAGAAAGACTTTTAAAGCAATAATACAAATGTGTCTTTTCTTTTTTCTTTCTTTCTTTTTATTTTTTTTTTTTTTTTTTTTTTTGCTTGGGAGCTGTGAGATCATTAAGCAAAAGCATCAAGTCATCCAGATGGCAATTGATGACAAAACCGCACCTTATAACAGCAGAGATTAGAAAAACATGTAAGCAGTTGTCCTTCTTGCTCCCTGACCTAAGAAAGGGTAAATGCTTTGAAAGGACAATCCTGCAGGTCCCCAGGAAGAAGGAAAGAGTTAGTACCCTTGGAAGAGCAAAACAATAGAAGTGCATAGAGGTCAGCCCCAGAGACAGCTGCTCCTTTGACCTTCTAGACAGACAAATAGGGCTTAATAGGAAAGGGAGACAAAAATGGCACATAATTCTAATGAATAAATATGGCCAACGCTATTCAGGAGTCTTGCACTGGAGGCATTCCACAACATTCACATATCCCGATGAATGTTTAAAAAAAAAAAAAAAGGAATTAAAACAGAGTAAAGGCCCTGAGCATCAGCTGAAGAATGCTACGTTCTTCAGTTCGATTCTTTGAAGTAATTTTGACAACTGGCTTCACTTTTCAAAAAAGGCAAATTTAATAAACAGTTTTTACATAATCTTAAATCCCCTGCCCTACTTACTAAATAAAAATGAGTACTGTTTTAATCTTCTAAAATTTTAAGTCTCTAGATAAAGATTTAAATTTTTACTTATTTTCTGAGACGTGTCACGTAGCAATTTCAGCTTGACTTCTTGCAACTGCAAGCTGGTAAGATTGCTTTACATACACAATGTATGTTCAGAGACAGGCAGTGCTATAAACCCAATTCTAGAAGCAGGAGTTCCAAACCCAGAAACAGCAGTCAAAGAATAACAGGAAGAAAGTATGTACACCACACCGAAAAATCAACACATTTGCAAAATTCTCAAAGGCATCTATTGTACTCTCAGACTTTTACTGCTGGGTTTTGTAAGAATTCTCACTTTGTATTTAGGTTTCTATAGCATTTTGCTATAGCCCAACTACTTGGTCACAGGCTAATGACATTTGAAGAGGAAGAAGGTCAAAGCTATCATTATCGTGGTGACAACCAATCACAGTGGAAAAAATAAGTTTTATTTATTACTCTTAATACAAGAAACCTTTACTGTGGAATATAACTGCACTGTCACTACACACCAGAGATTTTTAATCCCCAATCATTTCAACATATTTTACAGTTCATTACCTTTCCAGCTAGATATTGCAGGAAGGACTCTCCTGAGCCTATATGAAAGCATTAAAAAATCTACTATTTTTACATTCATATTTCAACCATGCAAAATACTGAATGAGAAATTTGAAAGAGGCTAAAAACTTGTATATTTCAAATGAACACTGGGATAAAAATATATATCTCATAATTAATTTTAAATCCCTCCACTAAGTATTAGAACATCTAAAATTATAAATCATGGAAAGAAATGGAGCTGTGTAACATACAGGTTAGAATTTTAAATTTGTTTTATGACAACCAACATGGCAGTATCCAGACTAAACAAGACAGACTACACACCTTGCCAGCAGCACACACAATCCTGCAGCTGATACAAAGTTATGTTGCCTTTAGGAAGAGATTACCTGTTATGATTCTCATAAGTTCTAATAAGTGTCACTGCGAAAAAGTAAGCAGTTGTATCACTGTGAATTTTGTTCAGTAAAAACCTATCACTTGCGGTCATTTTTCACAGATTGTAGCTCATGTGTCTTGCCTTGCATGGATTGAATTTAGACTTCATCACAATTTTACCATGACTGAAGTTGTCTAGTTAGCTAAACACTACATTATGAAAACATAATCCACTTTTTAAACACTTTTGGATTCTGCAAATGCCGCTCTTCTGGATTTGGGGTGTTTGTTCTTGTAGTTCCATAATGAACTTGAGAGCAGGCATCAAGATGAACTTATATTCTCGATAGTGCTTACTTAGTAAACCACACCTCACTGTTGAGGATAATTTCCTCAAAGTAATTTTTTTAAAGTGCTATTGTTTAATCTCAAACGTGACTATGACTTTTTACTTGGACATTTTGACAAATAAAGTCATTTTACCAACTTGCCGTATATTTTCCCAAAAAGTAGTAAGAAATTATAGAAAAACCTGCTACAGCGCAAAATGCCATACTGTTATTACATGCTGCAATTGCCAGGATCATAGAGTTTCTACCACCAGCAATATTTTTAAGGAAACCAATGTCTCTATTTCAAAATAAATGAGCCCAAAGCCTTCTCCTTTTTTCTGAGTAAAGGAATAAAGGCCATTCTGAATATTTCTAATGCAAAACAAGGAGCAATGCCTTCCATTCATAATGAGTTGTCTGTGCTACTGAGATGTTTGGCCGAACAGAGCTGAAACCCGAAATTCCTCTATATCTGCAAAAGTATCTACAAAGCAAAAAAAGGAAAATTACAATTAAAAGCAAGTGATTAAATCAAATTAAAACAGGTAATGATGGGGAGGGTGAAGAATGGGTAGTAAAATATTTACTCCATACTTTTAGTTTAGAATATAAAGAAATTTGCACAAATACAGCTCTGGGAAGTTCTACCTTCATCTACGATTTCATTAGCAATTTTTAGATTAATGAGTCTATGATTCCAGGTATAACACATCCCCTTCCAGAGACTAGAACCTGTGCAGAACAAGATTGAAGTAGATACTCCAGTGATTAAAGCTCAGAAGGTAAATAAGAAATGAGCTGAGCATGGTTGAGTGCTGTGCTGCTCAGATTACCCCAGGTGGCCTTCAGCACAATGCTCTGAGGCAGTCATGAATAGTCTCAGTTACACAGATAAGGAAACCAAAGCTCAGAGTATCTCATAAATTTGCCAAGGTCATGAAGCTGGTTAGTGGCAGCGCCAAGCTCTGATCCCAAGTCAGGTGACTTCCAAATCTATGTTCTCATTGCCAACTATAAAACTACTGAAGAGAGAAAGAGCAACAGCTAAAAGTCAGGTTATGCTTTTGTTTGTTTTTAAGGGTAATGAAATTAGTGGGCTAGCGAGAGGGAAATAAAGTTTACTATTGATAACAAAAGATTAAGATATGGTTTGCTGCTGATATTGCACATTGTCTAGAAAGCTTAAACTTATGACTTGTCCAATTATTTTCTAAAACTTCACCAGAGCATGAGAGTTTGGGTATTCCTACTAACACATGAATTGTGTCAGGAAAATGTTTACTTTGACAGACAACCAGACGTGGCTGAGAGAAAACTGTAATGGGTCCTCAAAACAGGCTGTTTTACACTGCAAAATTTAAATCCGGTTTGGAAACTGCTTACTGCCCTACTCAAGAACGTTTCCTGTGAATGACTGGGAGTGGACAGAGCATCTCTATTTCACGTACTCTTTTGGGCTGTTATCTCACTCCTGGTAGAACTTTACATTGGCAATCATTTTTAAATAATCTACTTTTCAACAGGTACTTCAAAAGAATCTAGTATGTTGGCGGCGATATCCCTTATTATAGAACCAGCTAAAAGAAACATACCTGGTTCAGGGGAGTGGGGAGAAGTATCACCATGGAATGAGAGGTTAGGCCAGAGCCCTGCAACTACTGAATAGAGCGCTCTCAAGTTGAAAATTATCTGGTTTTGAATTATGGTTCTTCTAACTGGCCAGTTCTGTATCTTCAGGATTAAATAAGATATCCTATGAAGTACACTTAATGCAACCTGGCACACAGGAATAATAACTTAGTAATATTAGTTATCATTATTATTTTCAGATCAGGCTGATCATCGCAACTGCCTAGATTCCTAATAGATATTCTGAATGAGGTAGTCTGCCTAAGGCTACAGACGCTATTTCATAAAAGCTTTTCAGCTGAATCAGAAGAGCTGCCAAGGTTAGAAACAACTAGCCTAGAGCTATGGTTTTCAAACAGCTTTCTATGGATTTTGTTTATAGGTCAAGGTGAAATTTTCTCAGACCAAAAAGAAAAAAAAAAAGTTGAAAACCATTAGTCTACAGGAAAATCACTAAAAATAAGTACAAAGACAAGATCAAGAAAAAGAATGCAGGGAAGGATGTCTGCTCAAGTGGACAAGCATAGCATGGCCTTCCCTCATGCATTGCTGAGTCAGGGCTTTAGCTTCCAGCAAGCCAGGCCAGACAAGTATTACTAGTCAAAGGCTCAGGTAATGTGGTGTAGTAGAAACAGTACCGAAATGATCAAATAGGGTATTCAAAGACTGACTGTACCACGGAGTGGCCCTGTGTCCTCAAAGTCTACTTCTCTTGGCCTATTTCATCTGTAAAATGGAGATTATGATATATCAGAGCTTGGAGGAAGTAAAATTGAAAGAGAGCAAGGTATTTTTTTAAAGGTTTCAGATAAATTTAAGATGGTTTGATTTTCTGCATTGCACTAGTAAGATGGAAAGTCCAAGATGGCAGGCAGGGGGTACGAACACTCTATCTGCCACTATCATCCTAAGACTTTAACTTCTAGAAGCATCACACAGTCCAGATGACCGAATACACAAGTGTCTTTTGAGCCAGATCAATTCTAGATACTGAGAAAGAGAAAAATGAAATGTAAACTAGTTAAAAATATAAAATATTTTTTAAAACTTCCAATGCATTTATCGAGCAATCTCATTGTGTCTGGAAGACGTAGAAAACACAGACACCTAAACAGCTGGGAATTCAAGTATGAGTCACAGCAATGGGTACCAACTCCAAACAGTGAAAACCTCAATGTGATTGTATTTTGCTTTGCTGTCTAATTTTGCAAATAAATGTACATGTCAATAAGATTGATAGATTTTCCAAAGAGAAGGTCTTGTGCCAAAGAGACCCAATATGTGTACAAATTCAAACAAACCTACATGCACAGAGGTGAAGCATATTGGACTGAGAAGCCTTCTAGGAAAAGCAGCTTTCACATTTCTTTATTCCTTTCTAAACAGTAATTGGTCAATAAAATTTTACGGGAAAATTGTCATATTCTCCCTGTAGAGAACATTTATTAGTGATGTTTTAGAGTAATTTTGGTACAAAAAAATACAAGTTTTTTCTAAAGTACCTGCTTTTCTCCTCTCCCTTTCTCCTGGAAAGCTCCTAATTCACTTTTCAGGCTTCAGCTTGAACCTTAGATCTTCCAGGAAGCATCTAGAAACACCCAAAGCTTCTTAGGTGTTCTGGGCCCATGCCCAACATAGCATTAGCATTTACATTCTACTTAAATGACTTGCACGGTGCTACCTCCCAAAGGACAGATCTTCAGCTTCTGATGGCAGAGACAGTCCTCCAATTCCTAGTTCACAGGAGGAGTCTCATATTTGTATGTTGATAGTATGAGTGAATGGTTCTCAAAGTGTGTTTCTCCAGCGACATCAGCATCACCTGGGAATTAGTTAAAAATGCAAATTCTTAAAACTCACCCCAAACCTACTGAATCAGGAACTTTAGAGGAGGGGTCCAGCAATCTGCTTTAACAAGGCTTCCAGGTGATTGCTGTGCCTGTGGAGCTGTGAGAAACACTGGAGCAGGCACTCAAAAAAAGAAAAAAGTAGTGACACGTATTACTTAAGGTAACCAGGAGAGAATAGCACAGTAATTATAGCTAAATAGATATCCAGGTTTGCATTATTCTCTTCTGAAACTTTGTCTCTGATGAGGCTTTGCTGCTTCCATGAAGTTATTCATTTATTGCTGTCCTCTGAGGTCTCAGGGGCACAGAAAACAGTCTGTTAGTAATGATTTTGCTAGCTATATGGTAAAAAAAAAACAAATGAAAACTTAGATTTTATCGTTTACCTGCATGTAGAGCTTATTGGATCAACATTGAGAAAAAAAGAGAGATTAAATGAAAAGCCCCCTTAATTTGTTCCTATGTCAAAACTGTATTTAAAATGCACTTCAAGTTTAAAAGCCTTCACGTGGAGAACGTAGACTGCAGAGAGCAGATTTTACAGAATACTCATTTCAGTTATTTTTTTCACTCAAATATTTTATGCATTTCTATATCATCTAATACTACAGCGCTGCATGAAGAACAATATAGCATATTGCTTTAAACTTAATTTGGAGCAATGTAAATACAAATTATATTATTCCTGAAATAACTACTTAGACTTGGGCATAACTGAAAAGTTATCAAGAGATTAGAAAATGATATATCTCTAAGAAAAAGTTTCAGATGATTTCAGTGTTTTGAATTATGTTGCTGCATCTGACCCTCTGTCTGTTTCTTGCTTACCTTCTTTTTAGCTTACTTTGACTAGGACGTTTGAAAAGGCTAAGAATGAAAAATGATTCACTAAGTTCATTTCTGTTTTTATAAGCAAGCTCTGCAGACTCAGACACCACCATATATTTTCCACCTAGGTTGTGGAAAGAACCATCGTTAGGAAATTTTATTACAAATGGGCACTTACTTTCATAGAAGAAAAAAAAAATAGAACAGGTAGTCATATAAAAATCCGAAATTCCCGGGTTTCCTGTCTTTTAGAGCCGAAGAATTTGACACTTCTGCATCAAATGTAGGAAATCCAAATCATCTTGAATTTGAGGAGGTTACAGTAAACCAAAATATACTTTGTATTATTCTTTTTAAATTCTCAATAATATTCTTTTTCTAAAATTTGTTCTGTTCAGTGAGTTTGGATCTTATTTTTTTTTTTCACCAAAAGCATGAACATTGAAATACCATATGACCACAACAATATCACAGCTTTCTCTGAGTTACTAGTGTATCAATTTGAAAACAAAATCCTGTAAACGAGAGTTCTAAGTGGTTTGTTATCAGAATTGCTACTTGCAAGGGGTTACAAACGGAGAAGTTTATCACTCATTATTTAAAACATGAAACTATTTTCATGTTACATCAATATGCATGTCTAGAAGCTTGTTTAAGGAAACTATTCACCATGCAAACTTTTAAATGCACAGTATCAAAGAATAATTTTTGACATTTTGATTCATACATGCTTATAAAGCTCCAAGACAACATGGTTTAATTATAAAACATATTTCTACTGCCTTAGTCATGCCAATTAAATTTGATTGGATACTTTCTTTATTCAACAAGCCCCTTTCATGTCATTTTAATTTACTGTCAAAGCAGCCTGAATATTGGAAACTAAATTATTTACTACAGCCCATAAGCCAATAATGTTCCATTTGTCTCGTACAGAGGGAGACTAGACTAACAAGATTATTAAGGACATTACTTGTAATAGCGAATGTCCTTCACTTTATTTGAGCTTCATGCTGTGCTTTCAGAGATCATACTTCAAAAGAGTTCCATTTCATTCCGTCACAGAACCTCTGATGTAAATTATTCTCCACTCCCTTTGTAATATTCTGATCATAGAGAAAGTAGACCCAATATTGTTGGGTTGAAATGGAAGCACACTCTCTTGTAAGATAGCTACGTAGTTTATTTGTGTTAAATACCTTTGATGCACTCCCTTGTGCCAATACTGCAAAACAGGGAGAAATCAGCTGGATTTATCTCATAGTGATAATATTTCGTACATTAAGTTCACAAAAGCATTTTGTTTTCACTGTCTTAAATGCAAACAATGCCTCTAAGAATCTCAGATACATAAGTAAATCAACAATCTTCATTTTCAGAAAATCATACAGTTCAGTAGGCATTATATATCTGGACACTTCACGTAGAGCTCCACTAGTGTGAAATCCTAGAAATGAATTAAAATGTCTTCACCAGAAGTACTCTTAAAGGCAGAGAAAATAAATAGAGCTATAGTAAACTCTAATATGCCCATGGTCCAAGGGAATTCTGCTGAGGTTAGCCTCATGCTAAGACTTATTTAAGATCTTCATTAGTGGTCTGAAGAGGGAGGAAACACATCAATTATATTCACAAATGGCAATTAATTGGGAAGTGTTGTAATTATTAGTATAAAAATGAAAAAGAACACAAAGAGGACTGTAGAGGCCAAACCCACAGAAAAATACTTCTAAAATGGCAACTGATCAGTAAATTAAGAGGCTATACCAGAGCAGAAATATTAAGTCCCTAAGAGGTACTTGGAAACAACATTTTAAAAGATCACCAAATGATGTCATACTAGGAAACAGCTGTAAAACAGTTCAAAATTATGGCCAAAAGGAGGGGTTGGGAGTGGGTAATGTGGTCTCTCAGGAGAAGGAAAAAGCAGAGCCATCAACTCTCAAAGGAGTCAAGGGGAAAAAAAAACAACCAATGTTCCTTTGACTTCAACAATAGTGAATCAGTGATTATGAAAGAAGACTATTAACCAGAAAAAAAGGGTAAAATACTATAGTTTACAATAAATAACTTTATTCTAGCTCAGTGATGAATGAAAACTTCATAGACTGGTGAACCAAAGGAAGGCTTCATTTCATGTAATGAAGTTAGAGAGTGATTCTTTCTATGAACCTAATAGTGCTCCCAAAGTTATTTCATAAGGCTTATGGGGGCGTATGTAATATAAAACCAGATGTGGGAAAGAAAGAAAAAAATAAATAAAAGTAGGGATACAAAAGGGAGCCAGAAAGTAGCCTGATATAAACATTTATTATGGTTTTAAATCAGATAAATGTTGAGATGTATTCTATACCATTCTGTAAAGGAGTGTTCAGAGTAAACAGCAAAGGGTTCTCGATTCCAGGTGAACCAATATAATTCCTGAACACCACATTCTAGATATCCTGTACAGGCATACCTCGGAGACACTGCGGGTTCAGTTTCAGATAACCACAATAAAATGAGTCTAGAAATAAAGCAAGTCCTAATCTTTTGCTAGTGGAGGGTCTTGCCTTCAGTTTGTAAAAAAAATGCAACATCTGTGAAATGCAATAAGGGAAGTGCAATAAAACAAGGTACGCCTGTATATCACAAAGGATTATCAAATCATTCTCTCTGTCAAACACATGCTTCTATGCAAGGTAAAACAATTCTACCAAAATAATAGAAAGAATTACATTGTGCAATTGATGTAAAGCACATTCTCTCCAGTAATGTGAAATAAGCTATTTAGTAGTGCTTCGACCATTAAGCAATCAACCATCTTTTGATAAAGGAAAATATAGTAGGCCCTTAGCCACATGTGAGGGGTTCTATATGCTATGGTTAAAAGCAATGCATTCTCTCATAAGTTTTTCTTCAGTTACTGCACTGTTTAACTCAATTATGAAAAGGAAATCTATTTCTAATTTTATTGAAGTAAATGCTTGTGAAGGGAGCAAATTGCACTTTCTAGGCGATAGGTCTCAATTTCAGTGCTGGAGAGCACAAGGTGACACTCCTGTACCCAGCTCGGATTTATGCAATCATGGGCAAATATTTCAAGGCAAATGCAGATATAATGTTTATGTTAAAAACAATAGGTTATGACAGCAGTCAGATGTTCTATAGCCCTCAAGTGTTGAAAATAAATTGTTTCTTTTTGCACACACGAGATGGAGAATACCAAGGTGAAACATGACAGAAAATTTGTAGAAAATGATCTTGTCTATAAGCGAGGCTCGCTTCCTGGTGCCAGTTGATAAAAACAGTACCCCACAGGACACTGTGTATAGCCTTAATGAGTCAAATGACAATGAATTTGAACAAAGCACCTTGAAAAAATGATTTTGTTGTTATCTGCCTTCTACTAAAATTCTACTCACATAAAATGACAAAGTTTTGGATTCAAACGTGGCCTAGAGACAAGTTTTTATTTTCTCTCAAGACAGAGGTAAGCCTGGCACGCACCAGGTTCTCAGGAAGTATCTGTTAAGTATATAGATGAATTGATTCTTTCTAAGCTCATGCCTCTCTCCTACCTGGCCATTCCCCTCCTCCTGAAACTCCCCGTTATCACATAACTAAAAGAAAATCCTTATTTCTCAACACCAACACACTGAGAAGTCCTCTCACCCTCTCTCCCCCCAGAGTCCCAGGAAATAATAAATGTGAGGCCAAATATACACCATTTTTAAAAAGATATAAACTTGCTGATATCATTTGGCAAAAGCCCTCTGAATGCTTGATCACTTACTTACTTTCATGACTGACATAACCTCGCACGTGAAGGACATCTGACAAACAGCAATGATTTGTTACAAAACCCAGGACCTTGTATAACTTGCAAAAGTTGAGACTTTATCCCAACTTGTGTACATATTAGTTACAGCTGACTACGTTACCAGACATTACACATGAAGCAAGACTTTCCATATTCATTTTATATGCCATTCTGTGATTTATTCCTCCATTATTAGACCATTTGCCTTGGTAAAAGAGCTAATTACTAAATTCACTAACACAAATGGGAAGAACTAACTCATCTCACTGCCCCACTAGGTAAAAGTTACAAGAATTTCATTACAGCCTTGATTCAATTATACTTGGATTTCATTTCAATAATATGTGTCTGCAGACAGTATCATATTTTGTCATTTTAATTTCTTAAGACTTTTGAAATAACATGTGGCAGAAAATTAAATAAAACATTACATTTTAGGTCATGCAGCCTACTTCAATTTTTTAAATGCAGGATTCATTTTCTCTCTATCAACAAATGATTCATCTTCCTGATCCATGATCTATTTAATCTGAAACTTAAACATAACTATTAATAGTTTATTCAGAAGAGTTTACGTTTTATAACATTTCTCTGCAGGAATACAGAGAGGATAGAAATAGAAACCAACTAATTGTAAGAAACGAGGAAAGGTTTTCGATAAAATGATCACATTTTTAACTCCTTAAATCATTTTCTATTTATATGCATACTGACATAATTCATTATCCTCATAGTTCCTACTTGAATGTTATCAATATCAGCTCTAACATTTATAATCCTAGAATCGTCTGAGGTCTGCAGGAAATATGTTTACAATCTCCATAATTTCTTTGGAGTTAATATCACATATTTCTTAGCTCCAAGTTGAACAAGGACAAAGGTATGCCTTACAGACTTCTTACTTTTCAGTCACGTGTCTTCCCAAAACATGATACTTCATTTTCTGTGAGCTGATCAATGTTTTAATTTTTTTTTTTTTTTTTGGCGGGGGTAGGCGGGTATTGCATTTTGAAGAATGTGCTATGAATTCACAAGATTAGATTCTTTACACAGGGGTGAAAATGTACACTATATTCTGCTATGAAAATGTATATGAGAAAAACCAAACATATATAAATACATTGTAAAGATATGCATTTTAATGTCATAATTATAGTGTATGCAAAATGCATAGTATGTATACTGCATTCAAATATTTTAATATACTTATCTTCTTTATGTAAATATCTATGCATAAAGTTCTATAAATAAAATTGTAAGATAGAGTGAATAAGATTTCAACATAGAAAATATATGTATATGCAAATCTATAGATATATATGTATGCATGTATATTTTCCTGATTGAACTTTATATACTACCCTCCATTTTGTCTGAAACAGTGAAATAACTAGCATGTTGCCTCTCTGAAGCCGAAAGCAATTTCCTTTTCTAATTTTAGTTATGCAAAGCCTATGGGCATCATCAGCATTTAGTAATTAGTTTTATAATTACTGCTGTTTTGCTCACTGTCATTCAATTTTTCTTACAACATGGTCTGGGATTGAAACATCCCACATCCACAGCTGTGTAAATTGCTATCCATTTATAAGGCAAAAAAAGTAACATTCCACATACATCATTATTCAGTCAAGAATGTGCTGCTGGTACTTAGGTGATGCCTTGCGTGTATAAGCTGTCCACTAAAATGCCAAGCAAAACGGCATTCCAAATTTCAGGAAATGCTGTCTAAAAAAGTAGAGACAGAACATGAAAGTGGCCAGAAGAGTGAGATGACGTCAAAGAGTACGATGAAATATGAAAAATCTAAAGTTCATGATGCCAAGACAGCATTCAAAATGTTAACTAACATTACTTTCTTTCTATAGAAAGAAATAAACACACGCATACATCTCCACAGTGGCTCTGTTATATTAAAAACTGTGTTTCTTCTAAAAGATAACTAACTAAAGCCTAAAAAAGGTTTCAATCACGATAATAAAGTTTTCCTACCATCCAGTGGAAAACTCACAATCCAGTCACAACTCAGATACTTCAGTTTAATTTCAGCAATAAATTATGCAAACAAAACAGTGACCTATCTTTCCTAAAGACTGCAAACTTAAAAGCTAACCAAGGCTTGGTATAATGGTGCTGTGGTAAATATAAACTTAAAAACTCTCTCCAAGAAACTCGGAGTATTCTTTGAATGTCCTAGATTATAGTATTCATAATTACATTCTTTTAAGACTCATGGAAAATCAGAACGACATGATTGTGAGTCTCATTTTATAGACTTAAGTGTTTAGGCCAGATGTTAGTCAACCCAGGTCACAGGGAGTCGGCCTTCAAGCTAGCCGTAAATCTCAGGACATCTCTGCCTTGGGATAATGCAATAACATGCTCCAAAATTAAGAGCTCATTTCGTCTTCAACAAGTCACTCAGTGTCTTTGTGCCTTATTTTTCTCATCAATAAAACTGGAGAGTACCTGCCTTTCTTCAGAGGATCACCAAGTGTCTGAAGTAGGACAATGATTATGAAGGCACAGAAAAAGAATGAAAATTTTCTCTGTGTAGCTGCCATGGTCCCAGACTGTGCTCCTTTAGACTCTGGCTCCAGAGACACGAGCTGGACAGGATTGTTCTTTAGTCTAATAAACAGCTCACTACACCTGCTGTTAGATTCCCTCATACATAAATATGCTTTCTAGATTTTTTAATATTAAAAACCTTAGTTCTACAAATAAATTGCAAATGTTTCAAGAGCAAAAATGCATCTTCCATTTCTTTTGTCTCCAAGCACTGGAACACATGGCAGGTGCTTAATGCATACTCTTTATTCTAAATGAATAAATAAAACTACACTGAGGTAAGATAAAGGAGAAAAACTGCTAATAATTGAAAGGCTTTTAACTGAAGAGTTGTTCTGTTATTGACACACAGGAGCAAGCCAGAACTTGGGTGAAACAAAGTGAGAGAACCAGATGGTCAAGTGGAAGGCTTTGGTTCACCCCACCATTTCTGAGCAAAGAACAAGCACCTACAAATCCTTTCTTCTTTGAATCTTTTCGGCGGGAGAGAGAGAGATGAAATTCATTAAGGACAGAGACGAACCAGAACCAGTCTGCATGTCTTTCTCACTTTAACCCTGGGGCTGGGGATATGAAACCAATTGGTTAAGATGACTAAAAGATGCATCAAATAGATGCTAAGAACTATACCGAGAAAACATTATCTTGTATTCAAGATAAACTTGTGGCCAAAAGGTTTATTTGACCACGGTTTTTGAAAGTGGTAAGAAATCCTTATTTTAAATTTATTTTCTCATGAACTGAAAGTAAATTTGGACCATACATTTTGATTCTAATATTCAAATATTTCTTTTTAAAAATTCTGTATTTGTGCATATATATGTGTGTCTGTGTATATCATCAACTTAGAGATTCTCTGGTATCTTTTCTTTTCCCAGTTTTTATTGTCTCTCTCAAATAAAAGTCATAAAAAAACACTGAAGGGTTCTTTAAAGAAGGAATAAGAGTTGTTGCTTTTACTGTTTCCACAATGATTACAAGCTGCATTATTCTTAACCTGCTAGCTGCAGATTGCTAAGTGAATGAAAAAAAGCCATAAAATGAAAAAAAAAAAAAAACCCTCGAGATCAATCTTTATTTCTATGAACAAAAAGGCCACCAATTCCCACTCTTCATTCATAATATCACTTAATTAATGCAAGCAGGTAAAAGGACAAACAAAAGAATAAAAGATTTATCTTTAACACATTTACACAAAAATTAATGTAGTTTAAAGGTGTCCATGGCAGGAATGGGGAAGAAGAGGTAGAGGGATTCATTCATCAGTATTATTGCAAACTTTGGGAATGTGGGCAATCTTAAATTTTTTTAAAACTATATTTCACTATCGATAGATACTCTTTCATTTACACATTGACTTGATGAAGTAAATTATTTTCTAAATGTCATTTTATCCAGTTTGTAGCTTACAAGTTAAATTTTGTGTATTTTCCAAATTTACTTTGCCATTAAAGACATAACTACAATGCCATATCTATTCAAGTGATAAGAAAGTCATATGAGTGAAACGTCTTAAGGCAAATGTTTACAGAAAGCAAACTGCAACATGAGCAATCAAGAACCATATATGGGAATCTAGTAATAGTGATACGAACTTGAAATCTACTGTAATTTACTATATATGGTTATAGATTTCTGGACTGGTATAATGAACCAGACAATTTTCTAAACAGGCCAAGTAAAATCATGCAGACTATTTGTCTCTTTGGCTAAAAAGAGAGTTAGCGCAAAGTGTGGGGTCTGTGTGAAATGTGCTCTGGTTGGTCCATCAATGGGCTGTAGTTTTCTTGCCCACCAACTCTCTCCAGTTCCAGTTCTAGTTTGTTAGAACTGAAGCAAATATTGAAGAAAAGTGAAACCAGTGAGTGATTAGAACTCAGCTACACTAAATATTAAAACCACTAAGGGAAAAGTCATTTAATAAAATGCACCTAGAAGAAACAAATCTCTAATCACAAAGTCCCCTACAGTTTCCTTCTGAATCTTTACACAATAATTTTAATCAATAATTTAATTTCTGTCACATCACGAGAAGGCAGGGTTCTTTGGGAAAGATAGTAATGCTGGGGAAAATAGAAGGCAGCTGGAGAAGAGGGAGACCAAATATGAGAGAGCTTGACTCCATAAAAGAAAGAGCCATAGGCCTGAGTCTCCAGGAGCTGAAAGGGCTGTTGAGGACAAAATCTTGTGGACATCATTCATTCACAGGGGTCACCAGGAGTAGGAGCCAACTCAATGGCATATAACACACACCTACCTAAATCTAGTAAGTCTGCTTCTTGCCTCCCCATTTCTCGTCTACAGACTGATTTAGACAAGAGTGCTTGGTAGATTTCAGAAATAACATTAAAAATTTACTTTCATATCCACACTCACCTGAAGATTGCACTTGTTTATGGATAGTAAAAGTAATCATTGATTTTTTGTAAGAGTAGCCATCAGAAGAAATTTCTCTGGCGAATTGGAGAAAAGTGCTGGCAAACCAAAATTAGGTTTTTAGAACTTTCAAGACTCTTTTAACTTAAAAATTTGTTTTAGTGTTTTGTTTTCACTAGTACTTCTTTTCCATTAGTGTTGTTTCGGAGACACATTTGATTTAGCATCATTTGTATGTGGTTACAAATCCTTTTAGGCATTAAAAATGCACATTTCAAAGAAAAAAAGTCTTTTTATGAAGAGTCTGAATAGGAATAATACAAAGGAGGCAGGCCAACATAATTGTTTTTCATTATATTTGGTAGCACAGAGTTAATATGCTTAGATGCAAATAACTCCAGCTCTTTATCAAAGTAGACTTTAAGTGAATAAGTACCCAAAGTATGAAGACTAGATTTCCTTAAGGCACTTGAGAAAAGAAAAGGTCACCACCAAATCCTTTCTACAATTGCAAATAGCTATTAATTCCAATGGCGCTAAATATTAAAGGGTTAAAAGAGGCATAAATTAACTTTATTGTCAATCATTACATACAGAAGAATAATTAACTCAGTATGTTTATTTATCTACTTTTGCTACTTGATTAAATGAATGATTGATGACAGGTTCCTTGTTTTCTTTTCTTCCTTTTTGTCAGTATAAATGATCAGTATGAAACTAAACGGTGACATTAAAATGAAATCATTAGCAACTGAAAATGAAGGGCAACCCACATGCAAGAGCTTCTGTCTCCATCACTATGAGAAATCTAATCGGATCTCTTCACACCCCAAACAGACGTATAACACAGACGTACTTCCTAATCAGGTGCTTCCCGACAAGTTTCACAGAGCCAGCTTTGTCCATAATCATGCTAAAGGCCATTCGTTTCTTTTAAAGTCATTTTAAATAAAGCTTTTTAAATACAGCATTCTGGGTTCACTGTGAAATTTATAAACTATGTTTCTGTTTGGCATTTGTGATCTTACTAGAACAAAAATAACAAGAAGTCCTTAAGGTAGACTCACTCAAAATTAAACTATCAGATAAATGATCAACAATCACTTAAGTCATTTGATTGTATGCTTTGTTGTAAGGACCCACACTCTTACTCCCTAAGTCCACATTAGTTATAACTGGGGCAAAGTTTAGGGATGGGTTCCGAATGTTGTCTGCTTGTGGAGTTAGTTTATTCATATGCTAACAATAACAGTAATACCGATATCAGTTGGACCATAATCTAAGCAAATCTCTATCTGCCACGTCTCACTCAGTCTAGGTCTAGGATTTGTCATACTTTCATAGCATTTGAAAAGGTTATTAGTTCTAGCCCTGCTAATCAGGTGACTAATATTAGCATCAGAGATCCATTGCACACAAGCAATATGGACAGAAGATTTCTTATACATACAGGGTATTAGTGGCATACAATGCAATAGGGAGTTTTCTTCAGCCCCCAGATTCGCTATCTACTGCTACATGCCCTAGAAAACAAAGTGAAATATTAAGGTCTCTGAGAAACCTGTACTTAAAGACCTGATTTGAACTGGCTGCTCTTCTGAGCATTGCTTAATCGTTATTTAAAATGTTACCCCTGTTTGACAATTTTGTTCTGTAATTCTTTGGACAAGACCATGAAATGTAGTGCCTCAAAGGAATAGTTTAGATAGGGAGCAAAAAGAGAAGGGCAAAAATATTCAAAGCTGATGGAAGGCAAGAGGTACTGGCAGAACAAAGTCTGAGAACTCAGATTTTCCTAACATATAAAATTGTATTCACCACAGGAAAGGTAAGGTTTGCAACAGACATAATTCAAAAAAGAGTAATATAGAAGTGGAGAATGAGTTCAGCAAAGAACTAGAGATTAGGGGATTATAAACCTGATACTGTGCAACTCGTCTCACTATTTTGTAGGATAATGTCACACTGAAGGAACCCCCCCCCCCAAATTTAATGTACTATGAAGTTATGACCTCATGATATAGTTTCAACTTACAAATAACTATTAGTGAGTGTGTCAATGTAGTTATTTGTTACACCAACAGAATATGCTTTGTTATATGTTCCTTCAAAGCACCTACACTCTTACTCCCCAAGTCCACCTTATTTAAGCTAGAGCAAAGTTTAGGGATCGGCTCCGAATGTTTGTATGCTTGTGAAGTTAGTTTATTCACATGCTAACAATAACAGTAAATCTGATAACAGTTGGACTATAATCTAAGCAAATCTCCATTCTCCAGTCTCACTCAATCTATTTTTGGGGTATTGGCTAGAAATGTGCTAGAATGCAATCAGTGCCTAATGTCTGGTAAGATACTGTTGTTACTAAATATACAGCAGTTGTCTATTAGGAGTTTTACATGAATTGTGAACAATATAAATTTAAAGAACATGATTTTTTACTCTTGCTTTCTCTACAGAGGCTAATAATAATGGACTTGGGCCTCCTGAACTACTTGCACATATCATGGGCCAAATTTGGTAAAACTGGTCAATATACAAAGCATCTAAGTTCACTTCAAGAAAAAGCTTTTGAACATCCCCCTTTTTTCCTTACCTATATATATCTTTTACACAGAGAGAGCAAGAGTGATTTTTAAAAAACCACTACATACAGAAGGAAAAATGATACTCGTCTCACGGAGTTGTATAAGTATGAAATGTGATTATGATTATGCAGTCTCTTTGCATGTTTTTCTACCCAATTCATACCTGAAAATGCCTTTGCACACTATAAAGATTGGTATATTGATTCTATGATTTTTTTAAAAGATTATGCATAAGTATAAAAAATGATGACACATTTTCATATTGCACAGTGAAAAAGTGTAGACTTTAAACCATTAAAGTAATACCTGGCATGAGTAAGGCAAAAGCAATGTGATATGTATAATTTTGGGCCTCCCAAAATTTTTCTGAAGTATGCTGCCTTTAGACACAAGTCAATAACCCAAATTTATTGTTTATATTTCCATTCTCTTACTTTGAGAAAACTTAAAAATTGAAAACATAAATGTAAAGTATATATTTGGGGGAATCATCTCTTCCTCTATTAAAAGAACTCAGCTTTTACAAAATACGAATTGCAACAGAAATCCTTTACCTAGATGTTTCTTTAGTATATAAGAAACATGGTTTATTAACTTACTTATAAAAGAACATTTTATAAATGATTTTTCTGGGACTTGTCATTTCACAAAGTACAGTACCCCTCCACTGGGGGACACATGTAAGTAAATAGAATTGTAATTCTCACTGTAAATCATTATTAAACTCAGGAAACATTTGGAAAACACTTGAGAAACTATTTGAAGTACAATGAAACAGGTCACCTGAATAATTTCTATATGTGTCTTCATTAGTAGAGTAAAATAACCTGTTTTACAAATTTCCCATCATCATAGTCAGTGCTACATTTAAAATGTAAGGAGAGAGCGTATATAGGTGGATTGAATTCTGAACAGAGCAAAAATACTTCTGGTTTAATAATACATGTAACTCATTTCATTGAACATTTTTTACAGCTATACATGATATGAAAAGATTGGACTTCTAAAAAGAAAACAACACTGACAAAGATCTCAACTCTCAGAATTAGAAAAAGGACTTTATCAAGTTAGTAAACTTCCTTGGTCGTCTTTGTTCTATGATCACCTTATGAAATTAATCTATATTAATTTATGTCATTATATGTATATGATTTTGTATTTTAATAGAATAGTCTAATTCTCTTAAGTAAAATCAAATATATTATTGAAAAAAATGTTAAGGATTCTATCAGATTTTATCTTCTGCTGTCAAAGAAAGTTTGAGGGTTCCTTCCCAGGGGTCTATAATTTACACAAATTATCTTATTTTCTTAATCTGTTACTGGAGTCAAAAGTGAATACTTTCTAGTGCTGTAGATTTTGGATAACTAGAGTGCAGAGGATCGATGTGAGACTAGACCCAATCTTATGCTAGAAAAACTGCATGGTGCCTGTGATGCTAAACTACGAAGAATTAACACATATTAATTCGGTGCTGGTTAAGTAAATGCTCGTGGCATTTCCTTCAGCACTTAAACTCATTTTCAGAGAATAGACTGCTGTAAAAGAATGTAGGCTCATTAAGAGTTTATTTCCTCAAAATGCTGAAGGATAGCAAGTTTCTACTGTGAGGGTGCAGAAAACTGCATTTATTTCCTCAGCGGCGGAGAGGGGGAAAGACCCCAAAGCTTTTTGTTTTTGAGCAAGCATCACAGGTTTGAAAATGAAGAATTTCATTTTGTTGTCACACCCTGCCTTACCTCGTTTCAAGGCTGGCTGTGTTTTCTTTACACAGAATGAAAGGAGCAGAAGCCAAATGCTTAAAATGAATGATCAACTTACAATTCATACGAATCTATTCTTTCATGCTGCTCTGCTTAAAAATAGCATCATAAATGCACATCTGCAAAGACTGTGCAACCCCCCTTTCCTGAATTGTACAAATTATTAGAGTCGTTGACAAAAGATTTTTTTTGTTTAGGGGTTGGTCTGGGCACTCTCTTTGGCAGACTGCCACTTTTCTAGCAGTAGAAATATCGCTTGTAGAAAGCCACATTGTACTGAACAGCTGTTCTGCTAAAACATTGAGCTAGCAACCCAAGAAATGACTGACTTCACATGTGAAGCAAAACTGTTCCCTCCCTTTGTGCTAATTTAAATGAAATAAAAGTACAAAACATTCTCTTCCACGCCGTCTAGTCTTCCCTCCCAATTATAGGCTTTAGCGGGATGTGTGTGAGCTGGGTGCCAAGGTGCATGTGACTCTCCAGCCACTGCCCCAGCCACTGCTTGAACTTCAGCTGTTGTACTGTGAGGTTACGAGGACATCAGCCACTATTCTGATCTAATCCTTTCTCTATTCAGCTCTTAGATGCTGAGGGATTTTCTATGAACTATATACATTAGAATTGTGAAATTAAAAAATATACCTCATGCCAGGCTTTCTTCCACCTCTATGGAAAGCTAAGATACTACAGAGAGTATTAGGAGATTATATCTGATTAAGCTCTTGGTTAAGTATGGTATGTGATTAACACTTTTGGTTATTTGACATTATGGTTGGATATATAGAAATATATACAAGTATTCTGTGTTCTAGACGGCATTTGAGTATTCTGCTTAAAACACTCTTCTGAAAGAAAAATCTTCCTAAGCTTAATTTATAATATCTGAAGGACCACAAATCTCATTAAACATCACCATGTTTACATTTTTAGCTATATTTATGTGTAATAGATTACCTAACATCAGTGGGTATCTAAAATAAAGAACTGGAAAAAAATCTCATTTGAAAGTAGAACTTCATGAAGTAATTTTCTTGGAAAATAGTAAAAGTTCATGTTTTAAAATTACCTTATATAAATTCAATATGCTCACCTATGAAAAACTGCAATTTAAAATGCTATTCACCTTGTAAGTTTCTGTTTCAAGGCTACCTTCTTGGTCCCCTCATTTGCCATTAATCATTGTCTGTGACCACACATTACTTTGCTTAAACCTCTTTCAACATGAATAATATATTACCTTATTATTTGGTGAACATGTGGGTCACACTCACTAGATTATAAACTCCTGGAGGGTTCAGTTGTTTTCCCTCTTTGCATTCCCCCTCGAGCCCAGTATAGAATCGTGCAACATAAAAGGCATTCAAACACTTGGAGGACAAATAGATAAGAAGAGTGAAAAAAGACATATGACCTATTCCTGTTCTCTAATGACAAATGAAATCGTTACCCAAAAACCTACTCTAAGATTATATCCACAAAGGCAGAATTTGAGGAGGGACTTGTCAACTATATCCATTGTTTCAATAATCTGGCCTTTCATTTCAGATACAGCCTATTTTAAGAGTGCTTTTGTCTTATCATCTCAATGAAATATTTACATGTTAATAAATGTATATAATCAACTTTTATATCTCATTATGGTAAGCATTAAAATAACACTAAGTTGCCTTAACATCCCCAAATCGCTTATGTCATTTAAGAAACACTAGAAAATTCCTTTACTCTGTCACACAAGTTATGACCTTTCCCATGTTAAAATCTCAAAATGTATTTCGAAATAAAACCTGCATGTTGAATATCTTTCTTTCCGATTAACATCATTTTGGAAATGCAATCTTAACAGGAAAAAAAACACAAAACTCGAACATGACAAATCCATAAATAGGGAATCCTACAGAAACTTAAGCTTCCCAATAGAATCTAGGCTTATTGCAGTGTAAGAACTGCTGGATTCTCAGGCCCAATTGTGCCACTTTTTCAGAAAGAAAACTAAAGCCAAAGAGATTGTTACTTATTCACAATCACAAAGATTTAAACTCTGGAGTATCCAATTTCACCGGTCAAAACTTTGCTACTAAAAAGGCATTTTGAAGACACATTGAAATAATTAGCTTCCATTGCATTCATACATCTTGTGGGCTCCATCCACCTTGTTTACATTGACTGTACCTTTATTGTGAGTGGTTAGAATTCCCTGCAAGAGTCTTCTTCCCTAATCTCAGTAAAGGTATTATTTAACTTTCCCAGCAGGAGATGTTCACACAGCAAAAAATTTTGTGACACAAGAAGCTTCCATCTGACTGCCTACCAGGTGTAAATCACAAAACGGCATCGGCTGAAAGACTTGATATAGATGATACAGATTTTTCTATAACTTCAGGAGCTCCTTATCCAGAGGAGATACAATAAAGAGCATGTTAAGCCAGGTGTCAGATAAGAAAATATCACTGCCCCACTTTACAAAAGTTCCTGAGTAGGCCCAAAACGAGGCTTACCTGCATCTGCATCCCTGTTTTCCTTCATAACTCCCTAGAATATATGGCATTTAACACATTTTGCTATGGATCTTCATGTCTCTTTTCAAAATGGAAAATGATAGCAATTTTGCTTTTATGCTAAGATTCTTGTAAAAACCTGGATACTATTCATCTATTTTTATAGAAGAAAGCCAATATTTTAAAGTATTTATATAAAATCCAAACTGTGTACACAGTCTGTTTTCATCATCAGAGCTGATATTCAACACAGCCTTATTTCCCAAACTGTAAAATTACATATGAGTGATGGGCTTTAATTATAAAACATTACTGAAAAGAAATGTCTAAGTCTCTGTAGTGAAATTATGACTATGAACTCAAGAATTTTACTTTCTTCCAATCTCTTAGTACAGTACTATTCACCCTTCGAGCACTCACTCAATACCTAGGGAATGATGGATCTCAGTGGACAATGGCAAAAGACCACAATAACTGTTTTCTAGTGACTGGGTTTTGTTCCTTTGGTAGCAAGTTAGTTTAGTACATTGTGAAAATTAAATTATACTATACAATTTAGTCATATTTCTTCACTTTATGTACAAACGGTTTTGGAGATATATTTAATTCTACCTGCTTTAGTTCAGCTTTCCCAATCTATTCATTCTAATGAACTAAAGCAGGTGGAATTAAATATATCTTAGGTTCTGTGAGATTTGTATATTTAGGTTCTTAATATACAAATCTCACATTTTGTTTTTCTAATAATTATTTTGTGATGATTACAGTCATATTATGCCTTAAACCACCAGTTGAATCAAAAAGACAACTAAAAATTATGTAGGAAAGTAAATCGAAACATTTATTTGAACTGACCAGTTGACTGACTAGTTAAGTCAAAATGACCAAACAACAGTCCTATGTAGACAAAGCTTTAATCATATTTCTCTTTCAGAAGATCCTGCATCTAGTGAAGACTATCTGATTTGCTCTAGTTTGGATCATATGCTATATAAATTGAGAAAGCAGGCAAAAACAGTGAGCCAGACCGTGCCAATAATTTTATATGACTTTACACTTCATTTGGCAATATATGCATTGCAGAAAATATATACATCCATGAAAACCTAGTAAAATATGCAACATCACACTCTTGGCTAGCACACAATTTAGTTATGCTGGCCATCATGGTACATCGATTATATGAAAACACATTAGCTCTGAGGATAAGAAAAAAATACCTTACCAGCCACTCATTGTCATCACTATACCTTTAAAACAAACATAAGACACAACTGTTACAACTTATAGGATGTTTCTTACCACATGGGTTCTAACAAAGTACCTAAGTCCCTTCCAGTTCTATGTTCTTTAAAGGAGTTGCCAAACTACCAGCTGCAGGTCAAATCCAGCCTAACACTTGTCTCTGTACATCCCACAAACTAAGAATGTAATCTAAAAAAATTTTTTTAAACAGTTAAAACATAACCCGTAAGAAGATTTCATGGCATTTTATAATTAGATTTTAGTGTTCACAAGTAAAGTTTTATTAAAATACAGCTATACTCATTCAGTTACAAATTATCTATGGCTGCTTTTGCACTGTAACAGTAGGGCTGAGTAGTTCCAGCAAAGACTTAATGGCCTACAAAGACTGGTTCTTTACAGAAAAAGTTTTCTGACCCTGGTTCTACAACTCTGTATCTAGTTTATTCTTGGTTGTCTAACTTCCCCTTTTAGGCAATTTTTGACCAGAGTCAGGAGAATAGACAATGTAGCAATAGTCATAATTTTAGTGAAGCAGGGAGGATACATGAGTGTGTACCCGTGCTCATGTGACTCTTTATTGATAGAAACAGGTCGCCCATAACGTTTTAAAGAAAATTATATGTAAACAGTTTAATCAATTTTCTTTCTTCCATATCTTGACTGATATTGTAACTGCCAGTTAATCACATTTCTTAAATACAACCAGCACTGAAGCACTAGAGACTGCTGAGCTTGTGAGAACTCAATACTGACCAGCTGGAAAGGTAAGGAACTGGGACAGAACAAATTTGCATTTGGGCAGAGGTTTGTTTTGATGTTTGTCATTAGACTAAATTACGGTGGTTTTTCAAAAATAACCCTTATTTTGGAATAATTTTAGATTCATAAGACAGTTACAAAGTTAGTACAGGGAGTTCTTATATACTTTTCACCCAGCTTCCGCTAATGTTAGTATATAATTCCTTTTTTAAGTGAATCTTTACATTAAATAAGAACTCTTTTGCCTTTGAATAGCCTAAAAACTGTTTTCTAAATTTGGACACAATGGTAATATTTGATCTAAAAAGGTATGGTCTCTACACATGACCCATGTATGAGCACACATGTTTATATATAATGTAAATGAGAAAAGAGATACTGATGAACAGCTGGTGACATGTGCTGAACACAGAAAGAAAACTCTTTTACAGAGGAAAATGTGCTTAATTAAGATTCTAAAAGCCCAAATTCCACTCCTAAGTTTTTTATTGACTTTGTGTCATTAAACTTTTTTCTATATCGGTTTTCTCAACACGATAGCAAGGGCATTGAAACAGATAATCTGATGTATGATGTTTAAACTGAAAATTCCATTGACCTTCTTTTCCTGTCCAGGCTCTGACATTGGCTGACATATTAAGGACCCAGAAAGTTGTGAAAAGTTGCAGTCAATCAGTTCAAAGACACATTAATTTTACAGGTAGAGGTCACCACATGTTTATTAAGACACAGCTAAGACTTATGCACAGTATCTAAAAAAGCCATTTCTGAAAATCAAACAGTACAATTTCAATAATATAAAGCAGACAGAGGTGACTCCTTTTTGCTATGCCTATGAAATATTTTTATCTGCAGACTGCTGAAACTATATATTGTGCTTTGCAAGAGGTGATAGAGCTAACAAAATCACTTTAAAAAATTCTAGCCTGAAAAAACAGAGAACATAAACTTGAAAGTCCTAAATAAGTGAATACAATGTAGCATAATGCAATGCCACAGGACACCATGACTAAAATACTACATTACCAAGAACTGGTAGACTTCTTCAAACAAGTTGGATGTAATATAGAATATAAGTAAGTTCCCTAAAATTTGTCAAGTAAAGGTAACTAAAAAAATATATATATACACACACACACACACACACACACACACACACACACATATATGTGTGTGTGTGTATATATATATATATATATGTAAAGTTCTAGATTCATATTTTACCTATATAACATATTTGGCACTTATTTAATTTAAAACTTCATAATGTGATGTCTTCTTTTCTTTCATTCACAATGATTGCATGTATGCACATCTTGATAATCGATAGATAAAAGTTTTTAAGAGAAGGCACTGTCGCATATTTTTGAACCCATAGCACGAGGGAGATATGACAGCTTTATGTAAGGGAAGTTAAGTAAAAGAAAAGGAAAATAGAAATTATTAGCAGAATGTGAAGAGTTAGAGCATATGGCTATTAAAATTATTAATAAAAAGCTTCAAGAAACCCTGTAGTCCAAGGAGAGGCTAGTTTGAGATAATAATTGTAACATCTTTTCTAAGGAACTGGGGTTTTGAATTAGAAAATAAACAATAGTCCAGACCAGAATCACTGACAAAATAAAATCCAAATGAGAAAACTGAGGTCGAGAGAGGGCGTTATAACCCAGGTCACATGGTATATTTAATTTTATCAAAAACTCTCATCCTCCATCCTTCCTTTTTGTCTTCCACATTTATTTCTCAATGAATGGTAAATACTTCCAAGGCCAGGATTGTGCCTTATACTCTCTCTATATGCCCTAAACATATTCAGCAGAGGACTCACTAAGGATTTACTAAGAGAAGGTACTCAGATATTTGTCGAATGGAAGTAAATTTATACATCCAAGACACTTATGGGTTTGAGACAATTGCTTTTAACTTTCAGCTCCTCAGCCTGTATATAACACGAGAGAAACATGTTGGTAGGGGAAAACCATTACAGGCCGAGGACTAGCAGCTCATCCTGGGGGTTGGGGGTGGGGGCACTATCATTCCTTCCTCTCTCCTAATCCGTATACTGTTTTTTCTCCCCGTGGCTTCACACTATTCCCATCATTCTCCTCTTTATTTTTACTTTTTTCTTCCTCCTATCCTATGACTTAAACCCACCCATAGCTTTCATCAGCATTATTTAGCTCTGCTAATATAATCCAATTCTATACAATTTAATTTAAAAAGATGGTTAAATATTTACTTTCCTAGGTACTGCACATGGAGGCATAAACATGCATAAGATGACCCAGACTGTTCTGTCAAATAGTTCTTAGTCTAAGTACAGAAACATGTATCTAAAGAAAAAATTAGGAACTAGATAATGGTGGTGGTTGCACAACATTGTGGATGTAATTAATGTACTGAATTGTAAGCTTAAAAATGGTGAAAATGGCAAATTTTATGTTATATGTCTCAATAGAACTATTAAAAATTACCAAAAAAAAGAAAAATATGAATTGATAATAAAGCAACACAAGGCTTATCGGTAACATACAGGAAGAAATGACTAACATTCTGGGGAAGGAGAGATCTACATAAGAAAATGACGTCTTAACTGGGTTTGAAAAGATGAATATGAGTTCAGAAAACCCAGAAGAGGGAAAAGGGCATTTCAGTCAGGTGACGGCATGTACAAAGACATAAATGTATGGTTTTGGTATTCACTATTGCTAGAGAAAAAAGATAAAGAGAGTAGGGAAAAGACAGAGAGATAAATCCTGATATAGGATGCAAAAGGATACACACGTATCTTTTGTCCACAATTTCCAGAATTCTCTACAAAAAAAAATTCCTTAAGAGGTGTTATGTGCTTTTGTACAACCCTCTTACACCTTTGGCATCGCCATGATAAGAACTTCTCCCAAATATCTGCTGCCCCCTGATGCACGGCAGACCTGAAATGAACCCTCAGCAAGGAGTCAAGCCCAGCCAGAGCTGTGGCAAGAAGCAGAACCACCCAACTCATCTCAGTCTAGATTTGCCAATCCCAGACTAACTGTAGCTACATGAGGAGTAAAAGCTTTGTGGCATGTTACTGAGATGCGGTAACTGCTTGTTGCCCTGGCAATGGCTAACTAGTTTACCTGAATATTCACATGTTCTTAGTCATCACTCTTACATACATGTTTTCACTGAATGAATGTTAGAAGATGAGGGTAATTCTGGATGCTCAGTATTGCCAGATGCACTGAAAACAATGTGGCATGTAGCAAGAAACCAGCAATGCTTTATAATATTCTTTATGCTGAAAGTCTCCCTTTGTAGATATCAAAGCTTTTCCCAATAAAAGGTGGAACTTCACAGAATTAGAAACTCATGCTTACTTTGCTATCATTAAGCCCACATTATGATCCTAGGGAAGTGTGGCAATATAAGCATCACTTGTTCAAACATGATATAAAATTTTAAAAATGTAAAAGCTTAGTTCTTAAATGAACTTTTCAGAAGTCATAACTTCACTAGAAAGATATAAAATGATAACAGCATATAATTTAAAAGGCTTCCTGGAAGCATAACTAAGAAAAGACAATTATATGACATTATATTTCCATATACTAGTAAAATCTGGCATTCGCTACCGAAATAAACAGGATGAGCATTGGCAGCTTAGCTTTTGGATGGTTCCATTTCCATTTGGTGCCACCATTGATGCTGGATTGAAGTGAGTGGAACTTGAGCCTAAAGCAGAGAGTCAGGCTCTCAGTCTACTGAAGATGATGGAGGTAAGATAAGCACCAAACAAGAACCAAGTTTCCACCTCTGAAGCTACTCTCCTAGCCCTACAGGGAGCTTCTGTTCAGAACCCAAGAGTTCAGTCTGGGTTCTACCATTTACCCGTGTAAAAAGAAAAAAAGTACCACAGTCAGGTGTCCATGCCATGTACTGAATTTAAGAACTTCCATTTCACAGGTTTATTTTCTTTTTTTTAATAATGAGAAATACAACACTTGCCCCCAAACACGAATGTCACTTGGCAGAAAGAAATGCACACTGTAAAATGCCAGAACAGGAACTAGAAGACTTTTGAGCTGCTTAGACCAAGAAGACTTATCATTCACTCAGTCTTGGAATCTCTACCTTCTATAAAAGAAGCATTTTATAAAAAAAAAAAAAAAAACTAATAATGGGACAACCATTATAGTAATTCAATGTTACTCTGAAGGATGTCCTAAACACACTTACCCAACATGACTATTTTAAAGAAATTCATTAAAAATCATTGCTTAAGTAACATTCTGGTCTTTGGCTAAGAATAAATTATGTGTTCCTTAAATAGAGACCTGCAGGTCTCTCCTTTCAGAAATATCTACCACTTAATTCAAAATAGATGTCTGAAATAGAGAAGGGAAATTCTATGAAAATAAAGTTCTTCCCTAACGTGTTTAGTCAATTTTAATCACCAGTTGTCTTGCATTTTTCAATTTTCCCTTCCAAAGGCTAAAAATGCCTTACATTTTACATATGGCATTTTAGCATTGTTGGCTGTCACACACATAGGCAAATTGTTGTATAAAAGCTACATTGTTTAAATTAAAACTTATGCTTACAGTGGTAAATACTCTCAGATTAATAGAGTTGCAGCAGATATACTACAAAAATTGACTGAAGTCTGTGATATTAGAAAGACGGAAAATTTATCTAGTTTTAGTAAATGTCAAATCAGCAGCTATTGCTTTTAAGATTAATAAAAGATATAATGGTTTCCAGATAGCCTCTAAATAGAGATTACTATGAATGGAGAAGTGATTTACCAACAGTCACCACAATGAGATTTCTTTAAAGGTTACAATCATCAGTTATTTAGCTGAAACACTGCTGAGAATGCCTGGTCATTTCTTGAATAATGCATAATGTTCATTGTAGATTTGATCTGTATTATAACAATACAGATATTTCTAAAATAATGGGAAAAACTATCTGTTACCTTCCATTTGCTTAACATATCATTTCCATGAAGTAATTGACTCAGGACGTATTACACACTGTTACCTGAGTATTCTTTCTGCAAGCATAACTTGTAAATAATCTACATACAATTGGCATTAAAAAACAAACTCATCAACTTTTATAGACTTTTAAGAAAAGACGTGATGAATATAGGGCAAAGTAAAGAATCTTTCTGAAGCAGTACATTAAAATGATTAAATTTCTATATAGTTATGTAGACAAATTTAAATTTAAGCTTGAAATTTAATTATTAACTTGAACGACTCATAATACTTTTTTAAAAAATGTTGCCTACAATGTTTAAGTACTTTTCACGTAAGTTTCCTAATGTCTTTCGGTTTATGCAAGAGACCGCTTAAAGAAGCATGAAGTATAATGTCTATTGTTTTATTGTTGGATCATGAACTGCACTTCACATAATGCTACAGGCTATTTATATAAGCTTGTTTATCCATATGAACGTCTTCAAGGGCACAACATAGAAGACCTTAATAAATTAAAATGAATTTCTCTTCATGTTGTTTCATGAATGTTTGATCAGAATGAGTAGCAGGTTTGCATTAAAGCAATAAAATATACATCCATTGTGCAGCAGAATCAGTTCACAGAAAGTATCCATTGCATTCCTAGCAACTTTGAGAGGAAACAGGAGAGATTCACTTTGCTTACAGCTTCAGTTCTAGCCCATCACAGTTTACGAACAGTCAATGAAATTTTTAAAATAATAAAATCTGTAATCTCCTTCCAGGCTCCTACACTTCCATTCTAACCTCCTTCTTTTTCTCACTGACATCACCATGTCCATCTATAGACTGAAACCCATAAGAGCAGAATCCATAATTACCTTTTTTTTTATCCAACTTTATCATCATAAGTAGTCACAGAGTTGACTTGGTTGAAGGCCACAGAGTAAAAATGAATTATTAGTCACACTCCAAAGCTGAGAGAATTCTCACTTGAAATGGCTGATGATGGTGATGCAAATCAAATTATCATCATTAGAAATGAATATGGTGATAGAAAGAGCAGTAGACAAAAAGTAAAAAAAAAAAAAAAAAAAGGAATCTAGATCTGCTAATATTTAACTGTAAACCTTTTCTATATCATTTTCCTCACCTATAAAATAAGGGCATAATTCTATATGATCTATAGTTTTATATTTCTGAAAGGCCATACTTCCAAAAGTAAACAGGACTATTACAACAAAGGAGAATAGAACCATTAGATTTTTCTACTTTGTTAGCCACCACTACCAAAAAAATCCTATAAATGGCAAACTCCTTTAAATAGAAATGTAAATAAAAGATGATTATGTTAAATAACTTAATACAAGTCCGGCTCCTTCATCAGCATATTTAAAATTTAATAGTAACGTTTTGCACATTGTGTGATCTCTAACTTGTTCCATCTATCCTTTCGTCTTGCATGATTTGGAATAAACATGAAGACAGCCTACTGAATAAGCTCTTATTTATATAGTAAATATTTACTAGGATTATAGTCACATCTTTAGCTTGGGAAAATTCCCTACTTCTTTAGCATCTGGAACATGGATTGGTGTATTACCAAGTTGACATCTACATTCCGAAGGGCAAAAGGGCTGTAAAAGGACAGCATAAATGTGCCTTGGTTTGTTTGTACTCTGCTGACATCTCGTCCTTGAGAGCTACCTCTGCCATGTGTTCTTCTCAACCTTTGAATGTCAGTCTTACACTCTAGAGCAGGAGTCTAGGAACTATGGCTTGTGGGCCAAATCCAGTGGCAGCTGTCTGCTTTGTAAGTATGGTGTTATTAGAACACAGCCACACCCTGTTGTTTACGACTTTACCTATTGTCTATGGCTGATTTCATGCTACACTGGCAGATTTAATAAGTTAACCGACAAAGCCTAAAATTTACTATATGGCCCTTTACAGAAAATGTTTGTCAACCCCTGCTCTAGAAGAAAATAACTTGGTACAATTTAAATTCTAATTTTCGTCCTCTCATAAGCATAAGAAACACAATCCCTAAGTAAGGAGCAGTGGCATGGATTTGAACAGATTCACACATGCATATACACATATATGATCATGCCTCTTAGCACAGAATTATAAATAGTCACTGCTTTTGACTCTTTAATTTGAATTCTATAAGAGGTTACAGCTCCCCACTAGTACTCTTTCCTACAACAGCCAAGAGTATGAGGATTTCTCCAAAGGAAACTGCTATCTAGGTGTAATCACATAACTAAAGAAACTAATTCTTCCCCCAGCGGTTCCCTGCAGCTCCGCCAAAGGTCTGGTTTTATTCCATGCTCATCAAGAGTCTACTCTAGACACAAGGTTAGGACACAGGGAACTAGCAGAGCACTTAAGTTCTACACCTTGAATAATACTCCTTTAAAGACAGAAAATAAAATGACCGGCACCACATATACAGGGATAAACATATGCATGCATATTCATATGCTAGAAATGCCATAAATTATTAGGAGTTTCGAGAACACCAAAGAAAATACATCCCTTAAGTATCAGTGCAAAGGAGGATCAAATTTTAAAATAATATGTTTTAAGGGTACTTGCACTAAGGATTTGGAGGACAAACAGATGTTTTATATTTATAGCTTTTAGGCAACATGTATAGAGACTTGAAACATTAATACATAGATTGAATTTTTATTAATCAATAAATCATTACTCAAAATGCCTGCTACAGCTAGATTCTGTTTCCTTCCTCTCTTTGGTTAGTAAAGAGAAAATATTAGCTCCACCCTTTAGCAAATATTCTCATACTCCATCAATCAATAAGAATTTTCATGTATTAGCATAACATAAATTAAATCCACGAAGCACTTTAATGTAAGTCATTTCATTCTCTGAAATTCATTTCATTTTTCTGAAACTTTATATTAAGTGATAGAATATTTAGGCTGACAGACTTTTTGAAAAGAAAATAGAAATAAAAGAGGTTCATTTCACCTTCACATGGTGTCTTTCTCATGCAGAGTTCAGATTTCCACATTTGTATCCCTTTAAAGGATTTGATATGCAGGAAAAGAAGAAAGGATGATGGTAAACATTTCATCTTAGAGACACCTACAGACCACCACATTGTAGAATGAATAAGGGCTTAAAACTTACCTTTTACTGATGTGTTTGGTGGAGGGCCTTCCATTCGCAAGTTCCATGGAGGGTCCCCCTGGTTAGCAAAGTCCCTCATTTTCAGATAGCTAATTGTAAGTCGAATGATGGATGCCTTGTCAAGCTGGCTAGTGATGGCTGCAGGGAGAGGCAACAACTTGGCCAATTCATAGAACTCAAAGTTTTCTTTTCCCCGGCGGGAGCGAGCAGCATCTCGGGATTTCTCCTTTCTCAATGCTTGTAAACTGAAATCAAAGGAGTGAAAAAGTATTTTTTAGAACATGTGATTCTCTCATCAGACAGAAACTGCTCTCATTTTTGTTTTGTTCCTGCCCCGCTCCACCCCCCCAGCAAAAAGCTCCCAAAATCGTCTTTAAAATTCCAGGGGTCAGAGTAAAATGAGTTCCAGACAATGTCCCTACAACCATAAATTCTACCTCTAGATTCAAATGCCATAAACTCAAGTGCACTGAGTAAAAATAGTTTGCTTGTTAGGGTTTTTTTCCTCCAAGTGACCATGCAGTGACATACATTCATTGTTTCTAAGATATAAGATTTACAGATGATACTTGATATTCACAACTATAATCAATTTAAAAAATTGGGCTTGTATTCACATATCTATTCTCAAGCTAATGATTCTGTTCATTTAACTGTAATCCCTACAGAATCTTATGCCATCAAAAGAACACATTTTAAAAAATTTATTTCAATTATCATCTTGGGGGGTAAAAAGAATAAACACAAACACAATTCACAGGATCAACAAACAAAACGTTGATGTGCTTTCAGCCCTCAATAAAGATCAAGACCTTCAGTCAGATAAAGAAATCATCCTACTAAAAATGAAGATTTCAATGTAACTTTATAAATGTGCTGGTAATTAGCTGATAATAGAATACTTTCATTCTTTATTAATGGACATATATTAGTAGACGGATAGATCCTCTGAAATACTGGAGAACAAAATACATTGCCCGGAAAAGTCAAACTTTAAGATAATATAATTTTAATGCTGAAAGATAAGGCCCCATGTGGGTTATTAAAATTTATAAACATTATAGACATATTACTTCACAGAAGAGGTAACAGGTGAAATCCAGTATTTTTCTTTAACTATTCATGTGCACTTCTGTTTGAAGTTTGCTCACATTACTGAGGCAGAATTTGGCACAACTAAAGTTGCTTGTGAGCATCTGACAAGAGAATTCCACCTACTCTGAATTGCTCTGTTTTGTTTCTGACAAGAAATAAATTCGAAATCAGACCCTGATGACAGATAATTGGACAATATTTACAACAGCCAGGTACTATTAATACCATTTGTAAGTGTCAATTTATTAAACTCTGAAAGCATCTTAAATCTTTGAATCTAGCATTCTGGTTTCACATTATAAAATAACAAGAAAGAGACAAATGAGCAAGGAAACAAGACCGGAGGAATAGATCGAAATGAGTTCAAAGTGTGGCTCTTATCTCTATTAGTATAGTATGGACAATAACATTTCATATCACATTATAGCATTCCTGATACTGTTCATGGCTTAAACACTGTATTCACTGCACACTCAAAATAGCTTATTGAATATACAATTTTTTAAACTTTTATTTTATTATTAGTTCCAAGCATACAGTACATTGGTTAGACATTTATATAGTTTATAAAATGATCCCTTAATTGCTCTTTCTCTCCTCTGGCTAAGTAATGCCATAATGTTATGGTCAAAAACTTGCTAGGCTAATAACCCAACCAGCCAACCAGTTTCATGTTCACTCTATTCATACAATATTTTACTTTAGCTAACTAATGTATTTCTCAAAAGTAGACAAGATAATGCTATCGATTTCAAAGCCACAGCAGTCTCAGGTAACAAAACTTTGTCTCTTGATGTCTCAGGTGATAACCTCAGGCAGAAACATCACTAATTTACAAGGAAAAGACATGTTATGTCACTTATTTCCCAATATTTTAGCTGGCCTCTACTCAATTCTGCAAATGCTAAATTTTGGCTTGTTGAAAATTATGTAAATAAAGTAAGAGGAGCCTTAAAATCTGACAAAGTATAAGTATAACCAGAATCCAGGTTAACATCTTAAGATAAAAGAATGATTCATATCCCTCCTTTTATATAATAAAAGCGATCTAACACCATTTAAATCGCCCATGCCAAAAGAATTGTCCTCACATGTTTTCTCTACCACTTGTAGAGTGCAGTGGTTCAAGTTCAGTGCTTTGTTCTTTTTGTGTTCTTATAATCAAATACCACTCCAGAATGTAGGATGAACTTATTTTTTATTTTTTTTTTGCAGGGGGAGGTCCAGTAAGTGACTATGACAGAGCTCTAGAGCAGGGGTTGCAAACTCAAAGGCTCTAGGGGTTAAGGCAGGGAATATCAATGAATAGACAGGCCTGATGGTGACTATTTGATCTGGAGGACACACACAGTTTCAGCTGATTGCAGCTTTGAGGTAAGGCATGCCTCGTGTTGGTTTTTCTATTTCTAGAGATCAAAAACTAAATTTTTATATCACATTTCCAATTTTATGTTATATTTCATTTTATGTTAGCTAATTAAAATTTCAAAAATTATGCAAGCCACATGAAATTTGGTAAATAATGGAGCAGGAGCTCATTTTACAATGGGATAATAATTTGGAAGATCACCTCTGAAGGTAGTTTTACATAGATGTTATATGTAACTTTACACATGTCACTCGAATGATTACACATGGATTCATTTGTTATCTAACATTACTAAAATTCGTCCTAGGAATTTCTCTATTTAACTGAAGTTAGGCAATTATTCTGAAATGATATTAATGCATAGGCTTATCAATAATCTAAGGGGAAAAAAACTAAACCTGTAGTGAGGAAAACCCAAGACCACAAGGAGTAACCCAATAGGCTCCAAAAGCTAGTAGAGGGGAGATGGTTTCTTATGTGAACTCAGGGAAAGGGAGTACATGGACCCTAATGCCTTGAGATGTCTTGCCTTAACATGGCTCTCTGACACATGACTTCTCTAAAATAACCCTGGGCAGAACTTTATGTGTTCCTGTCCCACCTTCTTGTTGTTTTTCTCTTCTCCACAGCCTCCTCCCCTTTTTAACTCGAACACACACTGTTACCCTACTGGGGTAATCTTCTTGGCTATAATCTTAATGACAAAGGGTTTCCATGACTCCCACATTACATCATTATGCAGACACTACAGCTCAGAAGACTTTCAGAATGATAGCCCTGTGTCTGTAATAAGTAGTAATTGATTTTGAGGGCAACGGCAATAAAATACAGTCAAAGGATTATAAAGATTGTGGAGAGGCTGATAGAATAGATGAAACTAAAGACCTTAAGACAATGACACAGATTGTGGATTAATCTTTTGTCTGATTTTGTGAAGTAGAGCCTAGTTATAAGCAATTCTCAAATTGAATTAAGGACTACATGAAAACAAGATAAACATATTTGCACATTCTGTTCTAAACCTATATATACGAATCATATATATATATGAGATTGTATTTGCAGAGTACTAAAGAAAGAATGGGTTGGTTGTATCTGAGTAAAATGTTATAGTGTCGATCTCTGCCATCTAAAATATGATTAAGCTTCAGAACCAAAGTAAGTGACTCCCTGGGCCAAAACTTCCTGCTTTAGTTCTTCTGCTTAGGCTCTGAATAGCAGGAAAAAGAGACTCTGCCTTAATCCTTTGGCAAATCAAAATTCCAACTCTCTTTGATAGGGATAGTATCAACCTCACCAATAATTACCACCAACAACCAAAAACAAACAAAAAAATCAACCACCATTTCAAAAGAGAGACAGATACATATAGATATATAGAGATATAAATAAAATCTAAAAGTCATTTTAAAAATGTGTGTATATTTCGGAGAAGACAGTGATTTTCAGATTCTCCTTAGGAGTCCCATTTCTCCAACCAAAAGGGTAATCTCATGTCTAAATTTCCCCTTAAAAGCCTTATAAAGAAAGATGCCCCCCTCTTTTTGTCATTGATGTTGCCAGAATTTATCCTAAACAAGTATCCCAGGTTTAAAAAATATTATTTAAACTGTTTCTTCTAAACACTTTGAAAGAATTTTTACAAGTTTCTAAAGTTATACCTTAAGCATAGATAACAAGCAATCAAAAAAATTACTGGTAATGACATTGCTTGTTGAATGTAAAGTGATTTTTTTAATCCTCCTATATATTTTAAGTCCTTTCAGCATATGGTGTATTTTGTGCAAAGACTATGGTGAAGGAGTTAGAAAACCCACCCTGGCCATTTGCAGGCATTATGATTCTAAGTGACAAAGTTGAGCCTCAATTTTATAATCTTATAAAATGAGGATGACAAACAAGGCATGTTTGGTAAATCCCCTAGGACCACTGCAATGACTCATATGATAATTTCTATCATAGTATATTATAAACTATAAGGAAGTAAACTCCTCAGAAAATTCTAGATTTTAACAATTAAAATAGTTAACATTTATAAACTCTAAATGTGGTAGAGTCCACTTCAGAATTTTACAACAGAGAAGAATTTTAAGAAGTTAGACAGGAATGCCCAAATACAGTCAACCATCCTTAAACCCACTTGGAAGCACAGGGGTTAGGAGTAGGCTCTGTAGACAGGCTGTGGGTATTCATATTATCACAGTTACTAGGTAGGCAGCCTTGGCTAGGTCTATCACTCAACATCTTTAGGCCTCAATTTCCTCATCTGGAAAATGGATATTTTAATAGTACCACTTCATAATATTCTTGAGAAAGAACTGAGAAAATGTATGTGAAGTGCTAAATGCCTACCATATTGTAAACATTATATAAGCATTAACTTTTATTATAATAAATACAAAACTTATCAGGGGGAAAAAAGCCCAACTGTTTTAATCCTAGTACCACATCTAATTCTCACCCCATCTCTCCATAGTTTTTATAATTTTCTCACCAAGCTTTTCTAACACCAATTTTGATTCTAGTTACAGTTTCTGTAATTCTCTATACCTGTTTGCTTTCCTCATTATCCTCTTAAACTTCTTTCTATACTGCCACTTATGACCGTTACTTTAGTCAATTTAATGTAATGACAAGAAAAATCAAACCAAGGGAAATAAAATCAAAGGGCTAACTTCTGTTTGGCAACAACTCTAAAACTGCCTATTGTTAAAACTCCTACTGTGTTCTTTCAAATCATGACAATCACTTTAAGTTCTGTCTGATGTCTTTCTCAACATGTCTTCCACACTTGCAGAAGGCAGAGGTTAAGAGTATGAATTGTGGAGCCAGACTGCTTATATTTAAATCTTGGTACTCTAACTTACTAATTATGTAAACTTGAGCAAACTAACTTATTTTGCCTCAGTTACTCTCATCTCTGTAATGGGATGACAATAATCTCTGCTTCATAAGGTTCTTGTTGGAGTTAAATTGAGTGAGTTATTTTTATAAAACATTTACAGCAGTGCCTGGCACATAGTAATACTATTTAAGATGTGTTGAATGAAAAATCTAAGCTCACTTCACAGATTATTCTATGCTTTGAGTTCCACAATGTTCGTCTATAATGTACACTCTGTTCTGGCCAATATGATCTATAGTCACTGGTTCTGATATATCACATTATTTACTTAAGTGAAATAAAAATACTTTACCATAGAGACATTGACTTTTCATTATAGCCTTCTTTATGTCGGTGGTTTATATATTGTATACCGCAGGCATATTTAATGAGTTGTTCATATAAAAAATATATGTTTAATTAGTGGAAAAATTAAAAGCTTATAAATAAATTATCTTCTGTACTAGGAATAGTAAGTGACCATTTATTAGTTCACTAATATAGATAAAAACTGGCATTCAGTTGCAAGACAAGCAATTTTGTTTATATATAAAAATGAATATCCAAAGAGTTGTTAAGGGAATGGATTACTCAGGAAGATTGCAAAAGTTTCTATGGAAGACTTCAAAATTACAATGATAATTATTAGTCAGAAAAAGTATATGTGTACTCTTAGCAGAAAAATGATCCTTCAAAATATCTTCCAAAATATCACAAATCTAAAAGTTCTCCTTGATGTCAGGCAAAGCCCCAAAATCCAGGACCATGGAGAGCTCAGCCTGGACGCTGGTGATGGGGAAATGGAAATGTAGCAGCATTGACTGTTTTGGTATCCATACGGTGAGTAAAGCTGAAACATTAAATGCTACTTGAGCCACAAGTGAGTAAAAGATAACAAAGAAGTTATAAAAAGCAAAAGAACAGGCACAGCACTATCGGAAAACCAATATTATGAAAATGACTCATGATTTGCAATCTCTCTGAAGTTGCCATGGAACTGGATAAGGATAATAATTGTTTACTGGGCTACTTGTTCATGGTGGAAAAAAAAATAACTCTGGACTTGATGGCTCATTAAATTAAGAGAGTTAAGTTATCCTTTGTGACTGATCAAATTTAGCTTTGCAAATTGATTACTTTGGTTTCTTACTTCACATAGTTTTGATTAAAGAAGTAATATAGCTGAGATCTACAGACAATAACAAAGAACAAAAATAATAATTGTCACAGAGTAACAACAGAAGGTAAGTCAACTTAATCAAATGTTTCTTCCTCTCAGATGACTTCTTTATAGCCACATTTTTAAGTTTTGTTAAAATTTATATTTGTGGAACAGGTTCTGATATGGACATTATTGATAAATCCACACTATCTCTACATAAAAACCTGTCTCTAAGCCTCAGTTTTAACAGTTTCACATAAACTTTTGGAATACAATAACCAGTCTTTATAAAAGAATGAGGCAAGTTTTGGTCACCTAACTATAGGAAAAGGAAAGGTAGCGTAGCGTCAAAAGCGCTTTCAATTTTACCTTTTTAAAGCACTGCTAAGGAGTCAGACAGGCAGGTTTTTATGGATTTTCCTACTTGTTTTGCTTAGGAGAACCCAGCACTACAGACTTCTACTATTTATCAATTAATCTGGCATGCAGCCTCAAAGGAAGAAGGTCGACCTGTATTAAAAATGCAGCCATTAAAAATTCATCAAAGGCTTCAGCATTTTAACTCATGAACCTTTGAACACCTGCATACTTGTCAGATCTCTGGTCATAGTTAATGGTGAAATCTACAGTTACTCCAGTACCTCCACTTGCCCTGACATGAGCTGAATGAGGAGGCTTCACAGAGAAAAGGGAAAGATTCTATAAGCACTGCTTGCCCTTCTTCATAACTTTCAATAAAACAGCCCACCACACACTGACATTGCATACAGTTCAAAGTCAATCAAATTGGCCTACTGCAAAGAAAAAAAATCTTTCAGGAGTATTTTTCCCTATGATTATAAATATCGACTTTGTTACAAGGTATTATAATTGAGAAATGCATAAACAACTATTATCTGGTAGGATTATGCACAATATAGCTCACAAATTGAAGCCTTTAATGCTCTTTAAGAAGAGGTTATAATTTCAGAAACCTTCCTTCAATGTATGAAGAAAGCAGTATAGTATTGGCTGGAAGTTGAAACTGGAACCTTCAAGTTCAAGGTAAGAACTCTGCTGCTTAACTAATGCACTGCTCATAGCTGTCATCATTAATTTATGTTAGCCTCTGTAAACATCAAGAGTATAATAGGCCAATTTCACAACTAAATATAGATGCACATTTTGCCCTTATATAAATGGCAGATTGCTGCTGTAGATCATCGCTGCAGCAACACGTCAGTAAAGATGCACTGTTTGATGGTCTGATGCTCACACAATATATAAAACCAGTTGTAATGGTTGTTTGGAAGCAAAGTGTAACATAGCAGCAAAATTTCATTTGTTCCACAAACTCAGGATATATTAAGCTTGGCTGACAAAGACTGTTTGATGTGCTAAATCAGTTTGACCTTCATTTTTGCTGTATTTTTCTCATTTAACATGTGAAATGACCATTATTTTTCCCCAACTAAGAAAATATCATGAAATTGATAGCTTAAAAAAATGCCAAAAACATCTGCAACGGCTAACATTTGACAAAGTATCAAAATCAAGATGTGTTCTTAAAATTTTTACACTAAAATACATTCTGATTGAATAATTATGACCCATTTTTGACTTGTGGTAAAATAGATCAAAAGAGTAATTAAAGTCATTCAAATGAATGCCTTTCCTCGTCTTCAGAAAATGCCTTGTGTATGTTTGAACTTAATAATTAAATTAATTGGTTTTAGCCAATGAGCATTTTTATTCTTAACACTTTAAATAAGAGGATTTAATTCCAGAATGAGTCATTAGAATAGTAATATAGAAAGCTGAGAGGTCCTCACAATCCTTTTCAGCCAATGTTCACCTTGATTCAAATAACCCTTGAATGAACCACAGCAAGACCAAACTATTCACTGCTTGCTTTGGTGTCTGCCAAAAACCTCATGAATCAAAGTGTTTTGTTCTTCATTTTCCCCCAGAACTTTAAGCTATACAACTGGCAGTTCCATAATAATGGAAGAACTGCAGCTTTATCAAGTAATTTCTCTCCACCCAATAAATAGCACTTTACCTTGGAGCAACTTGTATATTTCACACCTTAAATTTCTATTTACCAAATCAGCTAATCACTTCACAATTGAACTCAGAACAAAAAAAAAAAAATTATCAATTAAAGTGGTTGAAACTCCTGCAAATTATCATTTAGGAATGAAGTAATTGCTTTCATCAGGGCAGAAAAGCCCGCCAGAACAGAAATGTCACTTTAGATTAGTGTTCTCACTCCTGAAGCTATGGATGACACAGCTGATATAAGACTAAATGCCAAGACCAATCAATTGCTTTTGTGGCTCTGCTCTGAGCTGCTGTAAAAGGGGCCATTTTCTAGGATCTACTCTTCATTATAGTAAATGCTATCTCCTTGGTAACATAATTCCATTTCTCATAAATTCTGTCTGAGAGCATTGTCCTAACAATGGATGTTTGTGGAAAAGAATGCTGTTGGTTTAATGCACAGAATTAAGTGTGAATAGCTGTCAAACTGCTATAGTTTACTAGTTCTTAAACATAAATTGAAGTCTTATACATTAAAAAAAATTCTTGGGGAGAAATGAATGTCCTGAACAAGGGTAAGATACTGTATTTGAAGGTTCTGTGCTACTGGTTTAGAATTTTCACTATTCTAGTGTTTATCTGTTCTGTACATTAAATCAGTCAGCTCACACCAGAGGTGGGTGAACACTTCACTTACTTTCTCAGCAGTGTAGTTTGCAAATGTGAAACCTCAGAAGCAAATATAGACTCATTAGGCAACTGCATGCGATTTGTCAATAGCCAGAACTGTGTTAAAAGAAAAAAAAAAGTGTTCTTTGAGCTGAGCCCTTCCTGGAAAGCATCCAGATCTTAATTTGTATTGTTCATCCCCCTGAAGTTACAAGAATCTGGGTTGCAGGCTCCAATTAAAAGGAAATTGAAGAAGCTAATATAGTGAGAAAGCAGCAATTCCCTGCACTGCTCTCTTCAGGTCTGAAGTTCAGAAAGAGATTCAGGATCACGGGTCTTTGCCTGACATGGGATAAAGGCTTTCCCATCCCGGTGAGCACACATGTGTAACTTCCATTAACAGTAACAGGAGTCGTGAGCACACATTGAGAGGAATGTCTGCTAAATATTTGAAAGGATCGGAGCATCTACGCTGAAGGGCAAAATGAAAGGGAATGGTGGGCATCTGTAACAGCAGGACATTTTACTGACCATCCAAAGGGCGACTCCTTGAATTTCTACCACTCCTAGGAACTATATTATTCATTTTCATAATATCAATAACAGGAAAGCACACATGTTGTTTCTGCTTTTTAAGATGATTCAGCACCACCAAAAAACAGCATGGACTTAAACGTAGTAATAATTAATAATAGTTTAAAAAGCTAACAACTTTGAAGGCTTACTCTATTACAGCCAGGGTCTGTTTTAAATATGATCTCATTTAATTCATGATGGCCAACATCAGCTATCGGGGAAAAAGAGTAACTACTATGAAAGGCAGGCAATCTCTGCTGGATACATTTAAAACTAAAAATGGCATTGCCTTCAGTCCCTATTTTTTGGTGATCTACTACATAGGTTTTGCACTTTCCCTTCAAATTTCCACACCCATCCCTGGAAACTGGGTGATTTCTTGTCTCAGGAAGAGCTTTCCCCAGATTCTGGACTTTCGATGCTAAAAGTAGGAAAGTCCTGGGAAACAAGGACAGTTGATCACTTTGGAAGTATTATCATCCCGGTCTCACAAATAAGATCAAAGCACAGAAATGGAAAATAACTTGCAAAGCCAAAGACAGCTGGAGTTGGAATTTGAACCTGGGCAAGATGACTCGAGTATGTCCTTCTCACCACTGTATTACATTGCGCTACAGGAAGAAAGTCCTCGTGATCCCCCTTTTCTCTATTATACTGATATGACAATTAAGGCACTGATAAAGTTTTATTTGATTTATAATCACCCATATAAATTTCATAATAATTCTTATGAAAACATTAATTCTTTAATGAAATGTTCAATAAAACCCCTATTTTTCAGGCTTATAAACACATTCCAATTTGAAGGAGATAGATTTGCTGTTAATTGCTCTAAGTCCCAAACTAAATTGCTTTGGAATTCAAATTCGAATGACCTTTTCTAGAGGAAAAATTCATTCTTTCTTTTAATTTTCTTTAAGTGTGATTTCAAACACTTTTGAAAGCACAACTAAGTGGAAGGAAGCTTTTGAACACTTTCAAGCTTGATAGGAGAAACTTGGAAAGGAGAAAGCATACTTTGACAAGTTTGAAGATTTTTAAGTATGAAAAATAAGTTATGGTTATGTGAACACTGCAAACAGCACATAGCGCTTGACATCAGTGAACACACCATTATACTATAACTGCCTGCACTCCTCTGTGAAACAGAATTAAGTAAAATGGTCATCCTTTCTTTAAACACTACAACTGTGGGTAGGGATCCATCAGTCTTGTGAGACTATTTGCTCTATCCCCCCACTATTTTTTTTTCATGTGTTTTCACTTCTCCTTTCATCAGGACTCCAAAAACACAGTGTATGATTGCCAGGGTTGTAAACTGTTACAATTTCTAGAGAACACACTTTGGCCAATACCTGTCCTAAAGTAATATTTGTTGCCTTTCTGATAAACTTCAGAAAAAAAATTATGAAATATTCTCAAGATGTTGAACGAGAATGTTAAAAAAAAACTTCAATGTCTTGGAAAAATTTTTGCAATATCGTAAGCTATATAAGGTAGTTTATAAATCATCATGTATAGTAGGATCGAATGACTATATAGCAATATCTCTATATCTATATAGATAGATATAGAGATAAAATATACCCAAATCTGGATTAATTTCCCATAAACTAGAATATTAAGACTGGTTATTTCTACATGGTAGAAATTCCTTGTGTGTGTCTGGGGGAGAGAGGTGGTTAATTTCTGAAGTTTCTTCAACAAACATGTATTTTTTACTATCAAAATTTTTTTTTTTAAGTAATTTCATGGAGTCCTTGATAGTGCTATCAAATGCCATCCTATCACTTCTTGCCATAGTAGGGCCTGAAAAATAGTTGGAGAAAATGCTTGGCTTGGTCATTTCTCTAAAAGAGGGCTGGGAGTGGAATAGCCAGGAGAGGGCTTCATCCTCCTCAAGTTATCCCTCACGGGTCTCCAACCAGATGATTGAGTCCATCAGCTGTGCAACCAGGGCCCCTGTGTCCTTTATGGTTCCTGTAAACCCCAGATCAGTGCTTTGCCCAGGGTACAAGATACCAGCGGCTTTGTTGGGGATGGAACGTGCTCCCGTGTATCATTAACCTGTTGAAAACCTTACGGCAGCTGTAGATTCTAACTCAGGAGAAAACATAGACAAACACAAAATATTGCATCAAATGGGCTCCTGAAACATTCTCAGACCCTGGCTCAAGCCTAGATTAGCAAGTTGCCATGACTGATGATATCTTAAGATCTCTATTAAGCTTTAGAACACTAACCAAACTATAAATATCAGGATCATCCCTTGTTTTTCACTGACTGCTGGACTTGCGACTTCTAATAGGTTCTGGCCTTCTGTGGTAGGGTGGCTCCATGATATTAGACTATATACATGCAACAGCCAAGGTGTTTGTATGTATCAGTGATTACCATATAAGATTTAATTTGGGGAGTCATGATACCTCACTGAGGTACTTTATAAAGTGGGACAACATAGGAAATGCTCATGTATTTTTAGGCTTCCATTAGTCAGAAACCCATTTCTCCCTGCCACCATGGACTCTACATTCCTCTGAAAACCCTGATCGACGCTTAGTCCTTTCATAAAAATCTGACCTTAAGGTACAAATACATTATTCTAAGCCAAATCTAGTTACCTCACTGGATGATAAAGATAGCTAACATGTCGATGTATACAATAAATGTTTAAAATATGTAAAATAAACTAAAGATAAAGTAATTAGGTACATCTTGTTTATGTCAAGTCTGCAACTTGTCCATGTAAAAACAAACAGTTGTATCATGATATAAGTACATATGAAACTAAAAAGACCCAGTTATCTTATTAATGAATGTTAGCATTGAATTTCCTGATTTTGAACAAACAATTACCATAACTTTAATAGTAGCATTAGTCCAAACTGTTGATAAAGAAGTCTCAGATGTAGCAGGAAAGCACATGATCTGTAAGCTGATGTAAAAGTGACTGCTTAATTGAAATGGAGCAATGGAAGCCGGCAATTTTCTCAAGTGGACCCAATCACAAAGCTTCCATAAATAACCTTAGTATCTGAAACTATAAGGCACCAAATAGTTAGATAAAAAATACAAAATGTATATCATATAGTTTAGCACTTCTTCCCTGACCTGTCTGCTCAATTTGGTCCTTGACCAAAATGGATGTCCTGTTTTCTTTTACCGACCCACAGGGACTTAACAGGAGCCCTTTTTCTTAAATCTACCTTCAGTGCTCTCTCTAAATCTCCTATGGTTTTGTTTGGGCTGAAATATTCACCTCAAAGGTTTGTCCCACAAGGACTCTTTCCTACAAATCAACAAAAGAACACTTAATCTTTAGTTTCACTTCTGAAAACTTCAGTGCTTCCCAATAGCGTAAGAAGATAGGGTAGAGATCACTGAGTCATCAAGAACAGGGCAACTTTGTCATGTTCTCATGTTCTCATGGTTGTGGATCTGACTCGTTCATTCTCATTCTCATTCTCATTTTCTCTCTCCCCCTCCCCACCCCAGCTCTCCCTCTCTCTCTGTCTCTCTCTGTCTCTCTCTGTCTCTCTCTCTCTCTCTCTCTCTCTCTCACACACACACACACACACACACACACACACACACACACACACACACACACATTCTGTTAAGGGACTGAATTACATATGTGGCTGCCTGGAGCTGACACTTCTCCAATAACTCAGCACTTCCAAAATTCTTAGGGGTGGTACTGAAGCACTGCTAGCATTACGTAAAGTTTGAATTTTGTTAAATGTGTCAGCATTGTCCTTCAAATGCCTTGTTTTCTTCTACCTCATTTTTATTCTCTGATTTTTTTCTACACAATTTCTCTCTTAAAGTCATTCATTTGGTTTAGTCATATCTCCTCATAAAATTCACATGTGCGAGAAGAATGGGTTATTCTAGTTTTATGAATAGTCTAGTGTAAATGAATTTAAGTTAAGGGTCACAAACTCAAATGGCAATAGGATCCAACACCATTATACAAGTGAATAAAGAGGACTGGGTGAAAGAGAACAATTCAAATCTAATAATTGAGGGCAACCGAATCTCACTGTTGACCAGGTAACAGGGAGTGGTGAGGACTACAACAAACTGAAGAGCACCTGACCAGACAAAACGTGGCGTTCATTGTTCAAGAAAACCCAGGTGTTACTGGATGGGAATATGGACCCAAAATTGCCAGGTCTTCCTTTTTAAGGGAAGCTAGAAATCTAGATTTTTTTTTTAACGTAAAATCTTCCAGTTTTTTTTTTAAATATTGGCATCTCATTTTAAAAATGAAGCTCTTGGCAGGCTGCTATGGATCTCATTTGGCCTATGGCAGTTAGCAATCTGTGGTTTAATGCCATTAATAGCCTTTCCTGAGAGTTAGATTTAATTATGGGGTATGTAGGTGTGGATATGAAGATCTGTAGCAGTCAGGTGACATTGAAGAAATGGAGAAGAGGCACACAATGGAGGAAAATGAGGAAAATTCAATTAAAGAAAAGCAACCATAATTATTAACAGTGATTTGCTCTGAGTGGTAGAATTTCTGCTTTTATTTGTTTTACAAATTTTCTATAAATAAAAAGGAAAAATTAGATTAAATTACTACTCTATAAGATTAAACTTATTATTAAAAGTAGCTCAGAAAATTAAAAACACTCATATGCATATTTGTGCATAGATTCATTTACCCTGTTTAAGCCATACAGTTTCAAGCATTTAATCAAAACTGAAAGTTCAATCAGTTCACCATGGTGGCATCATGTATAAAAAAAACTTTAATTAAAAATCAAAATAGTCCTTTTCACAGAATCATCAGAGTGTAGTCCCCCCAAAATTAGTGATTAAATTATATTAATAATTTCTTAAAAGCACAATGTAAACAAGACTTGGTTGTTTTTAGTGTAATAATATGTTTAGACAGTGCCTTACATACATAGTATGGCCTTAATAAGTATTTGTTGACAGATGATTATGGTGATGTTAATCTAAATGTCCTTAATAGTCATGATGAAAAACAGTAAACACACAACAGTAGTAGTGTTGTGGAAAATAAATTTACCCAGTAAATCAATCCCTGGCATGGAACTGAATAGTTTTCATAGTAAATAAAAGAAGGGAAAGGGAAATGGAAGAAACAGAGATACTTTCCCCTTCCCACCAAACCTTTATACTCATAAACTCTCTCCTGTCAAAATATTTAAATTCTCAAAACACAGACTTATTCCCTTTTCTAGACTCTGGAGGGGTTGCTGTAGTGAGCGCAAACTGAGGCAAACTGAATCAAGAAGGAGAAAAATAGTAAAGAGCTTGTCTAGCCTCTCTTTGTTAATCAGACATATCCAGAACACCGAATCACCATAAATTCTTCCTCCACATCAGACACATCACAATAAGGGATGGGGGAAATTTTTTTAAGAGTAAATCTTAGATCTTCATATAATTATTGTATCTATTTGCTATATCTGCGTGTTTATGTGTAATCAGAAATACAAAAAAGTGGACAGAGGCAGTACTCCAAAGAGTGCATATAAGAGATTACAGAGAAAGGATGTGATCACAAGATGGCAGGGTACCTATAAATTAAGGTGAAATATTAAGTCTTTACAACTTTCATAATGACTAAGACAGCCATCTAGAGAGACCTGAAATTCAATAAAATTTTTGGAACCACTGTTTTCCTATAATTGAATTTCTTTCACTTCTGGGTATGGGGTTTTTGTCTATTTATTTTTAAATAATTTTTATTATATATAATACATTATTTTATATATATGTAAGTGTTCTTCTCACTTTCTTCTGGCTGTATGTTACTCGTCTCTGGCAGTACCCTTTCCCTCTTGGATGGAGGCTGACAGCTCAGGTAGAAGAGACAGCAATGATGTCTATGTGCAGAGTCTGCTGCTTTATAAATTGATCAGAATGGCACAATTCTACTCAATTTCACTCACAGCAGGTAGAAGAGAAACATTCCTATGTAAGAGTCAGACACTCCACTTCATGCACGTTCTAGGATAGATTGTACAGTAAATCTCAACTGAAAAGGCAAACATACACACACCCGCGCACACATTGTCTCTCCCCTCGTCTCTCTCCCCCTCTCCCTACCTCCCTCTCTTTCTGCTGGAATGCATCCCAGGGCAGACAGGCTACAGTCGGTACACCCCCACCCCCCTTGTATATGTGATACAGTAAGGAATGGTATATGCCTAACTGCAGGCTATAATATTATTGATAGACTCTGATGACATTATAAAATCTATAAGGGCAAAGAGCAAGTGATTTGCCCATGTCACTAGCAATCCAATACAAAATTACAGCTTTAATTTAGAAGTCTTTTTGAAGGTTATTTTTTTAATTAGTCATGATGCATGGTTATTAATACCTATATTTGGAACATGATGAAAAGGGAGGAAAACAACATCAAGCCAATGTCTACAGAGACAATAACCCCCAATTTTTTAACTGGACAAGGACAACTCCAGATTTTACAAAGTTCTATACAAACTGTGAGATATATGGCAAGCAGAAAATGAGAGTGTATTAGACTCATATCATAAAGGTTTCTATAAGCATTCATTACATGCTGCTATGTGCTAAATAGATTTAGATCTTAACGTGCAAAATCAAGTTTAGGTCTTTTATATTGTTCATTACACACAGGCTCGCATAAAGTCCTGAACAATCTGTACAAGAAAAGCAGGAACAGGGAAAATATTGCCTCATTACTCCGTGTCAATATGCTCAGCTTTCACATGAGCTCAATAGGTTTAGTGTATCTTCTTCGGGAGAACATAAATTTGGGTGAGGGGCTTATATTCCCTGAAGATTCACCCACCTATGCACTTTCAAAGCATCAATTTAACAGATCCTTTTGTGGGGTGGAGGTTATATGGAAACATGTCAAAGCCAAGGAAATTTGAGAGAAGGGAGGGAGGGAGAGAGAGGGGGACAGAGAGAGGGACAGAGAAGGAGGGGGGGGGAGAGAGAGAGAGAGAGAGAGAGAGAGATTTCCTGTTGAAAATTAAAGAGTTTCCTTCCTCTCTGTGCTCAGAATACTTGCATTCCTAGGCAGGAGGAGGCTAATTAAGCCCTCAAAGAGAGGTCCACCTTAGTACTTCACACTATGAGTGGGAGGTCTTGGATAGAGCCCATGTGTATGTAAAGGAATTTGTAAGATCTAAAGCAGTTGACAGATCGCCTGGAACATAAGTAGATTTAATAGGGTAAGTACTGGTAGGTCCACATAAGGAAGCTATCCAAAACATGGAAAATATGACTGAGAAAAATCAGTTATTCAGTGCAGTCAAACACCAATCAATAAGTTGTGAGACCCAAGTGCTGGGCCAAGCTCTGACACTAATAACTGTATGGTTCCAGATAATACATTTAATTTCTCTGGCTGTATGTTTTCTCACTTGAAAAACAAAGAGATTGTTCTCTTTCCCCTCAAAGATCCTATTTTCGCTTTTTTTGTCACATAACAATAGTGAACTACTAGGGAAAATGTCTGATGTACGTTAATGTTATTACCCATTTTACCTACAGATCTAAAGTGATGTGTCCTCCCCCACTCCCACTGTTTAGCCTGTTAGTACCAAATACTATCAAAAAGTCTTTACTAAATAAATATGCGAACTGATTCACATAGAATTCAGTGAAGTTGCATAGTTATTAAACTCATGAATGACACAAGAAAACTGGCTAAACTAAAATTTCTGATTAATAAAAATAAAATATTATCACCTCCACTTTTCCAAATGAAATCCTGGGCCTTTTCCAGAACTGACAAAGCAGAGCACAGAGTTACAGTCAACCCTGAGTTACAGTTAATAATGAGTATCAGCTGTCTAAACTGAAAGAAGAACACAGTTTATGTAGAGTTGTAGCTCTGTTTTAAACATAATTCAAAGCTTTTTTACTCTGGTAGGTGGGAGAGTTTCAAGTGATGGGAAAACTTGCATGTTTAATGTCTGCCTTTTTACCCTCTATGTATAGTATAATGTCCTGGAACATTCCTACAGAATGTCAACCATCTGGATCAAGAAATCAACAAACATGTTAGTTGCTGACTAGCAGCAGGCTAAATCCAAATTAATCAATAATCTATATCTGGTGAGCACTGGTATTTTTGGCACTGTGCAGACACAAATGCAATACTCCTATCTGTCACCAAGGTTAGTAACATTTATATGCTTTAATCTGTTTGCATAGCTGACTCTATATAGTTCTTCCAAAATACAGGTTCAGATCCCATGCAGCGGCCTGTTCTGCAGTTGACCTGAAAGCAATCACTATATCACTTCCGACACCTATCAAGTCATTGAAAATATCACCAGCCGAAGAAGTGATGTGACTACCAACATTCCACCAAGTGACTCATGCCTTTTTGACTTACTCAGAGATATATGACTATCAGAATTATAACAGACTGCATTATTCTTTAATTGACACATGAATCGAATTTGCTATTAATACTTACTATACCTACAAACAAAATAAGCAGGTCCCAATGTGTGATGTCTGAAATTACTTTAAATACTAAGAAAAAAACAGCAAGCCCTATGAACCACATGTTAAATGAAAATGATATCTCTTTTCAATTGAAACATGTGGAGAATATTTAACAGCATAAACAATGTTTACATTAATTTCATTTGAACTTTTGCAGGCTGAAGTAGCACATTTTGAGTAGCTTACAGTCTCGATTTGTTAGTGAATAACATTTAGCTTAAAGTTCTGGAAAGCCCCAAACTTCAAATATTCTTAAGTTTGGGGTGAATGAAGGTGGAAGCTTAAACGAGAGAGACTAAAGGAGAAAGGGAAGCACCTTTACAAAGAGCTATTATATCCGATAGGCTTCATGCAAGACAGTTGAAATGTGAGCTTCAGTATTCAAAATAGAAAGGATACAATCATATGTCTGGTTAACTTACAGGAAATAGTTCCAGAGACAATTTTACACTAACTACAGTGATTTGGGCAATTTTTAAAAATAATACCAGCCAATTTCTCTCCATTATACTCTGCTGGCAGAAAATAAAACATTTTTCTTTGAAATGATTGCCTTTGGTTTTGTTAAATCATGCATTCTGTCAACATGTGGTCACCATTTTTACATGATCTTTCTGCTTCCCTAGAAAAGAATGAATTCACAGTCTGAACCCTGATATAAATATGTAATCTTGCAACTGTTAAGGCTTCTTCTATTACTGAAAAATGAAGAGATAAGAAATTGATGTGGTATCAAAAGAAATGAAACAAAAAAATGACCAAATAAGTATAAAACTCAGATTCTTGTATCTACTTCATAG
>NW_011889165.1:426696-438869 GCF_000151845.1 Pteropus vampyrus | reverse complement strand
AACAACTTTGTTGCTAGCAAAAGGTTAGAAGAACGGAGGTTGTAATAAAATCTTTAAAAAGACATTATCTTGTCATTACAGACTTTTTGGGTACAAATGTAAAATGCCTGGGCTATAATTGCTTCCCCTATGTCATATACCAGGATGAAGATTTTTATCTCCGGCCTCCAGCCTATAGATTTTTAAAGTTAAATTCTTTTGCAAAAGGGTACATATTAGTTTTGGTACTGCTGCTCTGGGCCTCTGTTTAGTGATACAGTGGGAATGTGCCTCCTTCTATGATAATCACCACAATGCTGCATATTCTAGTAGCTGAGATTTCCCAGAGTGGGTACTCAGAAAGCATCCTTCACAGTGTTAGTTTTACTTTACACAATAGCTTGAGCATATATTGCATCTCAAACTAATTTATAGTAAAAAAAAAAAAAAAAAGGTTAACCCTGAGTAAAACAACCAAGATACTTCAAATGGGTAAAGAAAGAAATTCCAGATAAATCTTGACTTGGATAAAAATCTAAAGGGCCAAAACAAAGTGAGGACTTTTATATATGAAAGAGATGGCAAAGAAGAAAACTCTAACACCTAGAAAGTACTAGCAATTTGACTAGACTTAAAATATGTGTTTAAAGAGTATAGGTATTGGAGACAGTCATTTGTTTCCTTCTCTCTGCACAGTTAATATGTAAAGTAACTTAAAATAAAAATCACAGAGGATATTACTTAAAAGGAAGTTCTGCTACTAAGTACAAATTGGGCAAACGTTTAGATAAGATTTCATTTGAGGTGACTATGCTTATGATAGAATTGTGAGTCTCAACAGTACCATAACCATGTAAGAGAGGAGAGAAATTAATGCTACTTCTCTGTCAAGGTAAAATCTCAAGTTACCAGAACCCACTTGGAACTTTCAACTAGATTTCTGTACTCTTAACTTCAGGGGGAGGGACAAGAAAATCACCAAAAACAGCAAACAGCATCAGATTTCTTTTTTCTTTTTCCATCAACTGCAACCTCTCAGATGTTTTTAAATACATATTTACTCCCATTTCCTGTACTGTCCATATCCCCATTCAATAGTGATTGACTTGGTTTGGAAAAAATGTGACCTAAACTTTGATAAGAATCTGAATAATCAAGTAAAGATCCCAGTGTTCATCAGGATCCATATTCATCAAAGGATGGAGAAGCACAAGTTTCTAGAAAGAAGCGTGAGTGGAGACGGCACCAGAGAGTCAGAACCTTAGGCTGTGCCTTCTCCACCCTAGGCCCGTTTTTCTCATTTGCTAGATGAAGAAGGGCATACAGTAAATGTGTTTAAGGGCCCCCATCAGTTCAAAAATTATTTTCATTCCAAGAATTTCACCAACAGGGTTAAATCAAAAACAGTATTTTGCCTACTTCAGAAATATCTAAAAAATATCTAGGTAGAATGTCATATTTTCTAATCACATCTAATAATAATGCCTATCATAGCAATGGAGGCATCACCACTCCATGAAAAGAGCTTCCAAAGACCTGATTGCTCTCCAGCTGACACATACTGTCAAGATCCACCTGCCAGCATCTACTCTGAAGTGTCAGTACCTGGGCTATCCCACCTGTTAAATATTTGAACTCATTCCCACATCTAAAGGCTATCTAATCCAGTTCAAGAGAATGTTTCCTAATCGTTACACTAACTACGTGATCTTTTTAGAAAAATATTTCCAAAACTTGAAGGAATATAGTCCATTCCTTCTATTTCCCAGTGGCCAATTAAAAATAAATTTAATAAAATTAACTAACAATTTAGCACTTACCATGTTCTTAGAGCTGTATTAATCAACTGCTTCATATGGTTTCTCTCACTAAAATTTAAATAATTGTATGATTATATATTTACAAATGAGGGCAGAGAGGTTTACAGTTGTCACATTATTCGCCTAAAGTCTTACAGATCCAGGGTTCTATCCCAAATTGTTTTGTCTACAAAGTGCTCCTGTTCAACCCCCTTTGTCAACATCTGGCAGATGAGCTGACTGGGAAGATAAGGATAGGTAGGTTATAAACACTGAAGGTACAGGAAGGGTATTTTTAAATGGTAGTAGTTACTATTTAAAAACAAAAAACAAAAAACAAAAAACAAAAAACAAAAAAAAAACCTCATCAGCAAATTTAGATGACTTTTAAAGATCCCAGGATTTGATTCTGGGACCTAAGATTGTGGTAGTAAATTTGAGGTCTTATTTTTAAAATTTATGAGTTCGGTTTACATAAATTTGGAAATGAAATAACATAGTTGCTTTGTGTGGCCATCTGCCACTCTCATAAGCAGCTCTAGCTACAAAAATTGAGAATACTGGTAGTTTTGCTGTGGAGTTAATTGAAGCCTTCCTAAGAATAATTTTAATTCAGTGTTATAGAGCCAAATTCTGCTTTATGATCCGCATTTCACATAGTATTTCTGAAAACTAGAGCAAGCCAAGGGTCTGATTGGCATTTTGAAATCTTTCAGATTAAAACGTGATCCAGCTATTTTCTGCTATCCATCTAGTGTTGATCTGAAGATCCATATAAGCGAAAGTGGTTTTCCAAGTGCAGTGCAGGTATGACCTATGACTCCAAATAGAGGACTGACCCATAAGAATTTAAACTTTCCTTATTGTTACAGTAGTCTGTCACTTAATTACATTCTTCCCTCTACCTTTAATTATATAATAAAAATGGCTACATGCTCCTCAACATATTTATAAGGCTTAACATTTTGGGGTTACAAAGAACACATTATATACGGCTTTCAATTTCTTCCTAGTACTTTCCTCCATCCAAAGATATATTTTATGATTTCTGCTGATAAATGCTTGTTTTTAATAAGAGTTTCCTCAGACAGATCTCACTTTTGGGTTAAAGGCAGCAACTCTCTTCAGATACTCTATGAAGCACTCATTTCAGAGAGTGCATCAGTTACTCTTTGTGTGTCTTAATTCAGCCATTGTCTCAGAAAAGAGTCAGTTGCTTTCATTAAATTTCATTTTGACCATTTCTAAAATGAGAGATAAAAGACCCACCAATATTCTGAATACATTATGTGAATTACAGAAAGAAAACAAAGAATTTGGAGGGAAAATCCCTAAGCATCTATTATTATCATAACCAAAATAGCTTTGCTATCTATTAGAAAGAGAGAAGAGGGGAGTGAACGAAAGTAATTATCCAAGCTATAATTTGGCCCTGACAACAGAGCACCCCTCTTCAGACTACGAAAAGGCTCTACAATGATGAGTTCTAAAGGAGGTACCACGAATACCAGTTTGGGAAGGTGTGTGCCGGAACCACATCCTAAGACTAACTGCAGGGGCTGCAGCACCCCACATGCTGGCGACACACAGTCCCACACACATGCCATCTGGTGGGTTCGGGAAGGCACGCGGAGTGTGTGGCAACTAATTCTGCCATGAGCAAAACTAAAATACACACTCTATTTTTCTCACATTTCTTTCTTTATGTTATTTGTTAATCAAATGGCATCCGATATAAGAAATAATCAAAGAGGTAAGGAATCAATTTAGAGTATTTCACTTGAAAATTGTAACTATTTTATAAATTTTTTAAATATGTAAACAATGGTGATCATTTTGCAATGTATACAAATATTGAATCATTATGTTAGATACTTGAAACTAATAATGTTTTTTTGTCAATTATATTTCAGTAAAAAATATAAATAGTATAGAGGAACAAAAAAAAGCAAAAACAAAATTTCCCCAGCCTCCATCTCCAAAACTGATCATTATGAATTGTTTCTTGTATATTCTTCCAAAAGAGTTATACACACTCAAAATTACATATATGTAAATTTCATCTTATTTACATGAATAAAATCATCTTCTTGATACTATTCTGAAACTTGCAAAAACATGTTTTGCGCCTTCAGCACATATAGGACTACCCTAGCCTGTTTAAACACTACTCAGGATTTCACTGGACGAATGCAGTAATAGATGCAGTTGCCTACAGAAATGTATTTATTTCCAATTTGATAGTAAACCTGTACTAAAATGAACACTTCTATACATTTTCATGATATATCTGTAGGAATGTGTCAGTAGAGCTGTAACTGCAAAGTTAAAAAAAAAATGCACATTAAAAAATTGATCCAGAATAGTAAGAACTGTTAGCTCATAAAAAGCAAATCCTTCATCTCCATTTGTGAGAAAAAAATCTTTTGATTTGGTTATTTGACAATGAAGAAAATAATATAGGTTCATGAATTCACTTGGAATAAATAAATAGATAATAAAAAGAAGTTCCACTTATACTGTTCTTTGCTTATCTTCGTTATAACAGAATTTCACACATTAATTTTATTATTTTTGGAATTATGTGGAATTTGAAACACTCCTCTAAACATTTAGATCTACAAAGTAACTAATACAAATGTTACAAAGGTATGCATATTTTAGAATGTTTAAAAACAACCATTTAATACAGGATCCTGCTATACACTAGTTGCTTTCCACAAAATAACTAAAACATAATGTACATAAAAATATAAAGTAAAGATTGCTAGCTTGTGGCCCATAGACACTCCTCATCTGCTTTGTCTAGAATTATCAACCTTCAGCCACAATCACCTGAGATAAGAAGTCATATTAGTGGTCAGGAAAAGTCATTGCACTTAATAAAATATCCTTCTTTTTGTATTCTAAGGTATTTAAATTCTTAATCTACACAATAATAATAAATTTCCATTCCATTCAGTGCTCCCTCCGGGGCCTTGCTCAGTGTATAGTCCAGGTAACAAAGGCCACTGTGGTACTTTCTGTGCAGCCAATCAAGGTGACACATGTGCTATATCCCCAAGTGCTTAGTACACAATACATAATTTTGTGCACCTCTCACCTACAGTGTACAAACAAATCCCTGAAAATTAAAGTGTGAAATTAAAACACCTTTGTCCTTAAAACAAGCACATTCTGCCAAAAATGCTCGCTTCTGTGAACTTTTGGCATGGACAGGGCAGAATGCAATATCCTTTGCATTCAGCTGCCAAAGACATAAAACTAGATCCAAAAGAAAGAAGCCAGGTAAATTGTTTAGACCCACGACCTAACATTCTCCTTGGCATAAAAAAGATTCATTCTTTAGGCTTCCAATAAATGTAGCCAGTTGGAAAGGCAATAAATTCATTATTCTACAACACGGTGAGTAATTCAGATAAACAAACTCCAATGCTCAAAAAGCTCTTTCCTCATTCCTTAATTTTTAAAGCCAGCATATAAAGGCTATTGAGGAACTATTCCTCTGAAAACTTCCTTGAAAAATTACCACTAATTCTTCCTAAAACGCCAATTAAACTGGAAATAAAAAAAGGAAAACTATTCCCAAATATCTATCTCTATCTCTACTTTTCAGTGAGTACAATGACTGTTTTCATTATAAGTAAGTCTATATAGATATGCAGGAGAATTTGGTGACACCTACATGAAAACAGTTTGGAAATGAGAGCCATATCAATGGCAAAAAGGTTTATTATTCTGTTACAAAAAAATCTTGAGAGACGATCTTCCCCTATGACAGTACCGGGTTCTGAACAGAGCTGGAAGTGCTAGGGTAATTCAAGAGTCAATTAGTCCAACATGTACTGAATGTCTTCAATACAATGAAACTGGTAGGTACTAGGGATACAATGCCATGTGTGTAGGGAGTTTATAATCTGGTGAGGAGATAAAAGACAATTACACAAATAAATGTTACAACACAGAATGGGGTAAGTGCCATAAGAGAGGCACAAACCAATCATTCAAGATGAACATTTGTGTCTTCAAATGATAGGACTACAATTCTCCATAATAGTCCCTCTCTTCATTCAAGCATTCATTTATTCAGTCAAAAAAACACTTATTACCCAGCTCAGTGCTAAGAAAAACAGATACAGTGAGAAGCAGAAAAGACAGAGGCCTTGCCCTCTTGAAATTCTTTCTGTGGAAGAGATATCATTAAATAATTACACAATAAGAGAAATAATAAACATACTAATAACAATAATAGTAATAATATAACAAGAGGGATTTATTCAGTGTTTACTATTTGTCAGTGAGCTAAATACTTGACATGTATTATCTTCATAATCCTCATAACAACATTATGATGCAGAAAGGCACAAATTGAAGTTGATATGGTCCCTGGCTTCAGACTGCCTGAATTAGAATCCTGACAACATCACTTGTTAGTTATATAATCTTGAGCAAGTGAATTAACCTCTCTGTGTTTCACCTTCCTCATTTGTAAAGTAGGACTAATACCAGGTTCTGCGAAATTTAAGATGTCATTCATAATAAGATACATCCTAATTTCAGAGCTGTTGGGAAAAATGTATCTTAGACTCTATTAAATAAGGTAACAATATAAAGTAACATCTATCACATATGGTTATGATTATTAAAGAAACATACAAATAGAGCACCTAGAAGGGTGCTTGGCATAAGTGTTTAAGGTTAGCTATTACTACTCTTTAAAGCATATTCATTTTTTAAAAAGGGAAACAAATTCACAATAAAGTGATACAAAGAAGTCCAGACCTATGAGAACTTGATCAGAAGATTAATCTAGAATAGAGTTCAAAAAGTGCCACTCAAGTTCAGTGATGTGCAAACTACACACTAAAGAAGAAGGAAGAGGAATTAATAAGATATTGGTGGAGATAACAATGTTCCAGGCAGAGAAGTGTGTATGAAAGCCAGATGTAGGAAGAGCAAAGCCCATACAAAGATAAGAAAGAAGGCAATACAGCTAGAGAACAGAGAGCAAGCTGGGAGCAACAGGAATGGAAGCTGGAGAATTGGCCATGGGCAAGACTCTACAGGGCCATCCAGACCATCCTGAGAAAGTGTTATCTTTACTCTAACAGTTATGAGAAGCTGTGAAGGGCACTGGAGTTGGATCTGCATTGCTTAAGGACTAGGTAGAGGAAGATCAGTTCAAAGGCTACTGTGATAATCCAGGAGTGAGAAGATGCTGGCTTGGATTGGAGCAGGGGATTCTCAACCTCAGCATGATTGACGTTTTGGACTGGATAATCCTTTGTTGCTGGGGCTTTCCTGTGCATTGTAGGCTGTTTAGCAACATCCGTAGATACCAGTAGCGATCCCCAAGTTTTGACAATCAAAAAATGTCTCCAGACATTGCTAAATGACTGCTTGGAGACAAAATCACCCCTACTTGAGAACCACTGGACTAGAGTGAACTCAAGGGAAATGAGAAGAGGAAGACAGAGTCTAGAAATACTAAAGAAAAATAAGTCAACAGGGCTCGTTGATGAATAGGAGATGAAGGAGAGGCCAGTGGCAGGAATACATTCCTAGCCAGGGTTTCTGACTGTATACCTCAACAGGTGGTGATACCAGGCACTGAGATAGGGAACACTGGAATTTGATCGGACTTGAGGAACAAATTATGAGTTTGGTTTGAGACCTGAAGAATCTGAGCTATCACTAAGACTTCAAAATGGTCACATACATACATTGATATTCTGAATATAGCTCAGAAAGGAAATCTGGTAAGAGAATAAAATATTTGTGGGTCATGAGCGTAGGGATCATAATTGAAAGTATCTATGAAAAAAAGTTTTGCTCAAAAAATGCAAATCTATTATTTCATCCATGGGGACCAGATTATCTCTACAATAAAGTCATCAAAACCTGTTAATGCTGTGAGATAACGTCTTAAATAATTATTGCAAACAGATCTCCAAGTGCACAGGCACAACCAGGATATACTTATACTGGAGAGAGAGTTCAGCAAAATGTTACTTAAAAGCATGCATAGTTCACCTCAATCAACGATGCCTTTTTTTTTTTTTTTTTAGAGGCTTAATTTGCAAAGCAAAGTTGAAAATAAAGATCAGGAGTGACTTTTATTTTTGGTCTCTACTTGTCTTTCTGTAGAAATCAGTGATCTCCTATCCTAGCATCTTGAATTATATTCTGATTGCAGCTACCTTGACTGAGACCCAAGCATTCCTCATCAGTGCTCAGATTCACTTGATTTCTTCCCTACTGGTGTATGATAAACATAAGGAAGTTCAATTCTTAATCACTTCAGATCTCTAGAATTTTTGAAGACAGAGTCTATGACCTTGGGGATTGCTAGCTGGAAGAAAAACCCCTAGTTCGGTTTCTATTATTTAGCTCCCAAGCCTTAATCTTGACTCACAGTGTCCTCACTGACAAAGAAACCAAAAAAGAACATCTGCCGTCCCCAAGTGGCACTCTTCCTTGGCCAGCATTATAACACAGTCCAACAAGACCCTTATATGAGGGGGGAGGGGGGGCGATGGAGGGAGGGAGAGAGAGAGACTTCTCAAGAAATTCTCCACTCGAGAACACATTTGCTATTTTGGGGGCAATATTTTTTACACAAGAATCCTTACCACTTTTCCTTTATAATATCTAGAGATAATGCCAGATTAGCTCCAAACTGAATATAAATATAGGAAGAAAATGACACCCAATTGGATCCACTTTGAAAAGCATGATTCATTTTCTCATTATGTGGGTAAGTGTACCTTGCAAAAATCTGAACTACTTAGACGTTAAAGCTACAGTCATTTTTCATTATCTGAACATAGCACGAATAACACAAAATAGTACCTAAGTATCTATGTGAGACCTTCACTGAAGTCACAAACAATCTGAATCTCAGGGAGAAAAAAAGCAGATAACAGTACCAACAAGGGATCAGTAAAGATGTGTTCATGAACTGAGAAGTGAAACGATCTTACATTTATCTCTGATATTTTAGCATGTATCATCGTTGTTGGTTCTTCTGCTAAACTATAAGTACTCATCATAAGAATTCAGAGAAAGGCTAACAGGGTAATCTTGATTAGCTAAAAATTCTAAATACAACCCTTTTATGGATAGGAATAGATCGGAAAGACCACCCTGGCGTGTATTTCCATTTTTATTCATTTATTCAAATCGGTCTTGAAAACCAACTAATGACAGTTACAAGGCATTTGAGGATGACTAAGACATGATCAAAAATGTTACTATCAGTAACAAGAAATGAATAAATAAGATAGCCTTTAGGTTTCAGACTGCCTACCAGCCTGCTCTGTTTTTATGTCACACTGGAGGAATCTCAAACACAAAACTGAGATCTTCATCTTGCCATGCAAGCTTGACTCTCTCCAGTGATGTCTATTCTTGTTAAATGGCACCACCCACTGTCCACATCAAAACACTGGGCAGCATCCTATATTTCTTCTTACACTAACTTCCTCAGATATCCAGTCACTTGAAAATTCTCTTATACCTACTAAGAATTGCTATAATTTATTTCTATCCATGTGTGCTCTCACCTACTCTAAGCCACCATCATCTTTCCTTAACTACTGCAATAACCTTCTAACTTCCTTCTTTGTGGTCCCCTTTCATCAACCCTCTCCCTGTCTTTTCTCATTACTACAATCAGAGAGATCATTCCTGCTCTGGTCTCTCTTCTACTCAAAACTTATGTGACTCCCCACTGCCTTTAGCATAAACTCCAAACTCATCAACATGTTTTAGAGGACTTGTATGAAGAATCTCTTATTCTCTTCTCTATGCCACACCCTGGGTTTATATTCCAGCCATAAGAAAATCAGTCAACAACTCTGTCTCACTCTACTCTCCAGGGCCTCTCCTGTCTGGAATCATTCCCCTTCACCTCTTCCCCCTTTCGTAGATAAGACCTACTCATCCTTCAGATCCCTTCTCAGCAGTCGGCTTCCTCTGGAAGTCTGAGTCAAGTATCCTTCTAACAAAGTCTATAGCACCCTAGTCTTCCCAGTTAGAATACCAATCACACTACATTCAAATTGTTTGATTGACTGTTCCTGACTAGAGTATAAGCTTTGAAAGAGCAGGAACCACAGTTCAGGGTGCTGTGAGGCTACAAAGGGGACAATGGCCAATTCTATCTCAGAGAAGATTAAGGAAAGCTCATTGGATAAAGAGTCCTTCAGACAAGTCATCAAAAATGAGAGTTTTCAGGGAGAACAGTAGTAATAAGTTGGACGAATTGGAACAAAAGGAGCACGATGAGGAAAATGAGAAGTCATAAAGCAGTATGGCAACTCAAGGAGCACATAAATATGGCTTGAAGCTCAGAGGAGTGGAGGGAAACCAACTATGAAGCTGGAGAGCTCAGCAAGGGTAAGACGATGGAATTCCTTAGAGCTCATCCAAGGAATTCAACCTTTACATTTAGATAAATAAGCAGTCATTAAAGGATCATAAGCAATAGAGAGACATGATTTTAGTGCATGTTAAGAAGACCACTCTGAATTCAAGAAGAGTACAATTACAGGATTACCAGGGAAGTCTAGGGGAGGGAAGGATCAGGACTCTCTGCAGCTCTTGGCTAGGAGATCATATGAGCCTGAACTTGGCAGAAACAGATGTCATGGAGGAGTGCAGGTGGACAGAAAAGCCTTTAAGTCTTGAGCTTAGCTGAGCTGGCTCAGAGAGAGCACAGAGTGAAACAGGAAAAATCCAAAGGCAAATTTTTAAAGTACACTGAAAGACAAAGGAATAGCAGGGAAAAAAGGAGCCATAAAGGCAATTTAAAGGAAGCTTGAAGGATACTCTAAGAAAGGTATTACTGAAATTAAAGAGACACTTTCTAGAAAAAGGGAGTTTTCCACAAAGTCAAAAGATGAGGAGTTAAACAGACCACTGGATATTGACAAGTGGTCACTGCCAGAAGAATTTACCTGAAGTCAGAGAATGGGGGACAGAGGGAACAGTAATATTAGTACAGAAAAGTGGAAGTTTTCAGTATATATTGTTTTTGAGAAACTTGGCTATGAAAGAAAGAAAAAATAGCTGAGAGGTTGTTTTAATGGTGAGAAGGTTTGAGCCAGCTAACAAGCTGGTATGAAAGAGCAGAGAAAGAAATTATAAATGACCACTGGACAGGACCAAATCCCCACCCATATGGACAATCACAAATTGAGTATAAAGAGTTTGGAACCTAGAGTGGAAAAAAAAAAAAAACCCACCATTCAAAATGATTACACCCTTAACATAATCAAATTCAACAGCAAGAAAAATTAAATGTTATTAGATTAATAAAATTATACCAATAACAGAAGGTAAATATTATATGCCTATGTATTTTACTGCTGCATTTGTGTTATCTGTTACAATCATTAACTTGTTTTCTAAGGCAATTGAAATGATGCAGTTTATTTAAACTACTTATAAAATAAATTATGCTATGAGCTATTACTTAATGTGATATAACTAAAGAAATAGCATGAAAACAAAGACAGCAGAGAGGTACCCTACAGAAAGGTGCTGAAAATTTCAAACTCCTCACATATTTGTTACTAAAGAAGCCATCCGGTGAAAAATATAAGATGTATTTTAAAAAACAAAATGTATAACACTTTCAGTTAAGTAAATTTGAAATCTAAATGTCACATACACAACTATCATCTTCTGAAAAAATAAATATGATTTATTCATTCAAATAATTTTTTACTCATCAATCATTTATTGATTACCTATTGAATGCTCTAGATACATCTCAAATTGCAGGGGGCGGGCAGATTTTTTAAAAAAGTTCTTATAGTTAAATAATGTACTAAATTACCAGGAGAAAAACCACACACATATGGTAGCCAAGGCAGAACCACAGAGAAACAGAGACAAGGGAAGAGCACTGTACATTTTGCCTGCATTTATGTCAAAGAGGTGAATAGTGGTTTTAGATAGAAAAGAATTTCTAGAAGGTTGTTTGCTTGCCATTTATATGCAGTAAAAACTGGCAAAGACATGTATGTGTAAGCCCAGACAAGAGATTTCATTTTTGTCACTTGAATCACTAATCACATTTTATAGCAGTCATTTAATTTTAATTTTTACTTCACCAATATTAAATAAAAATGTTAACAAGTTACCAGTTAGGCAACATAAAAGCATTATTGATCGTAACCCTCCCAAACTGTTCAATGTTGAAAAGATAAAATTTAAAATTACATTAACAGTTTCTTCGAATTATACTGTAGAAGTATGAAATTATAGCAAAATTATTTTTGAATCAAAAGACAGTAAATTATGACACAGGAGGGACTTTGTGTCCTATTATCTCACCATGCAATATTTAGCTATTCCCTTTCTCTGTTTTATGTCTATTCTCCATAT
>NW_011889165.1:381811-426646 GCF_000151845.1 Pteropus vampyrus | reverse complement strand
CCGGTGAAAAATATAAGATGTATTTTAAAAAACAAAATGTATAACACTTTCAGTTAAGTAAATTTGAAATCTAAATGTCACATACACAACTATCATCTTCTGAAAAAATAAATATGATTTATTCATTCAAATAATTTTTTACTCATCAATCATTTATTGATTACCTATTGAATGCTCTAGATACATCTCAAATTGCAGGGGGCGGGCAGATTTTTTTAAAAAGTTCTTATAGTTAAATAATGTACTAAATTACCAGGAGAAAAACCACACACATATGGTAGCCAAGGCAGAACCACAGAGAAACAGAGACAAGGGAAGAGCACTGTACATTTTGCCTGCATTTATGTCAAAGAGGTGAATAGTGGTTTTAGATAGAAAAGAATTTCTAGAAGGTTGTTTGCTTGCCATTTATATGCAGTAAAAACTGGCAAAGACATGTATGTGTAAGCCCAGACAAGAGATTTCATTTTTGTCACTTGAATCACTAATCACATTTTATAGCAGTCATTTAATTTTAATTTTTACTTCACCAATATTAAATAAAAATGTTAACAAGTTACCAGTTAGGCAACATAAAAGCATTATTGATCGTAACCCTCCCAAACTGTTCAATGTTGAAAAGATAAAATTTAAAATTACATTAACAGTTTCTTCGAATTATACTGTAGAAGTATGAAATTATAGCAAAATTATTTTTGAATCAAAAGACAGTAAATTATGACACAGGAGGGACTTTGTGTCCTATTATCTCACCATGCAATATTTAGCTATTCCCTTTCTCTGTTTTATGTCTATTCTCCATATTTGAACCTATACAATCTGAATATTTGACATTACTGTTCCCTTTTAATGCCCAACCATTATGGACGATTTCAATATTCATGAGTAACTCTATAAATACTTTCTCCCTCCATCTAGCACACCTTCCTTTTTTGCTTCCATAAATATACACAACTGCACAATATTTCCATTACACATCTACACATTCATACTAATGGCCTTGTCATCTTCGAGTACAGAATTTTGGATTTATCTGATCTGGTTTCCCGACTGTCCAATTTGAAATCATCACCTCCTCCAATGCTATCTTCCTCATTCGTTACCTCAATGCCACATGAGGTCAACTCAAAGACTGAGGCTAGAACATCGAATAATTTTTCACAAGAAAGTATACTATGAATTCTTATGACATTAAAGTGGTGGCATGCAAAAACATTCCTGTTTTTCATGATAGATCTGGTGACAAGACATGAAACTTCCTAGGCTCAATTCTACAGCCATGTGCTAACTCCTCCATTTCCAACTTATAAGCACTATTCTGTTCAATAAAACATTTCATTCACTCCTACCCTGTCCTTTACTTAAAAGTTAAAACATGGAAGGTTATTAGCTAAATTGAGAATATGTGTATTTTTATAAACCACAAGGATTAACTACAAAATTAGCTACATTGTTAAGGAAGATAATGCAAATCCCAGGTAAAATGGTGCTTCCCCTTTTCTCTTAACAGAATTGACAACTTTCAGTCATACTCAATAGTTCACAATTCAGCAACATCTGAGGGGACTGTATGTTTTAATCAAGTTGTCACAAGATTTCAAAAAAAGGAAAGTAGCCAAAAAGATGAAGAATTTTCTCTTACCCTAAATCATTCCAATCTCAAATTAAAGTATTCTTCGTAAATATCAAACTTACCTGATGACCTTTGCTCTACTTATATATTTTAATTTCTCTGATTATTCTTCAAAATACTCAGGATTTGATTTTTCTGTTAGCTACCATCTTCACTCCAGCCAATACATGTCACTTTCTTCTCTATTATTTTTTCCCTTTTCCTTTATTCCTGCTTCCAATTTCTACCTACTTAAAGATGGCTATTAAGGTAACGAGGAAATGACATGAAATCAAAACTAAGAAAACATGTGTTCTACCATTTTCTCTTCAGCTTAACCCACACTTTTCAGAAGCACTGTACATCACACTGCACTGTGCCCTAAGCATCACTGAGAAAAATATCGTTTGTGTCTCTGGCTTTAGGTTGCTCATCTTCCAGTAGAGTTGGCATGCTCTTCTCTGACATCTGGAACTGTACTAGACATTCGCCCTTTCTTAATCCTCCAATTTTTCCTTTAGAATCTTATTCCTTTTTCTCCCTTTTTTTCTATAGTCCCCACTGAGTGATTCATAGTGCCTTATTCTAGGTTTTCAATGGCCACAAACCAAATACAGCCAGGTTTAGAGACCAGCATGAAGTTCCAAGGGGTCGGACTGAAAGTAACCACAGGAGAACTGCTCTGCCAGTGTCTCCTGCAGGGCCACGATTCTGTTCCTATAAAAGATAGAGTTACTGTGCATTGGGGAAATTTAGGCTTCATGCACTTAATACCCAATGCAGTCAAATTTCCTAAATGTATAGGAGAAAGTCATTTATTGAAATGTTTAATGTATTCAAGACTAATACCACCTGTCTGCCAACTGCACAGAATAAATTTCAAAGAAGTCTTCCTTTCCCTCCTTTCCAGAGATTCATTACTATCAGGCAGTGCCAGCATTATTGAAGAATGTAGATGGAGAGTAGGAAGCTCTAATACAGATCCACCAATTTTTTAAAATATTGCTATACTTCCAAACAAGTTTTTAAATACAAGTTTTTAAATAATCTCATCCCTGTGCCTGCCTACAGTAACAATGTAATGGGCCTCTAGGACACTGCTCAGCAATGGCCTATGTTCTGATGAGTCAATGGCAAGGCCAATCTACTGGTAAACCTTTTGAATATCACTCCTAGCTGGAAATAACCAATTTTGCAATTACAAAATAAGATTTTTAAATTCTTGCCTACGTTTTCATCTCCTACAACTCCTCTATTTTCTTCCCAACATGTCTTTTTCACTTTGACACTGACCATGTAAATGACTTCTAGAAATTTTCATTAATTGATTTAAACTGTTTCCCACCAACTGACACAAATTCAGGCCCAAACTGGTCCCACTACTGTATTAACACTCAATTTGACTCTTCATATTTATTACTTGATATTTTGCTCATACACTTGCCTGCTTTATTTCCTTTTGGAACAACGATGTCATCCAAAATATGCAAGAGATCAGAGTCGAGATGTAGACAAAAAGAAGGGGAAAAGTATAGGATTTGAAGCAAATTTTTTATCTTAGACACCAATTTATTCAAAAATGAAAATCAGTTTGTTTCAGATATTTTAGATACTTTACCCAGAACTGAATATAAAAATACTGCCTCACCATGCCTAAAACTCAGCACTTCCAAGCCACCAGTGGCCAGTGCAATGGAGCATTTTTACAAGAATTGTGCAATAAAAAAATACTTCAACACAGGATGACTAATTTTGACTATGTTTAGCAATCATAATTTAACATTATAGTAAGAAAGGAATCATGTCCAATGCCCTGCTCTTAAAGTTATAAATATCTCTGCCGAGAGGTATCGTCCATCTGGGAAGGGCATGCTCTGAAATCAGCTGTATTATTTCAGAATCAGTGAGGGAGATGTGAACATACACCAAGCCGGGGCAGTGAAAAAGACCCTGATGATCAGGGTCGTGGCAGATGTCACAGTCCAACCGCCTTCATGCCCTATTCTTCAATAATTGGTCAGTGACATGGAAAAACTGAGCATGTATCATTTTTCTCCCTGAAAATACAATGCATTCAGGTTAGTAAATGAAATATTTTTATTATCCTTTTAAGATTTACCAATTGGCAGGGGTAGCAAAGTGTTTTACTGAACAGTAACTTTCCCAAGTCAAGAATAGCAATTGTTAGAGTTGGGGTAGACTAAACTGAAACAGCTTGAATCATATGCATGTAACACAGAAAATTTATTCACTTATTTTTTACATATTACGCATTTCCTAAGTGACAGCCATCAAAGAAACTGCCCAGCTTACCCCGTTAAACCAAGCCCTGAAGGAACTTATAGTCTTGAGGGCATAATGAATACACAGAAAATGATGAATCAGGGTGATAATGCCTGATTTGTAATTTTCATACCCAAAAACATAAGCATAGGGTGCTATAGAAGTATTTAGGAGTGTCTAACCAAGAACTGGAAAACTTGGGAAGACTTCTTAATGGAGACATGACCGAAAAAACATTTTAAAGGCATTATCCAGGTAAAGGGAGTGGGGAGGGGAGGTAAATGAATGATTTCACAATATATTTTAAAACATTAAAAATAAAATGTATTTGGTGAAAAGGAGTGTCAACATCACCATTCAAGATAGGAGTATGCAGCTATTTCTGATATTGAAAAAAAAAGAAATAGAATGTCACTTTAAAAATCACATTCAAATATACCTCAGGGCTAACATCTTCCTGGGATTCATGTGCAATTATTTATTTGTTGCTTGGCAGAGTATCTTATCACTAGCCAACACACCTGTTATGCTGCAACATTTACATAGAAAAATCACATTGTTTTACTGAGAAATCTTGCTGTCCTCTAAAATGCCTAAGATGTTTAGAAATGATGAAGACTGATTCATGAGCATTTAGAATTATAAAGATTTTGTTCACGCCATTCTTAGATTTTCTTCAATATTTTTTCCACCAATTCATCCACTCATCTATAACATTAGAATACAAAACTATAATTACTCTAGTCCTATGAATTTCTATTACTGGTGTTTTTGCTATATTTGAAGAGTTCTGAATTATAGAAAATAAAGATATGAAAATAGACCTGTCATGTGGTATTCTTTAGATATACGCATTATTCTTTCTCTGGAGTGTTGTAAACAGACTTATGTCTCAGGTCAGACATAGAGTTAGGAATTAGGGGTCAAGGACTAAAAACAAGAGCTAAAAGCAGCTAACAGCCCTTGCTTTACTATTTACTAGCTCCACATTTCCATGTCCTCATTTGTAAAATGATGATACTAATGGTTGTTACCTTTTAAAAGAAATAATGTAGTAAGACATTTAGCCCATTACCTGTTAGAATGACATTTCTAACATTATAGACGAAATTATTTTTGTATTCTCTAAGTGCAAAGGCCAGTTATAAAAATTTAATTTTAATTTGATTCACTCAGATAAGCAATTCAGAAGTTCTGTCATTTCTGTGATAGAAATGCCTTGCCAAAGGAGTCATCCAAGAAATTCCTGAATGATAGTCTGGCAATGAATAAAATTCATATAGCCGAAACTCAACAAAATACTAGCAAACTAAATTCACTAGCATATTAAAAAGATTATACTCCATGACTAAGTGGGATTTATCCCAGCAATGCAAAGTTACTATGTTTTGAGAGTTCTGAACTGGGGTTCAGCAGTATAGTACATTACATTAAATGAACAAAGGAGGAGGAGAACACACATGATCTTGTCAAATGATGTGTAAAAGCCACTTCACAAAATTCAACACTCCTTCATAATAAAAGCACTCAGAAAACTAGCAAGAGAAGGAATTTCCTCGACATGAAAAAGCTCATTTAAAAAACCCACCTTTAATAGTATATATAATGGAGAAAGATTTAAAGTTTTCCTCCTAAGATCAGAAACAAGACAAGGATGCCTACTTTCACCACTGCTTATTCAACATGTTACTGGAATTTCATGACAGAGCAATTAAACAAGAAAAATAAATAAATAAATAAGTAGATAGATAGATAGATAGATAGATAGATAGATAGATAGATAAACAAAAATTACCAAATTGAAAAGGAAAAAGTAAAATTATCTCTGTTCACAGATGACATGACCCTATAGATAAAAGTCCCAAGAAACTCACTGGAAAGTTAATAGAGCTAATAAACTAATTCAACAAAGCTGCAGGTTATAAGACCAACACAAAAATCTGTTGAGTTTTATAGAACAAGGATGAACAACGAAAAAAGGAAGAAAACAATTCGATTTATAATAGCATCTAAAAGAATAAAATACCTAGGAATTAATTTAACCAAGGAAGTTAAGTACTTATATATGAAACTATAAAACACTGCTGAAAGTAAAGAATAATTTAGTCTACAGCCGTGCCACCCTGAACAAGCCCTATCCCATCTGATCTTGGAAGCTAAGCGGGGTCAGGCCTAGTTAGTACTTGGATGGGAGACCACCTAGGAAGACCAGACACTGTAGGCATAAAAAATAAGAAATTAGAAGCTGACAAGGTCCTTGCAATCTCTGAGGTCAACCAAGGGTTACCTCACCTAAAAAAAAAAAAAAAGAATTTAAATTCCATTAAAAAATAAATGGACGTGGAGGTAGAATATACATGAGAAAGCTCTGTACCTTCTCCTCAATATTTCTGTGAAGCTAAAACTGCTCTAAAAATAGTCTATAGATAGACAGGTAAATGCAAAGACAGCATTTGTAGGGATTGAAAGATTTAATTTTGCTAAGATGTCAATATTACCTGAAGTGATCTACAGTTTTAACTCAATCTCTGTCAAAATTCCAATAGCCTCTTTTGAAGAAATGGAAAAGCCAATTCTGAAATTCGTATAGAATTTCAAGGGGTCTTAAAAAGTCTGAACAGTCTTGAAAAAAGAGAACAAAGTTGGAGGATTCATACTTCCTGGTTTTAAAACTTAAAACAATGCTACAGTAATCAAAACAGTATGGCACTTGCCTAAGCATAGACATATAGACCAATAGAATAGAATTGTTGAGTCCAAAAATAAATCCTTATATCTACAGTCAATTGATTTTTTGATAGGATGCCAAGTCCATTCAATGGAGAAGGGGAAAGAATAGTGTTTTCAACAAACAGAACTGGGACAAATGGATTTCCACATGACAAAGAATAAAGTTGGACCCCTTTCATCACAGCATATGAAAAAATGAACTCAAAATGAATCAACAATCTATGTATAAAAGCTAAAACTATAAAACTGTCAAATGAAAACATAGGGGGAAATCTTTGACTTCGGATTTAGCAATGAAAAAATAAAAAGTTGTCCTATAGAAGGGGAGAATCATTTATCTGATATGTGTTTAAAATGCAGAATATATAAAGACCTAAAACTCAACAAAGACAAATAATTCAAATAAAAAGTGGACAAAGATATTGAATAGACTTCTCTATAAAGAAGATACACAAATAGCTGATAAGCCCATGAAAAGATATTAAAGATAGTAACTCCTTAGGAAAATGCGAATGCAAACCACAATGAGATATTATTTCACATCCACTAGGATGGCTATAGTAAAAAAAATACGGAAAATAACAAGTGTTGGTGGGGATGTGGAGAAATTAGAAGACTAATACATTCTGGTGGGAATGTAAAATGGTACAGATGCTGTGGAAAACAGTTTGGTGGTTCCCCAAAAACTTAAATGGAGAATTACCGTATAACCCAGTAATTCCATTCCAAGGTATATACCCAGAAGAACTGAAAACAGAAACAAATACCTGTATTCCAGTGATCATTAAAGTATTATGCACAACAGCCAAAAAGATGGAAACAACTCGCGTCCATCCACAGAAAAACAAATGTGGGATACACATATATTGGAATATTAGTCAGCCGTAAAAAGTAATGAAATTTTGATATTTGAACCTTGAAAATATTATGGTAAGTCCAATAAGCCAGACATGAAAGGACAAATACTGCCTGATTCCTTTATATGAAATATCTAGAACAGGCAAACTCATAGAGATAGAAAATAGATTTCACACTGAAAACCAGTCAGATGTGCTTCAGCCTCAAAGAGTGTGTTTATGTAAAATGCACTTTCTTTTCTAAATGTGAAATGGGTTAAAGGGCCCGTGCACAGACTCACTCGCTCACAGACACTCACCCTGGGCTCCGCTGGAAGGTAAGCAGCTTGGGAGGTGCAAGACACATACACGGGAAGACTGGGCTGTGTAGCTTTGGGGCGAGAGCTGGAGGGACAGCCACCATTGCTCCTTTGTTGCCAGGTCTGGAATATCCACAGATGGACTCCATTTTGCCTGTGCTGAAACCTCCCCCCCCGCCCGCCCCCCCGGCCAGTGCTGAATCTACATTGACCTGGTAAGATTGGCTGATCCACCCATAGCTCCCTGAGGCCCCACCCCACCCCATCCAATTCCCACTGTGGCAGACTCATTGCTAGACAACCAGCCCCACTCAGCCCTCTCAGAAGGAGGCTCTGTTAGCAACAATGAACAGGCTTCTGCTCACACACCTCCAGAGACAATCCTGTAGATGGGCAACCAGCCCCACCTAAAGATACAGTATTTTTAACAGCATGTTTAGATTTTTTAAATTAATTATTTCATTTATTGTTTTATGGTGACATTGGTTAACGAAATCCAATACATTTTTTCAGCTGCACACTTTAACAGTAAGGCATATATATATTTACACTGTTGTGTTTACCTCCCACAGTTAGATTTCTTTCTGTCACCACATATTTGACCCTCTTTACCCCTTCTCCCTCCCTCTTCCCCTCTATTACTTCTTGAATAGATCTCAGGTGTCTTCAGGCCCGAGATGGGCAGTGTGTCCTCCTGAGACTTTTATAGAAGACCACAGACCCGGCACTGGCATCAAACACGAATCTCAACAGCTGGATAATTTCTGCTTGCTTTACCCGTGACTCCCTGGGTCCCCATCACACTCAGTTCTTGCACCACCCAAAGGCTGTTTTAGCTGCGTGGCCTTATAGGCATTTGACAGGCAGCCTCAGGCTTTGAGGTGCACCAGACCTTCTGCTAAGCCACCCCAGGCCAACTGGCCCCAGCTCATAGCGTGGTCTCCGTCACTTGCCTCCAGATCCAGCACAAGCAGAAATCACCCAGGGATCACTTTGTAGTTCCTACCAGGTAGCCCCGTGCAATCAAAGGCAGCAGCTGAACTTGGCCCACATGGGAACCCTTCCCAAGGGACCACAGAACCAACACACCAGCAGGCTGGTGTCAGAACACAACAGAGCACCGCCTGACTATAAGGGGCATAACCAAAAGGTGGTCTCAACAGGTATACATGCCCGCTGGGGTGAATCCCACTCCAAGGAGTCAGCCCCCACACAGCACCTCATACCCTGTGGGCGTGGCCAGTCCTCACAGCCAGTCAGCCTGAGACTCAATCCCATCCACTGACATGCTAACAGCTATCAAGGCTTAACACAAGGAACATGCTCAGAAACCCCAGCACAGGAGATCAAGGAGATTGTACCACTGGGCCACACAGGACACCTACTATATTTAAAGGCCACCTGGCCAAAGCTGGGAGAGGTAACAGATCTTCCTAATACATAGAAACGAACACAGAGAGGCAAGTAAAATGAGAAAACAAAGAAACATGCCACAAATAAAACAGGAAAAAACTCCAGGTAAAAAAAAAATCTAAACTAAATGGAGGTAAGCAACCTACCAGAGACAGAGTTCAAAACACTGGTTATGAGGATGTTCAGTGAACTAGGGGGAGAATCAATGATCTCAGTGAGGACTTCAACAGAGAGATAGTAAGTATAAAAAAGGACACAGAAATCATAAAGAAGAACCAGTAAGAAATGAAGAATACAATAAATGAAATAAAGAATATACTAGAAAGAATTGACAGATTAGATGAAGCAGAGGATCAAATCAGCGACTTGGAAGGCAAGGTAGCAGAAAACACCCAACTGGAACAGCAAAATAAAAAATGAGGAAAGTTTGAGAGATCTCTGGGACAACATCAAGCATACCAACATTTGCATAATAGGGACACCAGAAATAGGAGAGAGCAAGGGATTAAAAACCTATTTGAAGAAATAATGACAAAAAACTTTCCTAACCTAGCAAAGGAAACAGACGTACAAGTTGAGGAAGTGCAAAGAATCTCAAAAAGAGGAAACCAAAGAGGCCCACACCAAGACACATCATCATTAAAATGCTAAGATTAAAGACAAAGAGCGAATCCTAAAAGCAGCAAAAGAAAGGCAGCTAGTTACTACAAGCGTATTTACATAAGACTGTCAGCAGATTGCTCAACAGAAACTTTGCAGGCCAGAAGGGATTGGCATGAAATATTTAAAGTGATGAAAAATAAGAACCTACAACCAAGACTATTCTACCCAGCAAGGCTATCAGTTAAAATTGAAGATGAGATAAAGAGCTTCCCAGACAGGAAAGAGCTAAAGGAATTCATTACCAATAAGGTGTAATTACAAGAAATGTTAAAGGGAATTCTGTAAAAAGAAAAGGGGGGTGGGGGCAGAATGTAAATATGAATAATAAAATGGCAATAACTATGTATCTATCAGTAATCATTTTAAATGTAAATGGATTAAATGCTCCAATCAAAAGACATAGGTAGTGGAATGGATAAGAAAACAAGACCCATACGTATGTTGTCTATAAGGAACACACTTTTCAGATCAAATGATACACACAAACTGTAAAGGGATGGAAAAAGATATTTCATGCAAATGGAAATTTTAAAAAAGCTAGGATAACAATACTTCTATTAGGCAAAATAGACTTTAAAAACAACGGCTATAATTAGGGACAAAAAAGGGCACTGATAAAGGGATCAATATAACAAGAGGATATAACCCTAGTAAATGTATATGTACCCAACATAGGAGCACCCACATATAAAGCAATTATTGACCGACATAAAGGAAGAGATAGACAGCAATACACTCATAGTAGGAGACTTTAATACACTATCGATACCAATGGACAAATATTCCAGACAAAATCAACAAAGAAAGAGCAGCCTTAAATGACACACTACATCAGATGGATTTAATTGATATTTTCAGAACATTTTACCCTGAAGAAGCAGAATATACCTTCTTCTCAAGTGCACATGGGACATTTTCCAGTACAGACCACATGTTAGGCCACAAAACAAGCCTCAATAAATTTAAGAAGACTGAAATCATATAAAGCGTCTTCTCTGACCACAATGGTATAAAACAAGAAGTGAACTACAAGAAAAGGAAAGGAAAATATGCAAACACACGGAGGCTCAATAACATGCTACTAAACAATGAATGGGTTAACAATGAGATCAAAGAAGAAATCAAAAAATACCTAGAGGCAAGAATATACCATGGGGATAAAGACAGTCTCTTCAATAAATGGTTTTGTGAAAACTGGACAGATACATGTAAAAAAATGAAACTGGACCACCTTCTGACACCATGTACAAGAATAAACTCAAAATGGATTAAAGACTTAACTGTAAGACTCGAAAACATAAAACTCCTAGAAGAAAACGTAGGCAGTCTACTCTCTGATATTGCTATCAGTAATTTTTTTCTGATCTATCACCATGGGCAAGAGAAACAAAAGAAAAAGTAAAGTTTGATGGGACTACATCAAACTATAAAGTTTTTGCACAGCAAAGGAAACCAGTAACAAAACGAAAAGACAACCTACTGAAGGGGAGAAGATATTTACCTATGACACATTTGATAAGGGGTTAATATCCTAAATTTATAAAGAACTCACACAACGCAATGATATACAGATGACCCATAGACATATGAAAAGATGTTCGAGGTCACTAATCATCAGAGAAATATAAATTAAAACCACAATGAGATATTACCTCACACCTGTCAGAATAGCTAGCATCAATAAATCAAAAAACAAGCGTTGGCGAGGATGTAAAGAAAACGGAACCCTTGTACAAATTGGTACCGCCAATGTGGAAAACAGTTTGTAGAGTCCTTAAAAATTTAAAAACAAAACTCCCTTTTGACCCATCAATTGCACCTTTGGGTATACATCCAAAGAAAACCAAAACACTAATTCATAAAGATAGATGCACCCCTATGTTCAGTGCAGTACTATTCACAATAGTCAAGATATCAAAGCAGCTTAAGTGCCCTTCAATAGATGATTGGATAAAGAAGTTATGGAATATTACTCAGCTCTATAAAAAATCAAATCTTACCATTTTCAATGACATGGATGAACCTAGAGGATATTATGCTGAGTGAAATAAGTCAGACAGAAAAAGACAAATACCATATGATTTCACTTATATGAGGAATCTAAGGAATAAAAGAATTAAATAAACTAAACAAAAACAGACTCAGAGATACAGAAAACAAACTGGTGATTGCCAGAGGGGAGGATTGGGAGGCTGAGTGACAAATGTGAAGGGATGAAATATAAATTAGTAGTTACAAAATATCACGGGAATATATAATATAGCATAGGGAACATAGTCAATATTATTGTAATGGCTACATATAGTGCCAGATGGATACCAGAGTACTTGGGGGAATCACTTTATAAATTATATAAATGTGTAACCATTGTACTGTATAGTTGAAACAAATATAAAATAAAAAAAGAAGTCACAACCATGTTGATAAGTTTCTAGATAGATAATCTTAAGACCTATACTGACTCTCCCTAAAAATTGAAGAGATGTGTGATGAAATTAAATTTAAATGAACAAATGAGCTAGTAAGTGAATAAATGAATAAACATATTATGGCGAGAATTTTTTTTGAGTATTGTCTCTGGGTAACCAGCCTTTGATTTTGTTGTTGTTTTAAAGCTATACTCCATTATCATTGATTCAGCGTTACCAAAGAACTTGTTTTCAGGTTTATTTTGGAGAATGAGTAGATCAAAGGTGATAAACTTCACAAATACTGGGACATTGTAAGCTGATTTGTTGCTTTTTTTTTTTTTTAAATAATACTCTGTTGAATGTGATGCCATCCCACTGGGATGTTGTATGTAAAATCTCAATAAGCCCAAGGCAATATCTTATGAATTAAATTCACTTTTTTTACTCAAGTATTCAATAAAAATGAATATACTAGCATGTATTGCCACTTATTAAAACACAAAACACCTTCTTAGAGAAGCAGATTTATCACTATGCCAAAAAGTTAATTGCTTGTTACATTGTGTTACAGAAAAATGTGAATTCTTCCTCTAACCATTTTTAACACTATGAATAAAAAACGTTTAAACACCTTTTACATTTTATTGTGTTTCTCATTGAAACAAGTAGGCATGCTTCCTAAAGAGAAAAAATTCTCTGAACAATCAAATTTCAGCTTTTATTTGGTCAGTAATAAAAATGAGAGACTAGTTTTTATACAAACGAGGTTTTTTAATATAATTATTTTCAGGAATGGACAGAACAGCAAGTCTATAAGCTCTTAAACTTTAGGCAATAAGTATCTCATCTGATAAAAACCTTTCAAATTCTTTAAAAGTACAAGAACTTTGTTAGAAAGATATTTATGGTATCACCTAATTTGTAAGCATATTGCCTTTGCTATCTTCATTTTAAATTATGCCGATCAATATTTGTCAAATACATCTGCCAATTATAGTTTTTTCATTGATTCCTAGATATAAAATTCTGTGCATAAGTGTCAGAGAAACACTTCAATAATCTTAGGACATATTTACACCACTAAAATATCTGCAAAGACAGCACCCTTTTCCCCAAATGTTGTTAATCTACATGAGTCACGTGAAGTGATCAACAGTTCCTGTGAAGCTGCTTAATGTTTGTGCCCATGACAGTTTAGATGCTCCCCTTGCATCATCTCTCCATGGAACTCTGACACACAACTTCAAATCCTACCACCACTGCTAGCCCATCATCCTTCCATATAGTTCTCCCAGTTGTCTCCACCCCATTTTGAACATTCTTCCTTGTTTCCGGTCTTTTCTAAAAGCTTTAATCATTTCTCACCTCACTTTAAGAACCTTCATTCAGCCTCTGATTTAGCTGTAAAGTTGGAGATCAATAGACTCCTGGACCAGGTGAGCAACAAACGAGTTGATGGGGCCTACTAGACAGGATAGAGTGTGGCAGGTCAGGTCATGAGCAGAAGCAGAGGACTAACTAGACCCACATGGAAAAAGGAGATGACAGACATCAACATTTATATTTGTTTCTCTAGCTCGCCTTTGCAATAAACGTTATCAAATGAACTAATATATACATAAATGACCTATGGTACCAGTTTCAAAATCATTCCAGGAAAAAGTTATTTGGCACACATGCATCTTGCCTTACAGGGAAATAATCACCACAGTGATAACCATACCAGGGCTCTTTTACCTGTAATGTGAGACACTGAATTTTTTTATATTCTCTATTAGAATCTTAAGCAAGTGTTAATGTCGTCCTGTGGTTCTCTTGGTTAGAAGCATACAGATATATAATATATAAGACATATTGATGGTTTATGTCATATGTTTCTAATGCTCTATAATCACTGTTTTAATACAACAGATTTATCAAGAAGAAACATTACCTGTTAATTATTGCCTTAATATAATCTTATACTCACTTCTGACTATTACTGCTAGAGTTTTTGAAAAGAAGGTTAAAACACCTGACTATTATAAATCAAAAAGACACAAAAGGTACACACTTATCAGAGAATAAAAGCACATTCAAAGTATTAACAGCACATTTAAAGTATAAAAAGTCAATGCTTCCCTAGAATTCTTCATGGTAAAACATACACTGTAATTATTTTCCTACTTTCAGTATGACACTATTGGGTGCTAAATATTCAATTTTGAAATAAATCTAAATCTGAAACTATTCATCATTTTTTAAATAGCTGACATGCTGCATAAACAGAAAGTTTTTGTAGTTTTTTAAAAATAAACAATACACCATGTGAACTTTGATTTATTATGCAATTTATCTCTATCTCTCTCTGCTATACATAATTCAGATCCACATAGAACAATTCCTATACCATTGATATGTTCCAGTTCTTTTTGGCTTTAAGGCTATGATCATTTTTAAATGTTTCAAATGTATGCCATTTATCATTAATATTATAGTGGCATCACTGCAATTTTTAAACTGTAATATCTGGGAGTTCATAACTTGGCACATAAAACTCACTAGATGATGATGAAACTTAACTTGCTATAACCTAGTTTTGGAATAATTTCAAGAGCAAAAATAAAATGAAGCCTAGTAAATTCCAAGTCTAAAGATATCTGAAATATTTTTAAGTAGTTTCATATACACGTGAAATTACTGAAAGTACAAAAGGTACGATTCATTAGACTAACTTATTTTCCTTGATTTTTTGTTCAGTTTATAGAAAAATCAAAACAAGCTATTTTAAAAACATTAAAACTTTCTATGTTTTTTAGAAAAATATTTTTACTTATTAGGAAAATGTTTTCTCTTACTAAAAATATATAATTAATAATAGATATCTTTTTTAAATGAAGTAATCACATATGACCTCACCTATAAGCCAAAGCCTATCAGCTAATAATCTATGCTAATAAAATTATTTGTAGATTCACATAAATAGTCAATTTTTTTAAACAATGTGAATTCCATTTAACAAATCTATTCTGGGTGCAACTTTTCATTTTCGAATGAGAACTGAGAAATTGTTTTTCGTTCAATCAGCAGTTTTTGAACGTCTGCTATGTATCAGGTGTTAATGTCAGATTCAGAATTCAAAAATGAAAAGACTTTACCATCAAGAAACTCTCAGTACGCCAGTAGCCTTTCTTTGTATTAATTTATTTAATCATATTTTTCAAATTATCATAAACGTACATTTCCCCCTGATTTAACAAAACATGATTTTCCAGTATTCATAATAATGGCAAAAATCCCCAAACCATAGAACTACAAGACATATTAGAAGTACGTCTTAAGCTACCTTTCACCTTCCAAACAGGTGCTGTGACCTCTCCAGAATCATGTACTTTCAGGTAACATAGCTGAGACTAAAACTCAGATCTGTCCTCAGTTGAATGTTCTTTCCTCAATGTCAAACTGCTTTCATACAAAGGCTTATGACTACTCATTTGCATAACATAGATGCAAAATAGTGCTCTAAAAACCTGGCAGCCTTTCTATATTCATAGCCCACAAAGGTCTTACTTGCCCTTGCCCCAATTTTAAATTTCTGTGATAAATCGCTAATAAAATCCTAACAAAAGTGGAAAGTATAGACAATTAAAAAACTACTGTATACTTTATCCATTCTCTAAATTTGAAGTAAAAGAGCTATTTATCATGAAACAATGTAAATATTAAAAATAAATGTTGATATACTCAGTCACAGATCTGTGAACAAAATGGCTGCCCTCAAAATAAATAGTGTTAATTTTTTAAGTGTATTATTCAGTCATACCGAAACAGTTAAAATCAAATATTTCTATTACGGATTCTCCTGATACTCCACCAGAGGGCTACAAAACTCCCCAAACGCTCTCTTATAAAGTTTCAAAGTTCTCAACAAATATAAATTATAAGTATTTGCTTTTCTGAAAACATGATTTTGGATCCTTTAAGAGAAAGGTGTAATATCACAATGGGAAAGATAATTATTTCTCTTAACCGTCTTTGAGAAAGACCCATTTTTTACTTTTCGGATCTTAAGACTGTCTAAGAGTTAAGGATTACCACAGAGAAATCGTGCTTAGGAAGGAGGAGGAAGGAAAAGATGGATAGCAGAAAGAAAAGAGAGAAATAGCATTTAGCTGTAGAGTAGGTGAAAGGAAGAAGCAGAGACCCAAAGAAAGGGACCAGAGGAGGCAAATGCAGTCAGAAAGCATCTTCTCTGCTGGTTGGGTCCCACCATGGAACTCTAGGCCAACTGAACAGACAGGACAGAGAAATAGAGACAGGCATCTTGAGATTTATCCTATAAGACTACAAGATATTTAAGGCGATTCCTATTTACTTGGGGCTCCAACTTGGAAATGACTCCAAGAGCAAGCTCAAAATCCTTCCTGCCTTCCCTCTCAGGTAAGGCCCATGTCTTTGGAAGAATGTGCTTCTCAGACTCTCGGTTGAGTTGTTCCATCTGAGAGCGTCTGGTGTCTTATCTTTGTTGTCTGGTATCTGGTGTCTTGTCTTTGTTGTGGCCTTATCTGCTCCTCAAGACAAGGGCCAGTCTTTTTCATCTTTGAACTGCCGTGTCTGGCATACAATAGGTAAGTAGTCTCTAAAATATAAGTAGAGAACTCAAACTACCACAGGGTTTCTGGTTTCAGAATTTATCCCAACTTTAACATTTATTTATTTTAAAGGCAAATGGGTCCCAAATGATCCACACTGAGTTTCTGCAAACAATCTTGGGCTCCTCTTTGGCTGTGCTGATCCTGGATATGTTCAGAGGGCCCAGTAGCCAACCACCAAAAACAACAACAGCAACAACAACAAAACCAGAAGGAAAAGAAAGCTAAATGGAAAAACCAGCCACAAAAACAAGGCAAGGCTGTCATCGACCATCAGCCCACCTCTGAGAGATGCACAAGAAATTCAGGCAACGAGTGAAGCTCAGTTAGGGCGATCATGCCTCCTAGAATGTGGCCTCTTTCCAGAGCTGTTTCACTCATTTTAAGCATTGTCTTAAACTTCTCGTATTCAAAAATAACTCTAGCTAGAAGTTGGGTTTTCCCTCTGAATGTAGCAGTTGGCTATTGTCTTTTATTATCATGTGATATGATGAAGGAAGTGTGTTTTATCTAATTCTTCTGCTTCTTAATGTCACATTACACACAAATGGGCATCTAAAAACCAGTAAGTTCGGGACCTAAGACTCTAATCTACATATAAATACATGAGTCGATACTTAGAAGATTAGTATTCTCTTCTATTTTCAGAAAAATAATGCTGCAATATCCAATGGATCCAACATTTTATAGCACAGAAATTTCAGATTTCAACAGTACAAATTCATCTTCAACAGAATTTGATCTTCAATAAACTGACTTTTAAATTTAGCTTTATAATGTGTGATCATCCATTTTCCATTTCTGCTAACTTGCTGCTTCTTCTCTAGAACACTTTGAGAAGATACTTTGGGAGCCCTCTCTCCAGAAGTTCTGAATATTCCAAAAACTCAATTTGCCTATAGTTCGAGAGTTTATAGAACCTCTGGAACCAAGCACAGCCCCTCTGCTAAAAATCACTGTGGCAGAGCCAACTGTCTTCTCTTTTGTACCTGATAAACAACAGCCCTAATATCTATGCAGGTTACTAAATTGCTAGGGTTCTACCTCCTGTGTAGACAACAAATTCTACTCTTCTCAGAGGTTCAAGGAACCATATTATAAAATGTTCCCTAAATGAAAATAGCCCTTATGAAACTGCAAAATTAAAATGATTTAAACCATTACAACATCTTACTTAAATTATGCTAAAAGGAAATCCAGGAGCAGTATGGGGAAATTTGGTGAGAAAAGAGCAGTTCCTTTAAATCTCCACTTTAGTGATATGCTAAGCGAAATGAAAAGCATTCGCTTTAACCTTAGTTAACCTTTTCCTCCTAAGCTCAATTTCCATACGCTTTAAATGCCTTAAAATTAGTGAAATGATTTCATTTATATTTTCTCTACCCCAAATTTATAAGTGAGGCAGAATCAAATGTGTACCATCTCATCACATTAGCCATTCCATGGAAGCCAGAACCATAATTCTGCATCAGAAGAGAACTGAAATGAAGGCAATATGTCTATCAAAAGAGCCTTATATTAAATGTAAATTTCTTTACTCTTTCAGATAAAAGGGCACATTATTTAATTCACTTCAATTCGACAAGCATTTATGGAGTACTGAAAGCCACTGGGCTGGGATATGGAGGGAGAAGAATACCAAGATTCTTGGAGGGCATCTGCCTTCCCCTCCAAGAGCTCACCATGTCCTGAGAGACAGATGTGCAAACCATGAGTTCAAAGTAGGGCGTAAAGCAGGTTGTAACTGAAGCACACACAGAGGCAAGATGTACTGGTGTCTACAAAGAAACCAGAAGTTTTCATGGAGAGGCAGCACTTCAGCTGGTCCTTGAAGGATGCAACTTCTGGTGCTAGGGGCAGAGAAGGGGTAGAGGGTCATGAAACGGACAGGACCAGCTACATACATGATTTTTAGGACCCGGTACAAAATGAAAATGTGGGGCCCTTGATTAAACATGAAAAATTTCAACAGAATGACAGCAGATAATTAATTGCAGGGCCTTGTGTGACGCACAGGTTGCAGGTCCGTGAAGTCAGCAGTGCAGATGGCATCACTGCAGCACAGACAGCAGTGAGAGAAGCCCAAGAGGTGTAGTAGAGAAACCACAGGTAGTCCTGCTGGGGCAAGACACTCCGTGACGTCAACCACCAAATATGTCCTGTGGCTAAAGAAAGGACAAGTCTGCTAACAAAAATAAGGCTCCGCTAACCACACTTTGGGGATGCTGGAAACTAGGTACTTACAGAGTTTAGACAGAATACAGAAAACAAACAAACTTATCCAAGAATATGGGTTCCTTTATCCCCTATGAGCCTAGGCTGAGTAAGTTTATTACCGAGTGTGACTCCACTTGCCAGTTATTTTATATTGGGGCAGTGGGAGGTTGTGGGGGAATAAAGAGCATTTTCTCCTTCTTTCCAAAATACCTCCAATTGAAATACAAAAAATTAGAGGAAGCTTTAAAGCAAGTGAAGAAACAGGTATTCATATTTTTAGCGTGGCATAATATTTCAAACTCCCTGCCTCTTTTCCTCATCCAACAATAACAGATTGTCTACCAATGCTCTGAGAAGGCCTCCAGATCAGGAATGATTCTCCCGACACTGTTTTATTTACACTGCACATGCTTTCAGTTTTACAGTTCAGTAGCAAGTAGAACCGCACAGCTCCTCACATTAGCCCTGAAGCTACTTTAAGCTACAAGCGGCTGCTCTGTAAGCATTGGAACGAATTCTCTGTAGTCCCCATAGAAATCCCATGGAATGCAGTTTCCTGCTGGTTTGTTAGGCTGCATCAGAATAATGAGAATACGAGGATAGCCTACTCGGTTCTGCAATGAAACAAAACTCTGAGCACCACAGTCCACCCAGAAAGACTTTAACCCTTCTTTTCTGCAATTAAAGCTTCCTATTTACATCGAAAGGTTGTTTGTGAATAATCCCACCAGGGAGTCAACCCAACAAAAATAAATCACCCAGTGCTTTCCGACAGGCCAGGCCCAATGCTTGGCACCTAGTACAATAAGTATTTGTTGAACAAATGATGAATGCTGACCCATTTATCCTGATTGATTTTTTTCTGCCCCAAACCTAACTTACACTGTTAAATTTCTCTCATACCTTTATAGAACACTTCAATACATTTTTCCACATTTTAAACCATTCCCTTAAGAATTCTCATGACTCTATATCAAAAGTTCTATTAAATTCATAATGGGATAACCATGAAAAGGGAAATTATTGTATTAATTCCCTGTCACTAGTACAGTAGGCAGTCAGCATACATTGACAGGAAAAAGAAAAAGTCAACTGTAACCAGTTTCGCTAGCCTGTGCTATAATAGATGAGCCCTGGGTTCTGAGAGGTTGCATCCATCTCCACCTCTTACTAGTTCTAGGTATCCAAGTAGTTATCCAACCTCTCTGTTCTTTGACTTGCTCATCAGTAAAATGGGGATAAAAAGGAAAAATCACCTTTTGTAGTTACTGTAAAGATTGAGATACCATGAAGCACTCAATAAAGTACCTGGTATGTGGCAAGTATTCAATAAATACTACCTACTATTATTATTATTCCACTGACAACAACCAAGATACTGTATCTCTGTAATCTTTTAAAAGTTATCCAGTTAAAGAATGTTTAAATAATGTAATGTTTTAGAACAAACATGAATTTAGGAGGTAAAAAACAACCAAGAATAATATTTGTGACTAATAAGAGTTTCTTCTTAAACAGAAAATCTATTTAAGAGCATGATATAAGACTGTTTACATAAAACAAATAGTTTTCATCTCGAGTCACTTGCTAAGTTTTCTATTTTCAAATAAGTAAACCTTCTTAACAAAATCGAAATCTTTATAAAATTATTTTGCAAATATAACAAGTCAGTTAACATCTACAGATGGGATTTGAATAGAATGTTTTAATATTTTATCTTATAAGAGAAAAATGGTAATAAGAAAACCATTGGCTCTCCTTACACAACATACAAGCTTAAAAAAACAAATCAGAACACATGGATTTTCACACGTACTGAATTCAAACCTCACATCAAACCTCATTATCATTTTGAAATATTTGGCTGTGCAAAAACCAACAGACAAGTTCTTTCTAAAAGAATTCTGTCATTTTTTTTCACTCCCCATAACCCTGCCAGTTTCCCAACGCTCTTTTGACAGTATAATCAGTCAATTCAATCAGAGAAATTCTAAAGTACAATGGTAATTTTCTCTCACTTTTTTCTTTACACTGTCAGTTCAAGCCACCTGCTGAAAGCACTGATGTGGAACAGCTCAGTATTAGCTCTGAAATTAGTACCAGTCCCCAGTTAAATACCTGGCACATTTGGTGTAGGATAGACACTCTTAATGGCATATAAACCTATCAGTAGAATTGACACAGAATGATTTTCCAAATCATTCATAGTGGCCTTTGGTGGTACTGAAACCCAAGACTGAAAGTAAGCCACAAAAGGAAGATGGGTTCAAGGACACAGACCACAAATTTGAAAGATGATACTTTCATAAAAAAATATTCTTAACCATGATGTCGCTATGGTCTACTCTAAACAAATTTCTAAATTCAGTATGCAGCCTGTAACAACAGTTAAAATGTCTCTAGACTGTAGAAATACAGTCTACACTGTAACAATTGTTAAAATGCAAGATTATCTTCCTTTAAATTTCAACCCAGGATTTGCTACTGTGTGCACATTTTTCACATGCTCTTTTAAACAGAAAGTAAAGTGCAATTACCTCTGGTATCTTACATGTTCCAGCACCTTGCCTGGCCTGCCAAGCTCAGCAGGTAGGTCTGTGAGCACTGACTGAGGCCGCAGGATGAAAGGCATTTACTACATCTATTCAGAGGGTCGTCGATGGACAACCTGTACAAGATTTATGCTTTAAATAATAAATGAACTAAACACCTTGAGGTAATTGGCTGTGTGAAGCTTCACAATAGGCCGGATAGCTTGTCTGAACAAAGTAAAATAAGGTTAAATAATGAATGAGGACTGCAGAGAAATTCAAGCCAACCTAATACTGCATGGTTTTTTTTAAAGTGAAAGTAGTTGGTGAGTCAGGTTTTCATGGTTAAGAGGTATCACTGAGACTTCCTCTTTCTCCGTTGACAGAAATTATTTCAAGGATATTCATGTTTCTAGATTTCCTGTGTTGGGTGCATAGCAGCCAGTCCCACCAGTTCAAGAAACAGCCTGCTCTGTGACGGAAGGTTGTCCCAAGTTCACCTATATTTTATAAAGACAGAACCAGTATCTGATGATGTCTAGGACAGAAAATATCAGCAAACTTTTGAAAAACAATGTCTCTGACACATGTACAGATTAAATATCATCTGCCACGGCAGGGACCAATCAACAAGAGGTTCTGTCAAGCAGCTTTCCAGGTCAATTGCAGCGTAGACACTCCGCTTGGGCCATTATTTAAAAAAAAAAAAAAAAAGAAGCAGAAGAAGAAGTTGATGTTTGGTTGCCAGCTCTGGAAAGAGCAAGAAATTGTACATATTGGATAGTCACGTCAGGAGTATGAGAAGTGTCTAAAAGGAAACAGAAACCAGATCCAAGAACATGTGTTTATGGATGCCGATTTCATCATAATTTTTAATGAGTCATACTTAGCCTCCTTTATTAATTTTTTTAATGATCAGATTAAACAGTAATTGTCAATTCTAAGTGTCATAATTGTCTAGGGCTATGTAAATTAAAATGCCCTCATCAGTGAGAGTTGCATATTGAAGTATTTACAATTGTAAAAAAATAATATCTGGAACTTGCTGGAAAATGCCATAGGAAAAAAGTGAAGTGGAGGTTAAATAAGATTGTAAAAAATATTAATAATTGTTGAATCCATATATTATTCAAAATATGCTCAAGAATATACTCCTCCAATATGCACTATATTAAAGACTATTCAGGAGGATGAGTGAACTAAACATTTCAGTTCAATAAATTAGCAGGGGGCGGGGGAGGCCTGAAAAAGGCATAAGCTAGCCAGCCAATGGCCCCACTCTGTAACTTCAAAGGTAGAACTGAAAACCATGGGAGAAAGTTATTGTGGAAGGCAGACTTTAAGAAGTTCCTATGATTCTTTGACTTTTTAAAAAAAAAAAAATTTAAGTTAAAAAATATTCATAATATTTAAAAATAATACCAAGTCTATACTTGAAAGATGGATGAAGCCACAGACTTATTTGGCACACATTTAAAATATTAATTCAGTTTTCGCTAAATCTGAAAAAATAATAGTTACCACGTTTTGATCACCTATTTGCTTGTTTAACTGGTTGTGACATTTTGAAACTAAATTAATAAACCCTGGAAGGTAGATTTTTATATTCTCATTTTATAGACAATAAAATTAAGGCACAGAAAATGTAACTGGCTAAATCATGGCATCACTAACAAGTGGAGAAGCTGGGATTTGAATGCAGGTGTTCTTGGATTTAAAAATATGAGCTCTTTCTCATCTTATACACTGGACTTTTATCATGCAAGGATTGAATAAAGAAAGTTTTATATTTATATATATATTATTCTTAGTCTTGCCACAGTGTGAGTTAAATTTAATTACAATTATTTTAGAATATGTACAATATTGGAATACAATTGCATTTTTAAAAGTCTAAAATCGTTGAGCTTGTTTTTAATTTAGAAAAACTTTCCCCTTGCACTTAAAATTGCAAGTCAGTATTGTCTTTACCCTTTGCCTAAGATAATTTTTATTATGGAAGTTACAGCTAATAGAAAACTAGTCAAGAAGGAGGTGATAGTCATTTAATAGAATAATTAGACATTATATACATTAATTTACAAATGTAGGGGACAATAAAAAAAAACAGACTAAAGACATTGATTTTAGTTCTGAACAAGAGAAATCTGAAGTTGACAAGATACCTATAACTCTAAAAGAAAATGTTTCACCTAGTCCATTCATTGGTAACTACAGTCCCAAATTATCAGATGTATCACAAGTTACTATCAACCCAATGCAGTCTTCAGAGTTCACAAAGTGATTTTGGTCCCTCAGCTGATAAACGGATTAAGAGTGTATGACACTTAGCCTTAGATAGTAGGTCTATATGCAGATTAAAATGGGGAATAATAATAATTTTTTAAAAGAGCCCATCGAAAACTTAACCATGAACCCATTTCCTAATTGTCTACAATAATCAAATTTATCCTAGTGCTAATTAATATTCTAGTAGACTAAGAACAGAACCCTCCTTTAAGCCATGCCCATTTTATGGCCTCTGTACTAGATGTTTAATCTTCCAGGATTATTCTTTTACAAAATTGTTATTATTGTTCTCATGACTCAGTTTTAATCCCAGAAGTCATTTCTTCAGGTACTCCACAAACACCCTATCTCAGGGGTCCCCTCAAATACTTCCAATCATTCTCCAACACTATTTCCTTGTTTTGTTTTTTTCATATTCCCATTGCCTGAAATTCTTGGCTTTTTATGCTTCTTTACCTATTTCTTGTCTGCCCACCCCTACCACTGGAATGTCCATTAGAACAGGAATCTAATCTCTCATGTTCAGGGTCCCTATTACCCAAAACAAATACAGCAGACCCTCAACAAATACACATCAAAGCCAATGGCCCTCCAACTTAATGAAGACCAACCACAGTTCTCAGTACAACTCGCTGATGCTTCAAATGCTTGATGATTTTGAATACTACGCTTCAGCCATGTCATGTAACAGATTTTCTCCCAAACAGATAAATGTAAATGTGAAATTTTTAGAATTTATTTTCAAAAAATTTCCAAGTATAAATAAAAATTTTTAAGTTGAAGTTTTAAGTCTCTCATACACTGAACACTGACTCATAGTTCCAAGCACTATAGGACTATTGAAGGCACACTATATGTATCATTTTCATGTAATTGTCCCAAATATTCTACACATATTGTCTCAACTGAAGCACAGGGACACCAGGTAGCTTTCCAAGGTCATTTGTTAGTGGTTGGGAAGAAATTTAAACCCAACCAAGCCAGCTTAAGATCTCAATTTCTTAAATACAATGGTGCATAGTCTTACATGAACAGTAGATTCAGGAAAAGTTAATATAAAAATGAGTCCTATTTCCTGATTCATGGATCACCTGAACAACAGGTTTTACAAGCTATGATTTTTTTCTCTCTTGTCTACCAAGAGACTATGAGACAAATGATGAGTTCTGTATTTATACTACTAAAGGGGAATGTGTGATTATGATACCTTAACAGTAGACAAACACTGGCTATGTGTGTGATATATTGGCTAGCCTTGTCTATGAATGTTTCTGCAATGTAAGAATTTCTTTATCCAAGGACAAGTTCTTTCACCTTCCCATCTGTCCTGTGAATTTTTAAATGTCTGAGACAGGTGGCCGGTTGGAAACCTAAAACCCTGTGGGTCTAAGCTATGATTAAAATCTGATGTTAGGCTCTCTGATAAAGAAGATTCCTATGTTTAGGCAGGAATTTGTAAGTAACCTGCAAAACGTGTCAAAGGTAACTTGAACCCTACATAACCAAAATCTCTTAAGTTCTAGAATAGCATATGCTACAACAAACTTCTGCTTGCTCAATTTCCCCATAGAAAATTGTTGTTATGCCCACATGCCATTGCTATGAAGAAATAATAAGTAATCAAGTAACCAACTTTTGATGGTTTGAGCTTTTTTTCCCCTTTCTGAATTTACTAGTGGTTTTAGAAATGATGTAGTCTGCTCTGCTCTTCTTAAAGAGTTCTAGTGAACTAGTGATTTATCAGTTTTCTCCTCAATTCTATCTTTAGCAAATGTAACTACACTTCTCCAAGCAATATTTATAAATACTGCATTAATGACAGTTAATAAAACCAGTTAATAATGCAAGCTGAGTTCCATAATTGCATATTACAGAGCTCATTGCAAAATATATTACTCAAAAAATCTTAACAATAATTATACTTCATATAAACGCCCAATGCACTGTGACTTCTCTGAAAAATAAAATGCACAAGAGAAATAAAAGGCTACTTGCCATGAACCACTCCCCAGTTTATATTTGTTAATAGAAAGCACAATATAATTTTTTAAACACAATCCATCTCTTTCCTAGAAAAGATGGAAGGAGTTTAATTGAAATCTGTTTAGTGAGAACTTAAATCTATGCTGAGTTTAAAGTTTGGCACAGAATACTAAGCAATGCTCATGCAGATAATTAAAATTTAAAATGTTAAATGATTTATTGTCTTGTAAATAATTAAGGGAATTTAAAAATCCAAGCAAGAAAATGTTAGAGAGAATACATATATATATATTACCAATCTCTTTTCTAGAACAATAATATATGAAAGTATGTTACCTACATTTTGTTACTGGTAATGTCAGCAGTGACTTTAATTTAAAAAGCTTTAGCAAACTTAATGAAATTAAACTATATTGATTGGCATTCTGATCCAGCAGGTATTATACACATCAAGGTAAAAACAAGGCCACTGTGACAAATTCAATAGATCAATCTGCAGTGATGCAAAAATCCAATAAATTGAAATTTAACTAAAGAATATTGCACAAATGCCAATCCCTTCCATGAAATAAAAGTGTATTCATTTGAGACTATATCACTTACTATAACTATGAAATCTATGATTGTGTTGTTGTTTGATTCAACAGACTTTAACTGGTTTCCTTCATTTTTAATGTTCCTATTTTTATTATTTTCAGAGCCTAGACCTCATCAGCTAGGCCTCCCTCTTATTCTGTGCTTATTCAATCATAAGTCTTTACTAAGTAGAGATCTATCTTTGCCAAAAAAATTACACCTTTCCAAAGGAGTTTTTCAAAGGAGTTTAAATTTATGAATAAATTATCAGAGGGTATCTGAAGAAAAAGAAGTTTCTTTACAGTAGTGAAAATAGTGTCATATTTAAAATTTTTAAACATGGCCCTATTATTCACCATTTTGATGTTTCTGGCCTCCCTAATAAAGACAGGCAAAAGAATATGTGTGTATTTGTCAGCTACAACATGAGGTCAGAGGAAAAAAAATCTGTTCAATATCTGACATACACACCTGTTGATCACTTCCCTTCCTGTACCTTGGATTAGCCTGTCGAATTTTGGAAAATCTCTTCCATGACTGTGTTTTATCTACCAAGAAGTTATGACTCTGTTTATATTTGTTAATAGAAAGCATATCTCTTAAACAACTATCTCTTAAACAACTATCATGGTAATATTCATATTCATATCTCTTAAACAACTATCACGGTAACATATTATCTTTACTTAAAGAGAATGAAATTATTTGAAAGTATACAGAAGAAAAGTAAAATAGAAGAAAAATTGTTGGAAAGGAGAGAAAAAGGTTGCCTAAAGGGGTACATAGAAGTCATTGTAATTGGTTTTGAAAAATTCTCCCATCAAAACAAAAACTTGAGCATGGCTATCTTAATTTCAGTGTTTTTATACCAATAGACGTTCAGATTATCATGTCATGACTGAAATTTGACATAAGACAAACGGCACTTATCCCAAGACAAAAGTTTTAAACCAGGGTCAGCAAAAAATGTCCTATGGGCCAAATCTGTCTCACCACCAGTTTTTGTATATCTAAGAGCTAAAAGTACTTTTTACATTTTTAAATGGTTAAAAAAATGAGAATATTTTATAGCATGTGAAAATTACATGAAATTCAAATTGCAATGTCAATAAATAAAGTTTTATTGGAACACAGCAATCTTGATCAGAAACATAAATCAATTGTACATATCCAACCTGACTATAATAACCTAAAGGGCCTTAAAAGGTCATCTTATAGGAAGATTCTAGAATTGTCCTTAAAATGACAATATCAAAATTAGTTTGAACACAGGATAAAACAATGTTGTTAATAATCTTTTATGTAGCTAATTGTCGTATTTGTTTATTAGGAAGCAGAATAAGAACTAAGAGTCTTGGAATCCTTTTTCTGGGGGAACAGAAACTGATGTCATTAAATTTTACGGTTTCCCCCTTCCCTGCCCCAACATTTATCATCTCTATACAGGAAAAACATCCTTAGAATCTTGTAAAGATGAATGATTTTAGAGTGTAAAAACCTTCAAAGATGAGTAAATGAAAATGGCTTCACAAATAGCGTCTTTTTAGTAGTAAAGAGGAGTCAGTAAGCCTATATCCTGGTGTAAAGGTGGCCTGTAAACCATGAAGCAGGAGACACCTGGTCAATAGGCCTCAACTCGCAGCTTCTAACCTTTAAATGCTCACAAACATTAATCTTGGATATTGGCATAGCAAACATTTTCAAAAAAATTATGCACACATTTCTTAGGATCAAAAGTGAGTTAAAAGTGCAGTCAGGAACATAAAGCAACAGCCAACTCGTGAAGAGCCGACTAATCTTATACTGGCCGTAGCGCCACATCTATTAGCGCAGCTGTCAATGCAGTGAATTTGAGACCTGGTTTGCTTTAGAAATAGATCCAACAGCTTAACACCAAGGCTCAGGGAGCCAGAGTGAAAATCCAAGTTAGGACACAACATCAGCAAACAGGAAAGAGAGAAGGCAAACTCTACCAACACACTTCCATAATTGAATCTCTAGATAAGATTTGCACCACAAAGCATTCTGCATTGAGATAGCAGCCTGGGCTCATATTGAATGCTCTCTCCTGAAACCACACTAAAACTACAGTAAGAATTACTTTTTTGAAGACATACACCCATAAGAATATGGAAAACAGGAAAAGAGATTTCAGCCATAAAATTTTTCTAGGTGTTAAGAAGAGAGATTAACAGCAACTGAGGTAGCATTATTGAGAAAAAGCACCCAAACCAATACTATGGAACACTAGCCCAATATACCACAGAAGCCACAGATGGTTTAAGACCTGGAACACGAGTGACCTATGGAACTGGGAGAAAGAATGGTGTCATAGAGAAGTGTGCAGCTAAAATAAAGATTGTATTAAAGTTGTTTGAGAAGTAGGCAGATGCCTGGCCCAACTGCCAGGACTACCTTGTGGAAGTAGGGGTGGGAGGTCTGGAGATTTATTCTCTGGAGATGGATAAACTAGGGAATAACCAGGAGTATTTGAGGTTCCAAAACAGGGGATTAAGTGATCATATGCACTCTGAGAACCCCACTCTTTTCCCTACCAGACTTCTAGAACACATGCGGCCCTCCACATAAGAGGTTGGACATTCTTTAAGGAAGCTGACCAATCCAAAAGGAGAAATTTAAAGATAGCAGACGTTGGGGTTCCCTATAGGGTATACCTGGGCTCGTCAATGATGAAGTTCAAAGTTAACAAGTCTGATTCATCCACTCAGAACATCCAAATCACTTAACCGGAAATGGACAAAGATTATAAGACAGCTGATGAAATATCTAACATGGAAGATAGATATCAGATGAAACAAACAGAAAATGGTACCTTGGGAGAAACAGACTAAATAAGAAGAAAAACAAAATTTTTTTTAAGCATATTCCTATTATTAATCATCAGAGAGAACAGAAATTGCATCTAGACACAGGAACAGAATAAAAAGGACATTTAGAGAATTTTTAAAAAGGTCTTAAAATAAAACTATAATAGAAATAAGAAAATAAATCCATAGAAGAGTTAGAGTAAAAATCTGAGGCACTCTCCTAGACAGTGAAGCAAAAAAAAAATAAATTGAAAATATAAGAAAACAAATGGTCCACAATTCCAACATCCAAGTAGGAGTGCCAGTATGGGAACAAGAGAAATAGGGAAGAAGTTAATGAAGTTATTTAGGAAAAATTTTCCAGAACTGAAAGTAAGTTTTCAGATTAGAAGCCCACTGAGGACCCAATACATTAAATAAAAGTATATGCACAGCACATCACACACATCAGTGAGAAATTTCAGAACACCCAGGGCAAAAGTTACATACAAATATCAAAATGTTTCAATATCTCTTAATAACAAACCCAGAAGCTATATGACAATGAAGAAATATTCAGTAAAATATTTCTTCCCTTGAATTCCCCATAAAATATCAATCAGGTGGGATGGTAAAATTAAAACATTACAGAAACTCAAGGTCCCCCCAAATTTATCTTTCATATACCCTTTCTCAGCAAACTATCAGAGGATGTGCTTCACCAAAATGAGGGAATAAACCAAAAAATGAGAACACATGGGACAATATGAGCAAAATATTGGTGCCATATTTCTCGTCATCCTAAAGAGCCAGCTAAGTATAACAAACATCAGTGGAACCATCACTCTTGTTGGTGAGATACACAACATATATGGTTCACTGTGGAAAAAGAGGAGGAGGAGGAAGAGAGGAGGAAGAAAGAGAAGTAGTGATGCATCTAAGCATGAATGTCAGCACTGATCCTGGTATCTCTATGGAAGCCAACATCTTGGAAAAAGCCTTCTGATCCTTAAAAGTAAATCATAAAACATTATTGACATTTGGGACCAGATAAGTCATTCTTGCTGGGGTCGAGGGGAGGGTAGGCTATCCTGTGTATTGCAGGATATTTAGCAGCACCTCTAGATGCCTCTACCTCTGGATGCAAATAGCATGCCCACACGTATATTTGCGACAACCACAAGTTTCTAAAGATTGTTTCCAATTGTCTCCTCAGAACCAGTGCTATAGAATAAATGAAGAATAAATTTTTTTCCGATGGAAGGTGTGTGTGTGTGTGTGTGTGTGTGTGTGTGTGTGTGTGTGTGTGTAAAATATAGATAGTCTCCAACTTATAATGATTCAACATATGCATTCAGTAGAAACCAGCTAGACTAACCCATGATGTTTGGTAGTTGAGGTGTATCAAATGTATTTCGACTTATGATGTCCTCAAGACTTCCAATGGTTTCAGGATGTAAGCCCATCGAGGGTAGAAGAGCATCTGTATATCTATCAAGTACTCACATTGTACATGCTTGTATATGATCAGTCTCTAGAAGGTTAAAATAAGGGGTACTGGTAGCTACTGCCTCTCTTGAAGGTTGAGAGGGAGACTAACTTTATTCTTAGTTCTTTACTTATTTTTGAAGAATTTTGTGTCGTGAACATGCATTCTCTTTCCAAAAACTGTATAAAATTAAAGTCTTAAAACAAAATTACAAATGAACATATCCCACATACAATTCCACTTTGAGGAATTTGATCTCCTAAAGTATGTTCCATGTATATATAAAACTGTGTATCGAAATTATTTGTGACTGACTGTATTGTAGTCCTCTCTTATTCATGGGCAATACATTCTAAGACCCACAGTGGATGCCTGAAACTGTAGATAGTACCAAAATATTTATACTGTTTTTTCTTATACATTCATATCTATGATAAGCTTAATTTATAATTAGGTACAGTAGGACATTAATAGCAATAATAGAATAATTGTAGCCATATCGCATAATGAAAATTGTGAATGTGATCTCTCTCAAATATCTCATTATCCTGTACTCACCCTTGTGCAGTACTCAACCTTCCTCTTATGATGACGTGAGATGATACAATGCCTGCTAGTGATGAGATGAAATGAGATAAATGACGCAGGCATTGTGACACAGCGTTAGGCTACTATAAGGGTTACCTGAACACAATCACTTCGATTCCACAACAGTTGATCTGATAACTGCAAAGGCAAAGTGACTAACAAGCAGATAGTATATACAGCATGGATCTGCTAGACAAAGGGATGATTCACATCCCAAGAGGGATGGAGCTGTACAGTGAGAGATTGCATCAAATTACTCAGAATGGCACGCAATTTAGAACTTATGAATTGTTTACTTCTGGAATTTGTTCTTTAATATTTTCAAACAGTGGTTGACCCCAGATAACTAAAACCACAGAAAGCACACAGATAAAGGGTCATTATTGTAATAGCAAGAAAATAAATCACCTAACTGTTCCATAATAGAATGCTGTCAAATAAATAATGTAATACCATAAAATGGAATAGTATGCAGCCATAACAAATAGTAAGTTCATTATATACTAACATAGAATGATTTCCAAGATAAATCATGAAGTTAAAAAGGCAAAGTGTAAAGCAGCGTACATATTTTATGCATATAAAACAAACGCACATTCCTCCTATCCTTTTCTTTTACACAAATTGATAGAAGTGGTTGACTACCAAACAGGAACCTAGAGGCAGGAAGCAGGGGTGGGAGGGAGACTATATGCTCTTCTGTACCTTTTGAATTTTAACTACTTAAAAATCTTAATTATATTAAAAAAAGATCTGCACCATGTGAATTTTTTGTACTCCAGTAGTTTCCTTGGCTTAACTTCCCAAGATGTAACCAGCAACCAGGACCTAGGGGAACGTTTGCAGCCCCACTGCCATCATGTAAAGGCTGCTGTTTCTATAAAGATATGTTCCAAGGAAACTTGACAGAGAGGCCTGCTATGCCACTGAATAGCAGTTTATACTGAAGAGAATAAAATAGGTATCATTCTTCCTTTTATTCCTAGAGATTCAGGTTCTTCATTACTAAGTGTTGGGAGAAAAGTGGAGCCTAAGATGAAAAAAATCCATTCCTATCAATGAATATCACACTGGAACCAGATTAAAAACAAAGCAAAACAAATAACAACAACAACGAAAAAGAAGTTTTACCCCAATCAGTAGGATATAGAGGTTATTTACAAGAGCAAACTGCTTTCTGGTTTCAAGTGGAGGGCCAGCAATGAAACTGGCTCCGGGAAGAAACAGCCAGCGGGGAAGTGGGGAAATGACTTCATAATCCAAAATTCGACTTCTTGCTTAGAGTGCTCTTAGGTTAAACTGGAGGAAAGAGCATGAGATCAAAGAGCAGGACAGAGAGCTCTGGCTTAGCTGTGTTCACTGGGTAATCTTGGGGAAATCATTTAAGCTATTGTCAAGTGGGGATAATTCCTGAATACAGAAATGTGGGGAGGATTAATGAGCAAGAGAGCAACAACAAAGAGCATGGGAGGATTAGAGCCTAGAAAACAAAATTTTGTAACTTTAAATATTGAATTCATTTCTTCAAAAGCAATCTCGAAACATGAAAACGCACAGGCAGTAACATTATCAAAATATTAACTAGTCAGTATTTGATGAGTTTATAATAAAATAATTTTAAAACTATAAAACACAATAATGCAGTCGAATCTATCAATCAATTTACAGGTGATTCATACACCCACAGTGGTTTGCTAGAGTCTTCAGGTTAATTCTGACATGTGACACCATACAGCCAAAATAACTTTTGATGATGGATGAGGGAGGAAGAACAGTTAATCTCTTAAACCTCAGCAGGTATTCTGTTAATTTAATAAATATTTTTTAGAGTACCCACTATGTGTTTGATACTACTATACCAACTAGAGAGAACATAAGTAAATAAGTCAGTTGTGGGCTGGACATATAATTTAAAAGGAAAGGCAGAGCAAAAAAGTAACAACAATATAGCTGAATTATGATATAAACTACAGAGAAACAAGTCACGTGCCTCTGAAAACGTAATGAAGTACATTTTTTCACAGTTGTTTACATTTGAGAAGGTAGCCAGAAAAAGTATGATTAAGCATGTCTTCGAATGAGAGGTTTTTTATTTAATATCATTAAAGAAAAACTAGTTTTCTAGAAAAAAAAATTTAACGGTATTTATGAATCTTGGTCCACATCATTTACAGGAAGTGCAAACACATTCTAATACTTTATAATAAGAAGAAAAGCCATGAACTGTATCAAGTTTTCTCGAGTCATTTAAAGTATAGACCTTTCTTTTACATGTCTTCATATATTCTTCTGATGTTGATGGATGAAGAAATGAAAGTCTGTCACAGATATCTCAAAAATAAGAGCTACCAATGAACCATCCATCATCAGTACACTTATACACTGTGTCAAAATTAACAGAACTAATAACTGGCTTATTTAACTCTATGGTAGCACTGTCCAATAAAAATATAATGCAAACCACTTAGGGAATTTTAAATTTTCTAGTAGCCGCATTAAATTAATTTTTATATATATTGTATTTATTCTAATATTCAAAATATGATTTTAATATGCAACCAATACAAAAATATTAGGGAGATATTTTATATATTTTTTAAACCTTTGAAATCTGGTATGTCTTTTACATTTAAAAGACATCTCAATTCTGACCAGCTACAGAGTAAGTGGTTTATAGGCATATGTGGCTAGTGACACATGAGATTCTAAGGTATTACTGACACATTAAAATAGTTCCCATAATGTTGGCTCACAATAAATATGTGAGTGAATGAATGAATGCAAAGTGACATAATGTTTTTACATACTCCTAGTTCCTTCGGTTAATCTATTTTAATATATTTCTAAACAGCAAAGACGAGACAATCGATAAAATCTCCCCAAATTGGTATTAAAAAATATAAATTTTTGATGAAGGTAATTGATATTAAAACAAAATTTAGATACTCAGGATGTATTGCACCTTATGTTACAGAGAAGAAAGGTGGCAAGGGCAGGAAATAAATAACAGATGGACTTTCCACTGTCTCTTTCACATTTTATTTTTTCTTGAGGACTCTGCCTCTTGTAATTTAGTGTAACTAAATATATTGTTATACTATGATCCATATTTGAACTAGAATTTAGTGTGTATGGGTATGCACACAAGCTTTCTCTGACACATTAAAGCACTTCAATATTAGAACATCGAAATCAAAATTTTCTTATTGCATTTATATGATCACCACTTTTCTTCTCATTGGCTACATAAATCTTATCTTCTTTTAAATGATTGCCTCGTACCTTTTAAAAGTCTAAAATAGGCATAAGTATCTCTAATTTTTTAAAATCCAGACTTCTTGATCTTAAGCTAACCACGGAGTATTTTTATCTCTATCTTCTAGCACATTATTCATAATTTACTACTCTAATTACAAGACGAGTTTGTCATTAATCTTTTTTTTTTCCTATCATTGAATTTTAGAGCTGCAAGAGAATACAGAAATACTCTAGTCTAAATTCCATGTTTTGCATATGGGAAAACTGAGTCCCGGAGAAGTAATTTATAAAGATCATCTGATTTATAATAATAAAATCTTAACTTCCAATCAAATTTATACAAATATGCCTTCTTTACTCACTTCAATAAGGGCATTTATACATTTTAAAAAAGCTCCTTTATTCTCTATAGAATGTAAAAGAATGAAGATTAAATTCAATCAATTTTTCATTCAATTACTGTAAGGATATTTTTACTTATTGCAAAAATAGACCATTGTGCCCATCTTTTGAAAAAAAAGAAAAGAAAACCTGACATACAAAAATCTTAACTTGCTCCACATATAAATTAGGAAGTGATTATTTACATTACAAAAGATTTCATTTTGCCAAAAAGATATGTAGCAAGATTCCTTGAAATATCAAGTCCCCTGGTAGAGAAAAAATTTAATCCAATTTACAAAGGAAATAGAGAGGCAAAAAACACCAGTTGAAGTGTAACTGCTACTTTAAAATCTTCCCTGACTGAGTAATGGGTCTCTTCTGTGCTCCTTTTCCCGGTCCCTGGTAAACCTCTATCCTGGGCATTATTCACTTATACATCCCAGTATTCAGAGAATAAATCATTCATTCAATCACAGTTAAGAGGCATTTAGGGGTCAGGAACTATGCTAGGCACTGGAGTATAAAGGTGAATAAGAGAAGTTTAGAGTCTCTCTAGCACAGTCATATTATAGATTATTCTTACTGCTGGTTTCATTTTCCTCGTGTCCTCCTAAATTCTGAACTCCCTGAGGGCAGAGATGTCATCTTATCCATAACTGAGTCAAGGACCTAGTATGGTACCTGATTCATAGCACTTAATACATGAATGCTGAGTAAGATTTGATTTTTGAGTGCTACCATATGCTAAGTGCTGTCCTAAGTTCATAAATGTATCCTCATCTCATTCATTCCTCAAGACCCCTAAGCATGGAATTTGTTCATGCCGTGACACAGGCTCAGATGTTAGGTAAGATGCTCAAAGTCACACAATTTGAAAGTAGTGGACAGTTATGCGAACCTGCATCCAAAAAACATTCAGAAAAGCCCATGCTTTCCCCACTTTACAAACTACCAAAATGCGCCTGTGTAATATGCTAGAATGCCCATAACTCAATATATACAAGCAAAGGAATTAGTCACAAATACAGAAACGATGCATGTAAGGAGTGAAATTTTCCATCTTCTTTTATTAGTTCATCTTTTTCTAGAGAGACATATCCTGTGTTTATTTACAAGGCAATGCTCTAACAGGTACACAGCATCTACTATATGAAACTGTAAAGAATCTATGACTCTTTACTCGTGAGTCATTCATAGGATAAAATCCTTGGTAACCAAGTATAGATTTTTAAGCAAGCACTGTCTATCGCTCTTCTTCTTTTAGTTATTTTTCATAGATTTAGTTTAAAAACTATAAGAGCACAGGTGTCCAGTCACACGAGTTTGGGATTATACCCTAGCCCTCCCATTTCCTGGCCAAGTCGTCTTTGAAATAAGAGATGTGAAGGCGAACAGTTGAGAGACTGAAAAGTGTTGGGGATGGTAAAGAAGGAAACTAACCTGCAAGAGGAAAAATAAAATCTGCACTGTGTATAGCAAAGTGTATAATGAGCACGGCAGAAAATCAAGCCACTAATGTAGAGAGCAATATCATACGGCTCGTCCAGAATGTAGAAGAACAAGACAAACAATTGAAAATGATGAGAGAATTACTATGAAGAACAGAAAACAGACGTGCCTTTTGAATTACACACATGACAATGGGAGGGAAATAAAAGAGAACAATGGAATAAAAGCAAACTCAAGGACAAAATTGAGGAAAAACTTCAGAAATTTAAAGACAAAACCTTAATTTAAAAAGGAGCAAGGAGACTGCAAATCAAGAGAGTACATCATGATTCATACAACGCTAAAGAAAAATTCTCGTACACACTCACATACACATACCCTGGGTAAAGGTTTTCAATACAAGGACCAAGAGGGAAGAAAGAAACCTGTAAACCTCTGGAAAAAAACAGCTTATCTACGAAGAAACAAAATTCTGGTCGGCATCAAATATTTCCCCTGAAATTTAAACACCATGAGAGAGACAAATGAGCAACATTCACAATAATTTAATTAAGAGGGAAAAAGCTTGTAAGCCAAGAGTTTTATAATAAGCCAAGTTATATGATAATAATAAAAAAATCAGATACTCAAGGGCTCAGAAAATCTAACACATAAATCCCCTAAAAAAAGATATACACCAGTTAACTGGGAAATGAATCAAAATTAATGGAAAGGCTATGGTACAAAAGGACTTAAAGGTTGAAATTTAAACATAAATGTCTCAGTAAATGATAAAAATGTTACAAAACTGCATCCAAATAAAAACTGTAAAAATAATTTAGTGCAATAAACTGAATTCAAAACAGTAGGTTTTGCCCAAGAAGTACATTAAAATATGTTCAACAACATTCTTCATTAGGTAAATACAAATCAAAAAAACAAGATAACACTTTACTCCTAATAGGATGGCTACAATTTAAACACACACACACACACACACACACACACACACACACATACACACACTAAAAAAAAGAAAAAGAAAGTAAGTATTGGCGAGTATTTAGAGAAATTAGAACTGCTGTATGTTACCATTAAGAATGTATAAATGGTTCAGCCACTGTGAAAAGATTTAGATGGTTCCTCAAAAACTTAAACATAGAAGGATCTCGTGACCTAGCAATTCTACATTTAGATTTATTCCCCAAAAAGTTGAAAACAAGTACTCAAACAAATACATATACTTGCATAATTATAGCTGTACTGTTTTTACAATAGTTAAGAGGTGGGAACAACCCAAATGTCAGGCAATTGTTAAATGAATAAAATTGTGGTATACACAGACAATGAAATATTATTCAGCCAGAGGAATGAAATCTTGATATATTCTACAATGTGGATGAATCTCAAAAGTAGTATGCTCAGTGAAAGAAGTCAGACACAAAAGGCCATATACTGTATGATTCTATCTATAGGAAATATCCAGAATAGCTAAATCTATAGACAGCACACAGATTGATAGTTGCCAGGGACTGGAGCAAGGGGAATGGGAAGCAAATGCTTAAAGGAAATGCTATTTCTTCTTGGAGTGATAAACACATTTTAGAACTGGATAGAAGCACTAGCTTATGAATGTACTGTGTAGTATATTGTGAATATACTAAACTGTGAATATACTGCATGCTGAGTTGTTCTCTTTAAAATGGTTAATTTATGTAAATTTCACCTCAGTTAAAAAACAAGTTTTTAGTAAAAGGACTAGAAAGCAAAGTAGGGAATAGAATGAAACATTTTTAACCTAATAAACTATAAGTGGCAAAATGCATAATCATCATATAATCTTAAAGGAGAAGGTAAGATTTAAGAGGCATTCCCATTGAGTCTTAAGAGAACTGCACGTTTTTCTCAGGGACATAAAAGAATGCCTGAATGTAGACATATATCATAGTCCTCAATAGAAACATGAGATATTTTAGAAATTCCAATTCTTTTCAACTCCTAATAAAAAAGCCAAACAGATATTAAGTTGACAAGTGATGTCAAAGTTTACCTGGAAAAATTAATAGGTCAGAATTTCAAAGAAAATTTAGAAAAGAAGAGCAAAAATATTTTTTCCTACCAGCTACTAACATATAAAACTACTGTAATTAAAGCAGTATGATTTAAACACAAGCACTGACACATGGCAGACTAAATCAATCAATCGACAGCTTAGATCATTCAGAATGTTTATTTATCTCTTTAGCACCCACTACACATCCCACATACTGTACTAAGAGTGAGAGTCAGAGCCACATCTCATTTGACATCATTATAACTTCAGCACTATTTCAGAGTTAAGGGTAAAATGGTGTAAGATGTTTTAAAATGTTAGTGTATTTCTTATCTTCCATAAACAAGAATTTCTTTAGTGTAAAAAGTAAAGAAGAAATCCCAAAGGAAAAGGTTCACAGTTTTAAACATAGAAAAACTCCTATATCTTAAAATAAAACAATTACAGAGTAAAAGCAAAACTGTAGCAAGTACTTAGGCTATAAATGGATTACGGCCTTAATAGTTCACAGCAATCAATTAAAATCACTAAAGTTCTAACAAACACAGGTGGAACCCATTAAATAACAGAAGAAATAAGAGATAGTAAAAACTGTTTATTCAGTAATAGTCAAAGATGTGTAATTTTCAATGGAATACTAATTTTTTCTATGAAATTAACAAATTTTTTAATGCATTAGTGTTAACAAAGGTATGACAAAACTATATCACTGTCATACACTGCTGGCACACTTGGTGGAAAGCAATCTGCTGATATATATCAAGTTTTTCTGATGTACATCCTACAATTCAATTTCATATACTAATCATAGGAAGGTAAAAATTCATATAAAATTTATACAAAAATGTTCATCACAGGTTCCTTTATAATACTAAACACATAGGAAACTAAATATCCAATCAGAGAGGATTAGTAAATTACTGAATATCCATGTATCTTATTGAAATCATGTTTTTAAATAATAGTTAATGAAGTGAGATATGACAAGCGACAAGTGTTTTTTAACAAAACAGTCTTTCAAATTATTCATGTAATTTGAATAGATTGGAAGGAAATATCTGCAACTTATAAACAGTATTGTTGTAACTGGTAAGATGATCTATTTTTGTATTTATATTTGCTTGTAATTTTAAAATTCTTCATAGTAAGCTCATTTTACTTTGATAATCATGGAGGAAATCATTAAATAATAAGGCCAGAGTGATAACCCACTTTGGAGTCCATTTTTAAAAAGTATTTTTCTGCTGTAAAATAATTTCAGTAACTTATACCTCTCGTCATCCTCCTCTTAGTTACAAAATAGAAGCATGGTTGAAAGCTCCAAAGCCCAGAAATGACCTACATTAGCAAAGACTATCAAGATGCTTAACATGAGGTGTTTCATGATCAATTTCTAGCAAGCATACATCGTTCATGCAAGTGATTGGCATGTCAAATTCTTGACAAAATAATAAGCAACTCTGGGTGCCAATCACTGTCTCACAATGCATTCTGTTGTATAGTTTTTGGTATCTGTATGATTAAATTATGATGGCATCCCAAATACAGCAAACTGTTCAGAAATTACTTCTCCTCACAGGAGTCTGCTGTTCTGATGCTCCGCCATTCTCTGGCCAAAAGCAAAGAAGAGGCAAACACACAGATTGTTTTTGAATTGATGAGTTCATAGCAGCCAGCTTTAAGAATTCCTAGTTATGTCTGGCCATAGATGCCAGACTTCTTTTATTCCATCATTTACTTCCAAATGCAGCCAGTCCTGACATTGTTCTTGACACCATACCCCATAACACTCTTCAGTTCATCCTATACCTTTTGCTTCCAAGAAAGCCTTCTGTTTTCTCTGCTGTTCCACAGCAGGGAAAGAGAAATTTCCACTACTTAAAAAAAAATACTTTTTCAATGGCTCTTCTCTATTGAATATCCAATGCATTTAAGAGTTAAGAATTATAATCCTGCACTGATGGGAAAAGCAAAAGAAAACTATGAAAAGGAAATGACACAGTGGAGAATGTATGAATTCAATAAATGAATGCAATGCAAAAGAGAATTCACAGAACAGGGATAAATATTGCCAACACCAATGCTCGGAGAAAGACACATTGGCTAGGGAACAATAACAATAGGAAAGGGTAACACCCTTAAACAAGTCACCTGCTAATCATCTACATTTTCACCCTTATAAACATATAGCAAAATAAAGCAAATGACCTAAAAATAATCCCTATTCTTTTTTCTGTTTTCTTTTCCCTACTTACATATTACTGAAATCATCTTCCATACACTTACTTCTTGTCAATAAGAGTGCAACCCATTTCCTAATATCTGAATGATGTATTAGCCACCTGAGTGTCAAAATTGTTTTTCCTCATTTTCAGGGGATATTTATGTCATGATACACACCACTTATTTCAACATAATTTACTGTGCAGCAGTTGTGTTTCTATGAATTAAAACCAAGGCATTGAACCACACCACCAAAGAAGATGGGAGAATGTACACTTCATCATAGCCCTAGTGAAAAATGTTTTTAATATATATTCAGAATAGGAGAATACTACTGTAATTATTAAGAAGGAGCACCTACGGCAAACAACATGCAAAGTTGTTGAGTTGTTGCATGTTGCATGCACTAAAAAATGAAAATTTCCTAAAACTCAGTTACTCTTTTTAAAAAGAAAGGACAACCATGCAGGCAGAATGTTCGGGGGCTGAAAGATAAAGAATGGAAGTACAGACAGGGAAAACATGGAAATCTGAGAATACGTTCCATCAGTATTGTCCATTAGAACTTCCTGTGAGGATGAAAATGTTCCATGATCGGCATTATTCATTACTGAAGTGACTCACACCATGTGGTTAATGAGCACTTGATATGTGGCTAGTGACACTGGGAAACCATATTTTTAATTTCATTTTATTAAAATTTAAATTTAAATAGCCAAATGGCTACCATATTGGACAGTACAGTACTGTATGGAGTTTGTAACCAGAATGGAATCAAGGTGAAATTAATTGTGAAAAAAAAATAAGGCTGAGGAATTAAATTCATGTGCTTGAGAAACCACCTTCTCCACATCTATCTGCATCTTCTCAATTCATCCAACCACTAATACACTCTGATATCAGAGACATTCCCACTGCTCCTGTTGGCAAGTTAAAATTAACAATGTAAATAAAACCTCTGGATTCTTATACCAATACTTGTACTTTTGAAAGTGCAAATGCACTGAACGAAAACCCCATTCCAAGAAAAACTGATTGAATGGTATGGGTTTTGGTACAATGGGATACTAAGAGGCTTACATGCACATGTGCAAGGGATGGGCAAAAGAAAGAGCAATTGATTATAACAGATGTAAATAGTCTCAAAACCGTAAAGTGGATGTTCAGTTGTATTTGACTGTTACACATGCTTGATAAGCCAATTGACAGTTTTAAGCCATCATTTGAGGTGATTAAAAGATTACTTAGATTTGAACAAAAAATACTCCTCATGCAGACACACAATTTTGAATTCTTGGCCAGTGGGAGTAAATCAATAATAATCTTATGGGAATTCAAGAGAGAGGAAACCTCTGTCACCGAAATAAACTTTTGGAGCTACACCTTAACTGAATACTCCCCACCATATGTTGTATATATGCGTATGGACTAATAGAGTGTGTCCTCCAGAGCTATTTTTTTTTTTTTTTAGGAAAAAGCAGCATTTAATAATGCATCCAGTTCTTCTGCCTCTCTTTCCTTGCCAAGACAGACTGTATTGTAAGAAAATACTATCCAACAGACTTAAATCAGGTTTCATCTTGTGTCAAGTAATGCATAACCCTTTAGCTCAAAGAAGTTCCCTAATTTATTTTCATGCCTAACCACAGAATTTCAGATACATTTTGACACATTCATATTAGCATTTTGATTTAAATTTGCAGTATATGTGATGAGATCATTGGAATTCTTCCTTAGATACCTTATTTTTCCTTAGATTTGGAATTGATGGGAAAATTCCTGGAACTCTGTATTTATATATAAACATATAGATGCTTTTTCTCTCTTTGGCCCAAAGAGAACACAGAATGGAAGCACAGCTGACTGAACATGTGCTGGTGCATGAATGTACTTTGTTTCCATTCTTAACTGGCTAAATGAATAATTCTTTCAACTCTGCTTTCTTTCCTCAAAGATGAGTTAACCCAATCTTTTGAAACAATTTTATGCATAGCCTCTCTATACAGCTTAACATATATTCAAGAAATATTATATGACTATTGTATTTGATGCCATGTGGTAGGCACTGATGAGAAAAAGATGAGTAAAATGTGTCAGTCTTTTTTTTTTTTTAATGTGTCGGTCTTATTCTTGGATTACCAAAACCCTAGAAATATGACAAACTCCCATCAATAAAAGTGATGGTGTCTAATTCTCCATGAATATGATGAAAGAGATGTTCTACCATGCCTGATCTGTTGGAGAAGAGTGAGCTTATATAAAAAAGCCTTCTGCACCTATCAGATGATTCTGTTCAGAGATTTATACCCTCCTTTTTCTCCCTGCAACCTATTAAGAATCACCAGTCTATTTCACAACAGACCTCCATATTTCAATCTATAATAAGATATTTCCCAACCTTGGAGTTCACATTATAATATTAGAGCTTCGAACACACATTTTTCTGTTGGCTAACTTATGTAACAGATACTGGATCACTCTTGACATGTTAAATTTAAAGTAACTTTAGAATTCATTGACCATTATAAATTCTGGTTTAATCCTTATCATATATATTGTGAATTAGGCTTTTCTCATTAATGTTACAATTTCCTATTAATTTCGATTTTAGCTAAAGGTTCCAACAGCAAAAAAACTGGTTGATGTGTATATGTACCCATTTGTATTCACGCATACATTGACTTTGAAATTTGTACTTCATTTAAAATGGCACCAATTATAATGTCTTCTCAAAATACAATAGGCACATGATAAATACTGGTGGATCACTTGCTTTAAGAAAAATAATAATTATCTGGGTTGATAGTGAATCAAGCAGAATTTCTTCAGTAATAAAATGACAATTTTATTTGGAAACTTCAGTTCTGTTTGCTGCCAGAGGCTCTATCAAAGTCATATTTAAAATTTAAATGTCTGAGATGCCTTGATTGAGATTTTCACTAGTCCATATACTCACTCTTAAGTCAAGAAAAACATTCATTTTATCACTTAATGTCTCATGCTAATTCAATTATGTCTTATTTCAGTCTACTTTAGCATACATAAGTTGAATTTTCTCTTGAATTATTCTAGCAAATAATTCATCAAATTTAACAATTTGCTCTATTTTTACATTAATTATATTGAGCTTTCATAACCTCTTAAAATTTTTTAAGGGAGCAGAAAAAGCTAAGAAGTTTTAACATTTATTCATCTTGGTTTTTAATCAATGGTCATGAAGAAAAATAAGGGAAAAAACATTTCTAAAGAGTTAAACCTGCTTCTTCAGCGACATATTATAACTGTAGAGAATGAATGAATTAAAAGTGCCTCCTACCACAAAAGGCAAAAGAAGTGTTTATGAATTGTTCTCATCATCTTTGTAACAGGTATAGAAAATACACAACCCAAATGCAAAGGCCACTGCTACTATATCTGCAGGAACAAGAGCGCTGCTGACAAGTAGGCCTTACAAGTCCCCTCACATCAAGGAGTGCCTGAGATATAAGAAGTTGTGAGAATGGTGCCATTGGAGAAAGTAGGCCACACCGCACAGACTTAGAAATAAGGCTGACTTTGGTTCAAATCTCAGGTCTGCTACATGACCTGAGAGTCGTTGTGTTAAAACATTCTATAGGCAAGTTAGCATGGGTGTGGGGTGCTTTTTTCTTTCCAGAGCCAAGGAACTTTTCCTTTATAAAAGGTGGTTATTGCACATGAATGGCCACAGCTTTTATATCCACTTATGCCATGCCTATTTGTCCTGTCTTTATTTCATAAGACATCATATTGTGTCCACTGAAAAAATCTTGCTGGATCCATTCCAATTGTATCAGGTCCATTTAACTGGAAAAGTACCCTCCATTCCTGTTCAGAGTCTAAGGCAATGGGCTACCAATGGAGTCGTCTAAATGGAGCACTGGCTGCTGGAACTGGTTGTGTTCATTCAGTTTAAAATGACTTAACCCTGCCCCATGCCAATGCCAATATTCTATTAAGTTTCTTTTGGTCTTTTTCTGAAGAAGAAAGTGGGAAGTAAGCCAAGAGAGTCTAAAGGGAAATTTCTGAGATCTATTTTTTCTCCTCCTGAAAAATTCAGACTGCTATGTTTATAATCAATGACCCGAATCC
>NW_011889165.1:375594-381761 GCF_000151845.1 Pteropus vampyrus | reverse complement strand
GATAAATACTGGTGGATCACTTGCTTTAAGAAAAATAATAATTATCTGGGTTGATAGTGAATCAAGCAGAATTTCTTCAGTAATAAAATGACAATTTTATTTGGAAACTTCAGTTCTGTTTGCTGCCAGAGGCTCTATCAAAGTCATATTTAAAATTTAAATGTCTGAGATGCCTTGATTGAGATTTTCACTAGTCCATATACTCACTCTTAAGTCAAGAAAAACATTCATTTTATCACTTAATGTCTCATGCTAATTCAATTATGTCTTATTTCAGTCTACTTTAGCATACATAAGTTGAATTTTCTCTTGAATTATTCTAGCAAATAATTCATCAAATTTAACAATTTGCTCTATTTTTACATTAATTATATTGAGCTTTCATAACCTCTTAAAATTTTTTAAGGGAGCAGAAAAAGCTAAGAAGTTTTAACATTTATTCATCTTGGTTTTTAATCAATGGTCATGAAGAAAAATAAGGGAAAAAACATTTCTAAAGAGTTAAACCTGCTTCTTCAGCGACATATTATAACTGTAGAGAATGAATGAATTAAAAGTGCCTCCTACCACAAAAGGCAAAAGAAGTGTTTATGAATTGTTCTCATCATCTTTGTAACAGGTATAGAAAATACACAACCCAAATGCAAAGGCCACTGCTACTATATCTGCAGGAACAAGAGCGCTGCTGACAAGTAGGCCTTACAAGTCCCCTCACATCAAGGAGTGCCTGAGATATAAGAAGTTGTGAGAATGGTGCCATTGGAGAAAGTAGGCCACACCGCACAGACTTAGAAATAAGGCTGACTTTGGTTCAAATCTCAGGTCTGCTACATGACCTGAGAGTCGTTGTGTTAAAACATTCTATAGGCAAGTTAGCATGGGTGTGGGGTGCTTTTTTCTTTCCAGAGCCAAGGAACTTTTCCTTTATAAAAGGTGGTTATTGCACATGAATGGCCACAGCTTTTATATCCACTTATGCCATGCCTATATGTCCTGTCTTTATTTCATAAGACATCATATTGTGTCCACTGAAAAAATCTTGCTGGATCCATTCCAATTGTATCAGGTCCATTTAACTGGAAAAGTACCCTCCATTCCTGTTCAGAGTCTAAGGCAATGGGCTACCAATGGAGTCGTCTAAATGGAGCACTGGCTGCTGGAACTGGTTGTGTTCATTCAGTTTAAAATGACTTAACCCTGCCCCATGCCAATGCCAATATTCTATTAAGTTTCTTTTGGTCTTTTTCTGAAGAAGAAAGTGGGAAGTAAGCCAAGAGAGTCTAAAGGGAAATTTCTGAGATCTATTTTTTCTCCTCCTGAAAAATTCAGACTGCTATGTTTATAATCAATGACCCGAATCCGAAATAATCTCATTTGCTTTTCATAATCAGAATCTCAAAAAGCTACTTAGCTTTTTATAAAATACTGGACTTTTCTCATGATAAAGAAATATGCAATATATAATTTGTTGTTAAAAAACTTAAAATACTTTATGATAAAATCCATTGAATATATATTATTTTTAATAAATGCTTTACCATTATTGAAAATGTATAAGTATCTAACTGAAACCTGTACTAATGGGCTCCAAAAATTACAGTGGCCAAGAAGAAACACATTTCAAAATTAAAACAGGAAATCTACTCAGGACCCTTTACTCAATGGATTCCATAACCATCACCTCTTATTTTACTGAAAGGGACAATGATAGGATGCCAGAGTCCACACTGGGAATAGTTTGCTCACTTAGCTCATCCCTATAACTTCCAGGATTGCTGGAGCTTAGAAGAGGGCTCTTGGAAGAACAGCCAGCTGGGTAGAATAGCTGTCAAGTCCAGAGGTAATTTAAAGCAACGTGCAAACGTCTATATTAGACAGGGATAAATGGAGAGTAAGTGTAGTTATATTTTTCAAATGACAGTTGCAAGTCTTAATAATATGCTTAACATAACATGCAAAGGAAGGACATTTTAAGGTACAGAAGCTGGCACCAGCTTTATAACTAAAAATCCTGGAGTAATAGTTCTATTTATGTTATAACATTGAAATTAAAGGGCGGGGTGCCCTAGTGCTCAAAGCCAGAATTTACCTTTGAATACTTCTCTTTAACCAGCATATTCCAAAAAATAAAAAATAAAAAGTCAGTCCTTAAGCATATTCATTAGGAGAAAGATCAAATAGCTCAGAAATTACATCGTCCGTATTAAGATCTAGAAGACTCACGTAGTAACAGGGTGTTAGGTACAGAATAACTAATTTCATGCCAACAAGACACAATAGCCAAACAGTGCCAGGTAAGTTTTAGTTCAGAACAAAGCTCCATTAGTTTATCAAGTTGCTCACTTCAGAGTGACGAAGGTGCCTAGTTTCACATGCAGCCACCTATTTTCATGGCAAATCCAACAGAGCTGGTACAAAACATGTTAAAAATATCCCTTGATAGCTGGAGACTGTCACAGAAGCTAAATTAAAATAATCAGGCCTCTATATGCTATTGTTTTAACTAAATAGAATTTTCAGTATTCTTGAAAAAACCATTTAGATAAAATATTTGCCTATAAAACTGTGCTTTTCAAGTGTTATTTTGATGTAATATTGAGTGTTTAAGGATGGAAATTCCCTCAAGCACTCTGAAATGATAGCACGGTTGACAGTGTCAAAAGCCATGCTGAGATCAAGGGAAATGAGAATGAAAGAAGTAGCAACTGCATTCATAAAGAGATCATTTAAAACCTCTTTGCTATGATATAAACTAAAACATGACTAGAATCTCATCATAAAAAAAAAAAAAAGTTCAATTGTCCATCCTAAACCAAAAGAAGAAAACCAGCTAAAAATTCCTGAAAGACTTTGATGTCTAAGGGGAAAAAATCACTTGTCAAATTTCAAACAATTAACTTGTATTTTATGGGTAGAAGAATGCAATTTACCATTACCAGTGGATTTCCAAAAGAAGGGATTTCCCCTTATTTTCAGACATAAAGCAAACTTCAGTATGTAAGTGCTAGGTCCTCAGAAGAAACTTCCTTTGTTTATTTTTCTACTTGAAATTATTCCTATATTTTCCTGTAATAATCTGCAATGCTATTACCTAATATACTACTTGTTTCCCACAATTTTAAGTCCCACTTCAATCCAACAAACTATCCTAAATTGACTAGAATCCTAAACCCAGAATTTCTACGACTTCTCCTTTCCCTTAAACACCATATTATGTCACCAAAAAGCAGTTTTAAAGCTTGGAAACCTTTAGGAGAAAACCACATAGGACAGGAACTACATTCTTGCCAAAGTTTCCACTTCTCTATTATTTACATAGAAAACGTTCAGCCCTCATTGTCTTCTCTACAAACTGTGGATATTTTTACAATGGGTATAATACTATTTTATACTACTTATAATTATGGGCACATTGTTATTATACTAATTATTTTATTATTATTAGACACTGACACTTAGACATTTATTAGATACCAATCATTATAGCTTAGTTGCCAAGTTATGATAGCTGACTTAACCAAGGCTTTTTTATGCACTTATGACTGTGATCAGGGCTTTGCTAAATTCTGACTGATCCTAAAGACTTGGTGATGTGTGTTTACAAAGGCGGGGGCACTTCATTAATTCCTTCTATGTAAAATATTTCATTACATGTTTTAGGTAGTACCTAAATCTCTTTTTAGCTATCAAGTTTGCCTTAAGATAGAGCCACTCTTGTATGTTTGTGTAGTGTGTGTATATGTGTATATACTTGCCTTCATCAAATAATTCTTAATCCTGACACCCAGAATATACTTTATTATATTAATATATTTTTTGTTTGGTTTATTGCTATGTTGCCATGTTACCATGCAATTGCATGATGATGATATGAGTAACACTGCAGTGGGGATCTTTTATGATATCACAAAGGATACAGATAGTCTTATCAATTTTATTTCATAAAACATACATAAAAACTCATCTTTTGGAGCTGTATCTTATTTATCTATTGAGAAAACAATGACCGATCCTGTTATTTTATTACATTAATAGACCAACCAATTTAAGAGTAATAATAAACTAGATAGTGAATTTTGGCTAACTTATTAGACAAATATTTATTTAAAACTCAGTTTCTCATCTGTAAAGTAGCTCCTTCACAAAGTTCAAATGAGAAACAGAAAAACCAAAAAGTACCTAATACGTGCAGTAAAGTAGCTCCCGTAAATGTTTGTTATTTCCCTGTCCCTGTTTGCTCCTAAAGCCACTGTCTGGCTTTCAATACTGACATGTCAGTGAAGCTACTCTAATAAGTTCTCCAATCGTCTTACTCATCACTTTCAGTCTTCTACGGCATGGGACATTCTCTGTCAACTGTCCTTTCCTACATGGCCATGTTTCCTTGGCTTCTAAGGCTCTGCTCTCAAACTTGAGCTGTTTGAATTGCTGCTTGGTTTTCTCTCCCACCATCCTTCCTTGACAAAGGAATTCCTTGAGCGTCCCACCTATGCCATTAGGTGGCCTCTTGTAATTTCAACCACCAATCTCCATTTCCATTTCTAACGTCTCTCCTGAGCTCCAGACCAAAACTTCTAGTTTCACCACAAGTCCACAGGAAACACAAGTATCAAAGACATCCCTGTCTCATTGCCTCACTACCCTCACCTTCTTAAGCTTACTTCTGCTCTCAGAAGCCCAAGCTCAAAAGGTTCCAGGTACGACAGACCAGCCTTTTGTTATTGCTCCTAACTGGTGACCACGCCTTTAGAATCTGTACCTCCTATTCATTCTACTCCCACTGCCTTATCCAAGATCTTCACCATGCCACATGAACTACCATGATAAGCCCTTTATCAGTTTCCCAGACTCTTCCCTTTCTCCCCAGCCTCCAATCCAATTGCCACATCATTTACAGTTTAAGATACAAACCACTTATCTGTAATAGTCCTTTCTTCCCTGTGGTTTCAGCTCCTTAGGCCAGCTCTTCTAAATCAACCAACACTTGCAACCAACTTAGATCCCAGCACTTATGACCAATCACAATTTTCCTAAAGACATTGCTCCCAACATGTCTTTTTTTACTTTACGTGATAGAATCCAACTGATCCTGCAAACTGATCTCAGCTCAAACGTTATATTCTCAGGTCATTCCTCTAATGGTACATAACACAGTTTACTGTGGTTTTTTTTGACATCTTATCTTACCAACTACACCAGAGACTTTTACTTATTCAGGCCCAAATTGGCATTTAACAAATAGTGACAGAATGTGTGTGTGTGTGTGTGTGTGTGTGTGTGTGTGTGTGTGTGTTTGTGCGTGCGCATGTGCAGGTGTATTTTTTATCATGAGTATCAGATGACAAAAGGGGCTGCAAATTTATACGTATCTTTCTTTAAAAATGCAGGTGTCTAGTTACAGATACACAAACTCCCTACATTTATCACTTATGTTGAATACACGTAAAACCTAGTAAGGGGTTCAATTTCAGGGTTTTGTTTTTTTTTTAACCTGAGAGAATTCACAAATATCTGTTTAATTCTTGGAAAATAATAACTAGACCACTTAGAATTCAAATGAAGAAATGGCTGGGTACCACTAGTGGCTCAATTTGAAAGGTTGCTGGAGAACTTGAAGACGATCAAAAGAGGTTATTTAAGCCAAAGTTTGAAGGATTATCAATAGATCTATAACGATGCTAATATTTGGATTTAGCCTAGAAAACAAAGTAGCCTAATTACAAATGGATGACCTAATTAGTCTTCAACACATAAAATATTATTACCCAAGAGACTGAAAACTGGTTTTTCCTAGAGGGAAAATTATCTTTGCACTCCAAACTCCCTTGGAACCTGGTATTGAGACTAGATCCGAGTATGTACTGAGAAGTAACACGGACAACAATGGAACTTGAATACAGTGGATTTGGGTCAGATAATAAAACTCATCTTAACAGTGAGCATAGATTGACCTCGCTATGACTTTAACTTCTTTGGACATCTTTAAGAGTATAATAAATACCCATGTGCTGGAAAGCCTTTATTTGTCGTTTTTCAAGGTGAAAGGCTGCACTGGATGAATTCATCAAGGCTTCTTACCACACAAATGTCAAATTGTCAGGGATGCTTCCTCTACAAAAATTTGGAAGGTAGAGATGCTGCATAAAGAGTGGATGCAAAGAATGAGA
>NW_011889165.1:372925-374274 GCF_000151845.1 Pteropus vampyrus | reverse complement strand
TCTTACCACACAAATGTCAAATTGTCAGGGATGCTTCCTCTACAAAAATTTGGAAGGTAGAGATGCTGCATAAAGAGTGGATGCAAAGAATGAGATTGATTGACATTGTGGTTCTAGTTCTACATTTGGCATGTTAGAAAATGAAGAACTTGAACAGTAAATATAATAAGAGCAAAATTTGGTATCAATTCAAAAACTCTTTTCCTGAATTTACCAGGAAGCCGGCTCTCCCTAAAAGCATATGTCAATAAGTACATCTCCCACTTTCACTTGTAAAGTTCTTTTACCTTTTCTTTTTTTTTTTTTTTTTTTTGCACAAAGGGTATAAACATTCCAAAACACAAAATGTGATTACAAAATAAGAATGAAGATACTACCATGGAGTGTAATTGATTTCAAAGCAGCCTCAGATGCAACAGAAATACCAATAACTTTTAAACCCACATCATGCTTATTTTACTTATTGTTAATTTATGTGTTCATATATATATTTTATATCAAGGGAAAAAATACTCTTGCAGTTCAAAGACTATTTCTCTTCCCCTTCATTCACTTTCTCAGCATCATCACTTGCACTGTCAAGCCCTACATTGCTCTAAGGATAGCTTATGCCCGCTGAGATGGTGTGTGGTTCTAAGTCTGTAAAGGAGACTAAATAAGAATGTATATTATTAACTTATTTTAAGGAGATTTCAGAGGGCAGTCAACTGAAAAAACATTTTACTTAAAAAAAAATAAGGTAAAACAATCCTCTTCTATGGTCTGTTATAGCTTTAAAGAAGCAATTGACCATTAAAAAAAAGTCATAAAATGAACATACTTCCATTACTTTATTATAATTGCTATAAAAGAAGAAAATGTAACACATAGAGACTACTTAGCAAACAGTAGCACTTCTATGTCAAGTGTGGAAAAAAATAACATCCTAAATTAAAAGTGACAAAAAAGTACATGTTATACACCATTAGGGAGGCATGGTAAAAAACAGATGGTATGATCTGTTGCTTAACCATGAAACTGTCAATAAAATATATCAGTCTTAGTTCAAGGAGTTTTAAAAATCCTAGTCAATTTCATCTTTAAAATGTCTTTGAAAATTATGATTGTATATTCTCTTATTGACCAAATGACATATTATTGTATCAAACAAAGTAACTAAGGCTCCTGGCTTCAAAGGACAGATAATTTTTCTGGACATACAGTTCTATGTACACACCCACTTCCACTTCTGCACACTCAGAATGTACCTGCTACATCCTCAAATTTGCTAGTTATATACTGTTGATATAACTGTGTTGGATTTTAAAACTACTACAACTAGTAAAAACCAAGTGGACTAAAATCATTTG
>NW_011889165.1:366080-371587 GCF_000151845.1 Pteropus vampyrus | reverse complement strand
CTCAAATTTGCTAGTTATATACTGTTGATATAACTGTGTTGGATTTTAAAACTACTACAACTAGTAAAAACCAAGTGGACTAAAATCATTTGGGCGTTATTAAACAGTGTGCAGAAAATCAAAATATTAGCATATTCAGCAACCAAAAGAGGTTTCTTCAATAAGAGGCATTTCTTTTTTATTTATATTATGCTATTATTTATACTTTTTAATTTTAAGATTTTTTTATTTTTTATAAATTTATTTATTTAAATTAGTTTCAAGTATACAGTGCATTGCTTAGACAACTATAATGTTCATAAAATGATCCCCGCAATTGCTGCCTCCTTTCCCCAGCCCTCCACTTAGCCATCATATTAAAGCTAACTGCATTCACTCTGCTGTGCTCCCCATCCCCATGCCCAACTATCAACTACTAATTTGTATTTCTTTAACCCTTCACCCCAGATGTTTCTTCACAAGCTTATAAACATAACACCCTCTACCAATCTCAGTGAGTATAAAAATGATGCAGAAGATCTACTTGTGATTATACATTGAAGAGTAGGTATCTTAAAGCCAGTGATGAAAATGGAAATTCTTTAATTCAGGAAATTGCTGCAATGGTTTTTAGATAAGCTATCGAATGATATTTACATGTGTTATCTGGGCCAATCCATGAGTTTACAATGAGGAACTGAAACCCAGGGCTGCTGTAACTTTTACATCGCCACATCCCGCAAACTATCTGCAGAAGATCAGCAAAAGATCCTGGCCCCTGCTTCTTGTTGTGGTAATTTTCTCCAGGTTACAAAGATATGGAATTTTCCTAATAGGTTGGGGATTATTTGGAATGAGGCCGAAGGTGATTTATGAGAAGAACGTCAGCATATGAAGAGTGTATGGAGGATGATGGCTAACCATTTTCCAGTTTAATGGGAACACACATGAAGGAGGCTTTCTGATATGGCATTTCATAAGATATGAATATAACCAACTTCTCCAAGAAAGGCATTCTGTCTGAAAGTAATTCATACTACAGACAAGAATGACGTTACCTTACAGACATATCTCTAAGAAGCAACATAGTTTATTCGACTCATTCATTCATTTCAAATATTTATTGAGCATCCGATATTGGCCAGGTACCAGTTTAACTGTGAAAATATAGTGATTAGAAACTTATACACTTATTCATAGAATATGGAATCTGATAGAATTTTTTTACTGTAAATGTTAATTCAACCCCCTTCACTATTGTGAAGAGAATATATCACAAAAATCATAAACTCAAATAATTTTCTTTGAAGCATCTCATTCTTCTCAAATATTGTTTTTACCATAAAATGGGTATACTTATTGTTTCTAACTCATTTATAACACTTTAGTTAAGCAATATTTAAAAAACAAAATTCTAGTATATGAGGAGAATGTAAAAATCCCTTGAGGTTTCCTCTAATGTGGTTTAACTTGTATTGCTAATCAAGAAACAAAAAGTTATTCTTAGATTCCCACATCCATTTCTTGGTAGATAGATGCAATATAAATTTGAAAAGTAAAAACAACAATTTGATTAATTTTCCTTCTGTTTTTTTTTCCTTATTTCTGCTTATTTTTCAATTATTTTAGTTGTGGCCCCCAACTTTTCACCAAAAATAGTACCACTAGAATTTAAGTGAGGTTTTTCAGTTTACTAATTTTTATGGGTTTTTTTTTAACATCCTAAACAATCCAAAATTTTATTTCTGACATTAAACCATGACTAGTTTCTATATTTCTCTGAGCTGTGAAAAAGCAAAATTTTACCTATTTCTCTGCTATGAACAAGGGTAGGACTCCGCTTTAATTACTGAGTGAACACAGGTCCAGGCCAGATATTTCCTGGTCTGGGAAGAAGTTCATAAATCTAAGCATGCCTTAGCGATGAACACGAAGTACCTATGCATTGCTTTGAGAATCTGGATCTATCATGAAGGAAGGTATAGTATATGCATTTTAGTGGCTCCAGAAAACTGTGTGTATTTCTGGAGTAAGAATTTAGGGAGATGAGCCACATCTTTGATAATAAAGCCCTGGGATTTTCCAGTTTATTCTCAGAAAAGAAGAAAAGAACTAGAGACTAACACAATGAGAATTCAGGAAGCTTTCTAACTTTGCCATGTTTGTTTCCGTGGTCAGCACCTGCCAGGTTTCTAAGGCAATAAGTGCCAAAACCTACAAAATGCAAAGAGAACGAACTCATTTTGCAAAGGAGGAGGGGTAAACTATTGTTCTTTCTGTGGCATGGTTTGTTTGGAGGAAGAACTTCAAAGTAATGTCAGTGACAGACACAGCCCAAAGAAGAGGAAACAGAGCCTAGGGACTGAGAAAAGAGAGGGACTGAGATGTGTTAATGGTGGGATCTGAGAAGGCATTTATTTGGACCTGGGCCAAACAGAGGCTCATGGAGGTGAAATTTCCTAACCTATAAAACAAGACTATTTCTATTTCCCAGTTGATGTCTTTCTTTGATGAATACATGAATCTGGGGCAAGAAAAACAACAACAAATCCTCATAACAGCCATATTATTTAAATCACTATATATTTAGTATTTGATAGATTTAACAATTATTACCAAGCATACTATATTGATATGACACTAGTATATAGCACTTGTAAACACTGTTAAAGAATTTTTAACAAAATTTGACCTACATGGCCCAACTAAATTGATAAAATTCTTGAATTTATGTTTTCATATATTAAGGACATAAGAGGCTCACCCAAGTGAGTAAGAATATGACAATTAATAAACCCTCAAAGGATGTAATTTTATAATAGCACAATAAATGATAAAAGCATTACAACAAAATGTTAGGAAACTAAATCCTGCAGTGAATAAAATAAAGAAATCTCATGGCCAAGTTAGTTTTTACCAAAAATACAAGAAAAATCTTTAAATGTAGTTAACCACATTAATAAAGATTAAAAATCAGAAGATACCATCAATCCATACAGAAAAACCACTTAATCAAACTCCATGCAAATTCACAATTAACAAACAATACACATCTTAGTACACTCAAAATAAAAAAGAGACTTTCTTCAATAAAGGAAAAATATCCACAAAAAAACTATAGAAAATCTTGGCGGTTAAATATCAGAAATATCACACTAAAATAAGAAACGAGACAAGGAAAGCAAAAACCAAACTATAATTCACGGAGGATGTGATGTTAATACAGGAAATCCCAAAAAACTTGCCTCAGATTATTTATTTAGAATTTTTAAAAATCAACAGGGAACAATAAACCAAAAAAATCAGGATATCTCAGTAGAGGACAGGATCGGGGAAAATCTAGGCAGCTTCAACAGTAGCACTAAGGTTTTGGTCCTTTAAATCGGGTGGTGAAGTCAGAGCTGTACGTTCTCACATAAACTATGAAACATATTTTATTATTTTACGTCTCATAGCTTACACATGTTACATATACTTTTATAAGCAACAACCCTTCCACAAATTTAAATCACTTAAATTTACTACATGATTATGTACATGTTATCAACCACAAGCTTCTCAGGGGTTGGGAACAAGGCTTTAATGGTAAGTGGAGTCTGCTCAGTACCTGCTTGTTGAACTTTGGTACAATGTCAAATTTTGATGCAATGTTAAACGCAAGAGGCGCCTGCCAAGTTCAGCAATTGCATAAGCTGTCAGTCTTTACACTTGCTTTTCCTTCTGTCTGGAGCACTTGGCCACCCTTCTCTCCCTACGGTCCCCCCATCCAAGCCCTTTCATCCTGGCCATGGCTTTCCCATTCATCATTCATCCAAGTTGATGCCTCTTGCACTGGGAAATCTTTCTGTGGTCAGCGCCCCTCCTCCACATGCTGGATTAGGCACCTCTACTCTGTACTCCTACCACACTCTGACTTTCTCCAATAATAGCAATAATCCTGTATCTTCCACCAGCCCGGCAAGTCAATACAATCACCACAGTGTTTGAGAGAGACTTCAGACCACCATCACCTTCCTCCTGCCCACCCCACCCAATACACACCTAAAAGAAACCATCTCAGTGTAGTATCTGAGGACCTGCATTTTTAACATGTCTAGAAAGTTTTGGAGCATAGGAAAGCCATGAGACCACTGCCAGGCTAAACTTAGAGAACAGGGGCAGCAAGCATTTTGTTCTGCATTAGCCTTTGTCTGCCATGTAGTAGACACCCAATAAATATCTGTCGAATGAATTAAAGAATATACGCAGTTTACCATGCATTGTTTAGTCTTTTGTGTCCTTTAATGTCACATGCAAGTAGATAAGGGGTGGCTGATATCAAAGACTTAAGAAAAATATAGTAGGAAAAGTATACAATTGAAAAAGCTTCCATTAATTTTAAATTTTAATAGTTGACCACCACCGGAAGAGTATTTTGAAAACTAGCATGCTACAAGGCTCTTAAATCTGCCAGTTAATTTATCTTGGAGTATCCATGGCCCACCCATACAGCTAAAGGCTAAATGGTAAATCTTATGACCTTTTATCATTTTCTAATTCACTAGCAACTCCAATTGTCATTTGTGTTCAGTGCTCTTACAAAGCGCATTGCCCAAATTAGTGATAATCTGAATGGATGTTACCAAGAAAAAAGTCCTTTATGTTCCTTAATTTATTTTCTTAATGAAAAGTAACTAAATAACCCATCTGATAAAATTACTGTTTAATTAAATAGTCTGTGACTCTCTTTACTAATAGCTATAGTTTAAGGATTTCTATTTCTTACTTCTAATATCTACTCCTAGATATTGCCATAACTGTTCCACAAATATTTCATACCTTGGGTTTGAACACATCCGGGAACTTTAATTTATAAAACAAAGCAACTAAACCACATTTCAGGGACATCTGTCTTTCTCCAGTTAAGGAAAACACCCTGGGGACCTCTGAAACGATTTCAGTGAAATAGTCAATTCCCTATAAAATTCAAGGATGGGTAAGGTAACATCCTTGCTTATAAATTCTGCCTTTTCTCTTAGACTGATGACACTCTGACCTCTCTCAGGGCTTTTGCTTCTAAATCCTTACCACTTCTTTAGTTAATAGAATTATAAGCAGAAAACACATCACATTTTTCTTACATAATTTTATCTGAGTAATTCTGAGAAATTCTCCCACATTAATTCAACTTGACTCTTGTATTTTCTAATTCTGTTCCCTGAAAATAAATTTTACTTCTCCATATTTCTTTCAACTTGAGTTAAATCAAATTTCAAAAATGACTTATATCTTTCTAATGCCAAAAGTTATTTGTTAATAAACTTAATTCCTTAATTTATTAAATGAATTAACCTGTTAATTAGATTTACTCATTCATAAATTAAATACTTATTAAATGTTCATTATATGCTAAACACAGGGCTGGGCATTGGGAGATTAAAGTACAAGATAAAATCCTTGCTCTCAAAGAGCTAATATTTTTAGTAGAAGAAACTGTATTTTCTTTATTCTCCATCCTTTACATTCTACTCCCTCCTCTGCTCTTCATC
>NW_011889165.1:347602-365200 GCF_000151845.1 Pteropus vampyrus | reverse complement strand
TTAAGGCTGCCAAAAAAGAAATTCTGCAGTGAAAAATACTTGAGATTATTAATCCCTCTCCTTTAATTTGTATTTATCTTATCTGTTTTTTAACTTACCATTATTACTCCATCAATACTTGATTTTCATCGTTTCTCAAACTCTTCATTAGTCTATGCCCCAAATGTGTTCAGTGATCATCTAAAATAACTACTAAAACACACCATCGTTGATCATTTTAGCATTATTTCTTACGGTCCTTTGCAGTCCAAATAAAAGGAATGCTTGTCTGTGGCAGCAGTGCCAGCACAGGATTTCTCAGGTTTTCTATAGCTACTTCCTTAAAAATAACATATTCTCAAAGTGTTAATTAATAATAGTATCATTTTTGTTTTGATTCCTTTAGCTTCTACATAACTTTATACAAAACTTTCATTCTAGTGACTTTATAAACAAGATTTTCACAATAAAAATCTGTATGAGATCTGTTACTGACTTCTTTAAGAAAATATTCTCTATAGTAAATGGCCCCTCAGTTTTTTTCTCCTACTGACAACCATCTCAATCTCCTTAATATCTGTAGGGTATTTCAGACCTGTCAAGCTCACTGGCAAGAATAAAACTTGAAAGCAATTAAACATTGTAGCTCCTTCCCAGTACATAGTAAAAAATAAGGTTAGGGTAGTTTGTATCTAGCTGAGAACTCTAAGAACCACGAATTTCTTAAAATACATGCCCAACATTATTGATAATAGTTTTATTAAGACCAAAATCTGAAACACTTATTTTGGTGACTTTTGCTTCACAAAATATAGATTAAAAATAAAAGACTTTTGAATTGAGTAGGAATTAGAAACATCATTAATTTCCAAGGCAATGTCTCATCTTGGACATTCCTATCCTTATTTTTGTTAGTTATTCAAATTAAGTTTGAGAAGTCCATCTAAAGTTTCTCTCTTTTTATGGTGACTGTCACTTAGTTCAAATTTCTCACTTTTACTATTACTGAAGAAATACTGAAATGTTTCATATTTCTACATTACAACTTAGAGAACCACCACCTGAATTCAAACTGTAGCAGCAGGTGTAAGGCAAATAAGATAAAATGTTCAGTAGTATGTCTGGTCCAAAGCACAAATGCATTATTTTACAGCCTGTATTGTTTCTATTCAAACATTTATATGAACAAAATAATAACTTGATACAAACCACTATCATTTATATTTGAAGAAAAATGCAACATGTTCTTTTCCATCCATATTAATACTATTAGCATTCTAGCATTATTTGTGCACATGGAAATCTTACACAGTTTTAAGGTACACATAAAGTTATATGTCATTTCAAAGGTAAACTTCTAATCTTCAACCGAGTATCAAAATGATGACTGATGGATCCTCTACCTCTAATAAGGGTGATACAATCTTCACATTAAGTATAATCAAACCCCTGGAACCCATTTTTATTTCACTCTTGCACTTCTCCAGCGTACCACTTTCTCTGTAATTGAGCATTCAAGCTTCGGTAATTTTTCAGTTCGGGCCCTTTTCTTTTTCATACCCTACTTTATATGTGGCCTTCTATTATCCTTCCTATTTCCACAATATCTTCCATGATTCTGTCAGAATAGAAAGATACTTTTTTTCTTTATGGAAGTTTATGGCAGAGAGAGAGAGAGAGTGAATTGATTTACCCTTATAACTCAGTTTATTAGCAGTTGTGATTGCTAAAAAGTTAAAAAGATGTCCTTTTAAATGGATTTGGCACTCCTCCATTTAGTAAGCACTTAACAAGCCCTGCCAAGGGCTGGATACTTTCCTAGGTGTTAGTAATACAAAGGTAAATTGCATAAGAATATTGTCTTCAAGGAGCAATCAGTTTAGTGAGGGAGTCAGACTTGAAGTCAATAAATAAGATATGGTGTCATGTATACTCTATCAGAGGTTTGCATAAATACTACAGCCTAAAGAGAGAGATGGGGTAACTAAAAATTGGATACTTCATCTAGAAAACACAGGAACTGGATCTTTAAGTATGAATACAAATTTGTCAGGTTAAAAATAAAAGGATGGTCCCAGAAGAGGAAATAGCATATGAAAGGAAATGAAATTACAAAGAGTATGATATGCCCAAGACATGGTGATCCATTTGTTGTGATTTTGAATCAGGGTTCCTAGGACAGACTGTTAAGAGATGAGGATATATAAGTAGATTGAACCAAAAGACAAAGAGAGAGTAGAGTGACTCAAACGTTCTGAGCAGGGTAGTCACCAGTCAACCTATATTTCTGAGAGATAATTTTGGTGCTAATTATCACTGAGCTGAGGGAGAAAAAATGAACACAGAGAATTGAGGCGGGGTGGGGGGTGTTAGTTAAAAATACAGAAGACAGAAGAATAAAGGGTGCTAAGGTGTTCTGCTACTACCAGGTCCCAAAATAGCTGATGCTCCCTTTCATAATAATCTTAAGAGTAGTTTTAACTCTAGTTTTGTGGCTCATAGACCAATGCTTCCCAAGCTAAAAAACATAAGAATCAGCTGTGGATCTTGTCAAAATGCAGATGCTTATTCAGTATGTGGCAGGGGGAGGGAGGAACCCAGATTCTACGTGATGCCAATGCTACTGGGTCCAGGGACCACTTTGAACAGCAATGCTATGGAGTCAATAAGATGGCTGGCTTTTTTTTCCAGAAATGACTTCACAATGAAAACTAAATGCGTGAGCATCACTGTTGATTATTTCGGTACACTGAAGCAGATATGTCTGTCTTCCAATACCTCTTAAGGTGTGACATGGAACACTTGCTAAAAATTTGCAAGAAATTCCTGTCACCTCTCATTGGATGTATGATGCCTTCGATGCCCATAGCATCCAGGCTGTAGACAAAACTTGTTAACAGTTGACATTTAAATCTCTAATTTATTCTAGTACTCACATCCAAGATCATTTTCAAATTGATGTGGACACTTATGATAGAAAGAATATCTGAAAGGTATATGTTCCTAGCAGAGTATGACTGTGGCTGTAGTAATGCAGTTTTGATGTTAAACTGTGTAGTTTACTGCCAAGAATATATGGCATTAAACAGAAGGCCTTCATTTAGTTTATCATTTCAAATTTTATATGTTGACCCTCTAACTAGAGCTGAACCATCTGTAAGGCTGATGTCTCGATGGTTCCCTGACACAGTCGATATCACATGCCAGAAATGTAATGTGGGGAGAAAGATGTGAATATATCTTGCTTCTGAATGCTTTACCTTCCTTCTAAGGGAGCACCCTTTTACCTAGATTTCGAGTTCTCCTTTTGTGGTTCACTGTGACACAAATGGTGTGAGGTAATTTTATGCACTCCATCTAAAAGCATCACTTCCCCTTTTCATCGACCAATCCATGCTGTTCACACAAAGGAGACAAATTGGTGATGTATCTGATGCGGTACAAATCAAGACTAACCAAAAGCAACCCAATCCAAATCAAGACGTTGCCCTGAGCTGCAGAATCTTAGATATCCCTTGATTGTTGTGAAAGCAATCACCATTTTTCTATCTTCTTTTCCTCCCTCCTCCACTAAAAATAGTGAAGGGGGAGTATTACAAGAGCCGTGGAAGGGAGAAGTTGTAGAGTAGCAAGTATTTCTGTCCTATTTATCATTTGATCTACATTCAAGTAACAGTAGTGGGGAAAAATTAAATCACCTGATATATACAGAGTAAGAATAAACTACTTATTTAAGCTTGCAAAATTTCATCCTGAAGAAAAATACATTTGCCATATTTTCATGTGTAATTCATCTGCAATTGAACAATTTAAGTAACATTAAATGATATCACCTGCTTGGCTGGAACTTGTGAAGTTTTCTGGTATATACTAATACTTTACTAAGATGTTTCAGAAAAAGCAAAATCAATGTTGAAAAAAATGTTCTTTTTGTTCTAGGGTCTGTGTTTGGAAAATATTGCCATGTAGCATTTACGGTAACAGCTGTACGGTTAAACTTTAGGCACAAACTAAACTGCAGAGGATCTGCTGCATAAATAAAATCCCCATGGCAACTAAATGTGCTACTAGATAACAGAGAAAAAAGGATTTATGTGTTTGCTGAGCTGTCTTGCCCTAAAGGAATTCTCCAGGCAAACGCAGGCCACCTGCCACATGTTATATTAAGCTCAGCCTTCTGGACTTATTTTCAAATCCACAGCAAAAAGGTCCAACTACTTTTATTTGAAAGTTTCATTGTTCCTTATTCCCAGCCCTTCTAAAAATAAACAATTCATTTTTCAACTCGCCTGCTATATTTTGCCCTGGATGCAAAAGATAATTAATGAATTTGTTTGTGCTCCTAAACATTTTGTTGATCTTACTGAAACAACAAGCATATGTATAACAAGTTTTTTTTTTTAATTTGTAGATTCTAAAAGTTTTTTTAAAAAAATTGAAATGTACAGCTCGCTTTCTCCAACATAAGGCAGATTGATTGGAAGATCAGTGGTTGATGAAGAAGTTTAAAAGAGGATGGGAGAAAGGGAATATAAGAACAAGATTGACATCTGTAAATTTTACACGTAAAATATTTATAGTTACTTTCTTCCTGAAAGAAAGTGGGGACTAGCTATAAACATTTTAGAATTTTGTTATAGATGGTGTTGTCAATTAATTTAAAAATAATTACTTGAAAATGTACTTTTACCTTTAAAGTACTTTTCCCCACCTTTAATTCCCATATCTAAAGATACTTGTTGATAATACTGCATTTATGTGAATAGTACCATAACATTATTTAATAATATTAAAGTATTTTTAAATATTTAAAAATGTAATAAATATTTGAACTGGGAGAGAAAAAAGAACAAAAATTCATTATGTGGAGTTATCTGACAAAATAGGGAATTAGACTAGAATATTCACCTCCAAAATCGAGGTCTGCTTCAATTCTGATATTGACATTGCCCTCAAAGAAATAATGACAGAGTTATCATAATTTTTATCTATTCCCCAACCCTGACTAAATTGTAAAGATATTGGGAGAATAAACTTAGGCTATTTCTGCTTTGGTTGATATGAAAGTGAATCGGGAGAAAATGAGTCAACTGAAACACAAAAATATCAAAAAAAGATTATGAAACTAAAAAATTTGTTGCTTTCATGCACTTCTGGTATCATATATTGATTACTACAAATTATTTTCAAGTATTTAATAATATCAATGGAAGTCTTAATTTATGAATTTACTAAATAAAATATGCAAATTTATATTAAATAAGAAGGCTACAATTTCAGTAGGATTTTGTTTTCTCTCAAAAATCTACATTCTTCTCTAGGTAGATTTCCACATTGTCATCTAAGGAATGAGCAAGTCTTCAAAAAGCTTTTGATTTTTGCAAAACACAAATTTGGCTACTCTGTAATACAATTAGATCTAAATCATCATAGCATAGTAAATTGAAGAAACACCATTAATACTGGACTCTTCCTTACAGAGACAACTCCTGCTATCTCAGTTAATGTAAACTTTCAACAGCAAGGCTGTTTCTATGTCGTTATAGCAGATGTATTTAGAAGGAGCAAGTGACCCCACCTCAGGAGAAGTACAGTCCTCAGGTATGCTTCTTAGTAATTAGTTTGAGGTAACTTCAGATGTACAACAATAGCTCTCAAATATTTTTGGACTGTGACTGTCAGACTAGTCAAAATCCCCTCTGGCCTTGAATCCCTTGTCTCCACAACACCATACAAAATAATGCTGCAATACTAATGTATATCATTATGTATTTGTTACATACATCAGAAATGTATACAACTAAAAAAATTTTATGTGTGATTTTATATTATAAAGCAATGACCTATTAAAAATTTCTGAAAATCAGTATTTATTCAATACTTTGGTCACAGGCAGTACACCCAAATACTGTATCTCTTCTTCTGGGCATACAGTTGGACTACAGTTTCCAGATTCTCTTGCAACTGAATGTGGCCATGTGACTGAGTTTCAGCTAACAAGAGTATGAGCAGAAGTGACTGTGTGCAACTTCTAGGCCTGGCCCATTTTAAGCATCCTGAAGGCAATGCCACTTGCTCTTCTCTGCTTCTAGCTCACCTGGACAGAGACAACAATCAGAGCGATTCTTGAAGCCTGGCACAGCTTCTGTCAGTTTAGGTTTCTGAAATGAGAAGCAGTAACTTCCTGTCCACCAGTAACATGCATTCTGAAAAATTCTGAAAAGATAACCTATTGTGTTAAGATACTGAAAAATTTAGTTTGTTAAAGCAGCTAGCATTGCTTTATATTTATTCATATTTATCTTAATAACATAAGTTATTTTAAAGGAAGACATTTATAAACAGTCCATCAAATAGATTGGGAGAAGTTACATATGCATACTTATATGTGTGTGTATATATATAATACATATGCATGTGTGTATGTGAGTATATATGTTTATTTCAGAAATTATATTTTATTCCAATTTAAACCACAACACATGCTCATGTTGGGAATTTCTTGAGAAATGATGCAAATTACTACACAGAATTCCTAACAAGATTTAGCTCTTGTTATAAAATGAAACAAGGGTAGCAAAAATAGCATGTATATTGTATAACTACTAAATTACCAACTAAGTATGTATAGATATAGTTCAGTAAACTATTGAGATGTAACCTCTTTGTTACTCAACTGAAAAGCTGTTCTTACTGAGCAAAGTGGCATTTTGAGTGATTTCTTCCAAAAATCCACTTAAAGGCATCCGAGTAGCTTACAAAAGATTTTAAACCTATTTTTTTTTCTTTTAAAGGAAATGACAATTTAAATGAGATTCCCCTTTGTGTATCTCAAAAAGTAGGTACTGAAACAGTACCACTGAAGTATTTGATATAGACCTCGGGGTCTGCTAAAATACAGAGGTCCTTTTACCAGAAAAGATCAAAACAGACTTGAACTTACAAATCAAGGAGTTAACAAGGAGATTTATCCATAACAGTGAGTTAGGCTAAATCATCAGACAGCTGTAGATCACCTTCATAACATTGTTCATATGTCTTAATTATAAGCCACTACTCATAGAAACCAGTTAGTTTCTATTAAATATTTGATAGACTGCATGTAATATGGCCAAGATAGAGTGATGATCATCAAATAAAAACAGCAAACAAAAATTGTTTTCAAAGTTATTTTCATATTTAAGTAACTCATATGGATGATTTTTAAATAGCGTGCATTTTAGGGGTACTTTCTTTACTCAATGTCTCTAGTTAAGACTAGATTCTTTTTCGTTTAGTCTTAGCTGGAGACATTGAGTAAAGAAAGTACCCCTAAAATGCACACTATTTAAGTCATAATCACATTGTTTTATTCTCCCAAAGAAGCTGGTGGTCCATTTCAGACTCAGAGTCAGAAGAGATGTCTTATGACACTATCATTATCTAATCATCTTTTGAATTTTTAAACAAATCTATAGTCTTAACACTGAGCAATAGCTGAGGTAACTGCATTTATGGTCTTTCTTTCCCCACTTACAGACCTCTGGGAAGAGCAGCGTGAACTCACTTCATCTATCTCCTTGCTAATCTCTCTCTCAAACATTTGAAGTCTAGTTTCTAATATTTTCACTGTTAAACTGTTTCCCTCAAAAGTGCCAAATAACCCATCAGAGGTCAGAGCCAACAGCCTTTTTTTCAGTTCAGTCTTCAGGACCTTTCTCCAATCTCTTTACATTATTAACCTTTTCCTTAGTATACATAAAGCACTCCATACCAAGACCGGGCCATGGTAAGTATTCAACAATGTTAGTAATTTGTTCTTAAAATTCTATTCTCTCATGTCTTCCTTAGAATAAGAATCTTATTCTCCTCTACCCAAATGGTTTGTTGAAGGCAAGAACTCCCTTTCTTCCCATGTTCTAAAGACAACTTTTCCACAGCCTTTTTCAGGGCCCTTTTCATTTTAGTACCAATGTTTGCATCTTTTAATTACAGCATTGTAACTTATCCTAACACATTCTCTCTAGATGTTACATATTCTATTCATGAAACCCTTTTCACATCAGAAGTTGCTTTCATAATTTCTTGATTTTTAATCCTGCATGGGCTATTAAAAATGTCGAACTGGATTTTGTCAATAAGTAGAATTTAACATGAACACCAAATATAAGGTAAACCCAAAATATATCTGTAAAAAATTCCTATTGCTGTGGCATTAAGTAAAAGGATCAGAGAAAGAGGTTCTCATCTGTTGATTGCATTTGTGTGATTGCAATTCTCAGTCATTACTGATGACTCTCATAAGAAGTATCCTTTCAAAAACCCACGTTTATCAAATACCCAAATATTCTATAAGGCAGTAACATTACCACTGTATTAGTGCTTCACAGATACTCAGTAGCACAGCATCCTTCTGTTTGAACCCATCGGCATTTTATTTCAAATGCCTCTTTGCACATGAACTCCAGGAAGCAACAAAATAAATGTGCTGAATAGTACTAAAAAGTTAGGAACTGAACAGGTCCTCAACAATATTTTTTAATGATTCAAAGTAAATTCAAACTAACCCATCTGTTTTGTTATGGCAAACCTGCACATTAATAATGGAATATTAATGTAATAATGGAATATCGCTCCTAGGGATATAAATTATAAAGTGAGTTGGTTTGCTTTGTGATTTACTATAGCAAATTTAATCTACAATGATAATAGGATCATTTTGAAAATACTTATTTCTTTATAAGAGTGTAGATTCTTATAAAGCAACTGTGCCAATTAAGCTATTGTCATCAGCTTCAAAACCATCCTTTTATGGTCTGCCCTTGGGTGCTAGAGCCGGGACTCTGCAAAGGACATTCCTGCTTGACCAGCTGCTTCATGCTAGGCTCTGCCATAGTGGGCACTAAGGAAGACTGCAAGGCCGAAAGAGGAAGAAGGGACTCGCTCTCTTTGGGCTTCCTTCGGGTTGTGCTAGCATCACCCCAACAGCGTTTCTTCACCCCAGTGATGGCAGTCCCTTCCAGTGGCAGTAGCTGAACAGTTTGTAGTTTTTTTAACACATGCAGAATCAGCCTCATCACCTGCCTCTTCAGAAACACCAGCAGCGGCTGGCCAGTGTCCCAACTTCAGAGATCTGAGTTTCAGCTTCATGAGGTTTCTCCTCCAAGCTTCTAAATCTTAATAATTCCAGCTCTTCTCTTGTCTCCCAATTGACCTCCAGGACTTGCAACTGTTATCTCCGTGATGTCAGTGTTCTCATTTTGTCTTTTTGGTTACTAGTTAACAACACCATACCTAGTTGGTGGGTGGGTGGGTGTGTGTGTGTGTGTGTGAGCACGCGCGCGCGTGCATGCGTGCACGTGTGCGTGTATATGAATATATGAATATATGAATGAATGAATGAATGAATGAATGAATAAATAAATAAATAAAAGTCTCTCTGTTCAAAAGCTAGTGTTATTCCCATATCCTAACTGGACCTAATACTGGAATGTATGTGGCACATTCCATTTAAACTTGAAGTTCTCAAAGAACGTTCTAATGATTAATATTGCAAGATACTCTTTAAAAATTGAAAGGGCTTTTGTGTTTAAAAAGGTTAGGGAAACAGCATATCACCACCCTCCCATGGTCTATTACTATGTAATTTAGCAATGTGCTTTAAGATCCTACTGCAAAAACTATTTAATCCAATGTTTTACAGATTTACTTCAACTGGAAATCTTTTAAATAATTCTTATTAAAATTGTAGAGCTTGAGTTCAGTAGAACACACTTTGGGAAATGTTAATTTTGGTTACTCATGGCATACTCGGTTACGACCCCTTCAAATCATTTTATATTACATAGGTAGATCATGAAACATCAGTCACATGTGAAAATCTAGAGGCTAATTATTAAGAACATTTAAATATTCTATATATATATATACGTATGTGTAATGTGATTAATATCTGTGTCTATGTATAAGTGTATGTAGCAGATGATATCTGTTAAATAAATTGGATATTAAACAATTTGGATCTTGAAATAATCACTTCTGCTAAACAGAATTCCTCACTCAACAAAACAGATTGTAACCACATCAGCAAAATACTATTACTGAGCGCTCTTAGCCAGGACACAGAAATTGTCTTTTTATAAAGAACTGGTGCTCAAGTTATATTTATAGGTTAGTCTACTTGTATTTATAACTATTAAAATCGACATCTGAATTATAGATAAAAGATTATATGTACATGGTTGTATAAATGTAAAACTGAAGAGAAATTTGTATATTCTCATAAACAGCATTGCTGCACAATCCCAGTTTACTCTGTGTTCAATGAGACATCTGAAATGGAATGAACTTTATCATTACATTCTCACCATCAGCCCCAAATCACTCAAATGCAAACATGCAGGACTGCAATGTCTAATGCAGCATTTTACAAAAAGAAAAACAAACTATACTGGAGTCCCATTTCAATATTTCCTGGTATGTTAAATACCTGGATATCCTGCAGATTTCATTCTATTCATACATGTAATTTCCAGAAGCCATAAAATAAAGGTTTTTAGAGAACAATGGCTAGGTGGTAAACACTAAGTTAGGGTTATACATATAACATCCTAAATCTTTACCAAAACAAAAAGTAAGCAAAAACGCTGCAATCTCATTGATATATTCCCATTTTATAGATGAGATGAGAATAGCGAGGTTCAAATGTTGAAAAGCTTTCTTCTAATTACACAATTTCTACTTGCTGGAGCTGGAATTCGAAACTACGTCTTAACCTCACGCTCATTTGGAAAGCATCCCTTCTGGGACGCAATCTTGAATACATATAGGTCTTCTGAAACAGCCAATGATTGTGGTAATTTAGAGATGTTCCGCTGCATTTCAAAATTGGACCAGGCAATGTGTTTCTTTATTATTACTAGAAATAGTTTATTGGACTTTGTAATAAATCAAATCAGGACCATCAAAAAAAGACAAGATAAAACAAAATCTTCACAAACACATAAAAAACAGTATAAGTTTTACTCTAACTTGATCTTTGTTAGATGCGATCACATAAAATACTCCACCGGTAGATATGACAAATGCACTTTATATTTCAATGTGTCAAACCATTTCAATGCTCTGAAACTATGTTGAAGCTGGCAGGCAAGCGGACTATATTAAATTTTTCTCTGGAATCGACTTCAATTCTAGACTGAATTATTGGAATTTTAGTGACCCTAAAAAAGGCTGTCAGAAATGATATTCAACACACAGTTTTCAATTCTAATGCTCTATTACACTTACTTCACATAAAATAATATAGTTTCAATATAAACAAACCAGTCAAAAACAACGTTCTATTTGTCCTCGTAATTTTATACACATCTTGATATTGATTTGTCCCAGCAGAATTCTTAAATGTATTTTCTTAAGAGAAAACTAGCAGGCTATACATTATAATTCAATAGTTGGTTTAGATAAGATGCAGTTATGTTTGCCCAAAATGTTTATTTTGTTTTTAAAACACATTAGCACAATAAACAGGTGGCTAATAGCTATTAGCAGGCCTGGATTTCTCAAAACTACTTTGTTTAGTTTTTTTGCACATAGAACAAAATTGTCTTAAGTGACTTCCAGCAAAGTAAAACCAGTTGCACTGGGAATTTAATTAGATATCAGTGAAAGGAGAAATAGCTTATCTCCCTTCTCTAGTTCTAGAAAGAAGATGGACATCTTTCATTGCATAGAAATCCTGAAAACAGAAATTTACAAAGCAATTCAATCTCGAATTTATTTTTTCCCAAGAATTAAAAGCACATTGTGCACATATCTATCATATCATAATTGATCCTGCTGCTCACTGCTTAACACAATACCAGTACCATGTATGTTCCTGGCAAAGAATGTTAAATCTCAAAAAGTGTCAATGTAAGAAATTTGAGAAATAAAATAAGAAGCCAACAAACTAATCTATTAACACACCCTTTTAAACTTTTACTACTTTGTAGAAAATATTTTTTTTATATTGTGAAAAGTCACAGCTAGGTATCTAACTTGATCTTTGGATTTTCCAGCCCTGTGATGGCAAGAAAGGGACCAGAAGGAAGTCATGGTAAAAAGTCCAGGAGGAGGCCTGGTTAAATCCACAGCTCCATCCAGGTTAACAGGGAGCACCCACCAGCAGCCTCTACTCTGTCCAGATGCACTGCGACGACACAATGGCCAATGTCACTCAAATGAAAGTGATAGTCAGGGGCCCCAATCCACTCCTGAAGGCAAACGCAACAAATGTGTGCTTGCACATATGCATACACACACACATTGATTTTTAAATGGATCATTTTAAGATGGTGTAAAAGGGGTCAAATATGTGGTGACAGAAAGAAATCTAACTATAGGCGGTGAACATACAATGCAATATCTATATATGACTTATTATTGAATTGTACACTTGAAACATACTGGATTTTGTTAACCAATGTCACCATAATAAAAAATATGATAATAAGATACTCATTTATCTATAGTGTTAAAGATGAAAGAGTCCATCTGGTTTAGTAGTATTCAGAACTGAAATATTAGGAAATCCTTTGGTATTCTTGGTTTTATAATATTTCGCTGTGTGAACTGTGACACATTGTTTAGACTTTCTGTGTATCAGTCTTGAGGTAAGCAGATCATTAATATCTTCCTTTTCAAATTATTTCCTGGAATAAAGTGATCTTTAAAAATTACAGATCATCATTGTCATTACCTTGCACTTCAAGTGACAGCTTTTCTTCTCATTTAAGAGCAGACTCCTCATTAAAGCAGAGTCACAGTCCCAGTTCTTCAAAAGGTTCAACTGTTTAGTCTGATGATTTGCTAATCATTTGTTTCCCCTTCTATTTATTTACTTCAATTGACAAAACACCTGATACACAGCAATCCTGAAAATTTCACTCTAGTCCAATTAGGATTAGCCTGGTTCACAAACCTGGGATGAACTCACACTAAATCAGGAACTTGGATCTGAGCTGACAAGTTGACATTTGGCAGTGGGTTAGGTAGAAACAAAGTTTTTTTATTTTTGAATTGCTGCTATTATCTATGGGACAATTTTGGTAGTCAATTCATAAACTAGAGGTAAGGATATACTTACTCCCCTAAAAATAATGCCCATTAGCTTAGGAATTAAGACTATTTTTTTTAACAAAATAATTTCCAAAATTTTACAAAGAGGAAAAAAAGTCTATCTTGGATGAATATGTTTTTGTATCAGTATAAAGAAATGTCTTTGACAAGAATTTGGGATAATTTAGAATCAGGAAATTACTTAAACAAGAGTAGTATATATACACTGGCACTTGGAAAACTTGACTGTGTACAGTATTGGCATGAGTACTACACATGTTTCGATTTTATCTCATAAAAATCTCTTCATTAGAAAGGGAATGGTGGAATTTTTTTTAGTGTCTATAATAAAGGCTTAAAAATAATGTGTGATACTATTTTCTTTTTCTTAATTTCAAGTAGTACTATAATGAGACCTCATATAAATGATTGTCTTTTACCCTCAATAATGTATGTGAAAACTTTAAATATCTATTTATCAATTCTTTAAAAAAAAGAAAAGAAAAAGAATTTAGGATTTTCAACATGACAAGGATGTAAAAAGGCCATTTGGTCTAGGCCTTCCTATCTCCAGAATGTGCTACACTTAAAGAAAGCTTGTGTCCACCTTTGATTGACTTTATTTCATGTAACTATTCCAAAATCAGTCAAGAGAGTCAATATATCTTTAATACCCAGATTTCCAGGAAGAAACAACAGACATTTGTCTCTATGCCTAAGAGGCATAACCTGGATAGACTCTAGTCATGTAAGGTAGCAAATAGGCATCAGTCTGACCCATGTCATTAGTAGATTGTTTTAACTAAGATTTTGTTTTTGTGGTTTCAGGAGCATAGTTTGGATCAATTTTTTCCTAAATAATATATGTTCAATATATATGCCTGCATTACTAACACAGCACCTATAGCTATAACTAGGACTCAGGACTAATTAACACTAGCTATTGCCAGGTCCTGTAATTTATCTGCATATTTATCTAATACTGCCTCAGTCATTGTAACAAGGAGTAGTTTTTGTGGTACCTTAGCAGTCCATGTAATCTAACTGAAAGATTTAGTTAAAATCAGGTAGAAATAACCAGTAAGTAGCTGGATACACAGTTTGGAACATGGAGGTGAGTTTAGAACTGAATGTGTTGCTTTTCAAGTCATAAATGTAGACAACAGGAAGGCTAGATAGTGGAAGCAACCAACACAGTTGTAGTGCCTTGCTCTACTTCTTATTATACTGTTCATACTGTTTTCTCATCTTTAAAATGGAATAAGAGTTATACTTCAAGATGTTTTTAAGATAATAAAATCTAATGCTCCTTGGGAAAAAATATAGTAAGTGACAGATTGCCATGTCACCTAGTTATATGAATGATGTGGTTATTTGCAAAATAACAAATAAATAAACCACAAATTGTTATCTCAGCATTTAACAATCATGACTACAATCCAATTTGTATGTTATATTGGTGATTTTTAACCTATATATTTCTTACACAGATTACTGAAATACACGCGCGCACACACACACACACACATACACGCACACACTTTTCTTCCAAGATACTTAGATGCTGTCCCACATCATAAACCATCTTCTAGATGCATTTCTAGTTGGTTAGTAAAACCTCTTTTAAGCACCAGCAACAGACCAACCTCTGTTATCAAAGCTGACACGCTTCATGAATACATATTCACATATTCATAAACTGAAGTGTCTGCAAAGTCAAATAAACCAAACAAAAAAATGGGCACCATATTTTTTTAAAAATCCATCCCAAGTGCAGAACATAGTCAATTGTCTGATAAATTGGTTAAAATTGGTGCCACTAGAATTGAGTCACTGAAGAGTTTATTTCTGTCACCATATTAACTGTGTCATGTAGCAATTGCACCTAATGAACTTAATGTGGCTCATGGCCATGCACTGCTTCCTCTCAGAAACAAAATCTAAATGTTCCTGAATCTAGCCAACTGGCATCCAAAACTATCTCAGAAGAGGTACACAGGCCACTAACATTCCATCTTGGACTCTAGCTAATGTATTTGTATTTCATGTGTTCTCAAAATATAAGATGTTTGCACTAAAATGCTCAGCGGCTTATAAAAATAAAAAGCCACAGAAGAAAGTTGTGGTTTCTTTTTAACAAGTCCGCTGGATATAAAATTTCTACAACTCAAAGTATGGTTGAAGATGAGTCTCAAATAAGATTACTCATAAATGTAGTAACTTATGGACTTTTACCCATATGAACTGAACTGGAATCATCCTCAGAAGTAGGAGCATAAAAGGAAAAGCACAGGAGTGATAAAAATCATGATGACATTTCAATAAATTTTTGGAATGATGCTAAAACCATACCGTAACGGTCAACTCAACTCGATGCTCAAGGACTTTGTTATAAGTGAAAGTGTTAGAACAAGGTCCTTCTGATATTTACAGAAATGAACTCACTGCACACTGAGATGCAATGGTTGATGTGATAGTGAGTCTGCAATGTAGGTGAACACTCATACAGATTTTTTATACCATTCTGTAATTTTGATTTTTTTCCTTTTGTGTTTCTTATTGAAAGCAGATTTCGTAAGGGTTTAAAGGTTAACATGAGCTCTTCTCATCAACAGCATATTAAATTTTGGAATATTTTCCTCCTTTTTCTGTTTGCCTCTTCTTCCTTTCTGCCACACTGAAGCCTCCTGCCCAATACTGCTCCTCATCTCTCATGGAGCACAAAAGGCAGAGCATCTTAAAGGAAATCAAAATATAAAAATCATTCTTATTCTTGCCCCACTCCAAAACACAAGAGTCTCTGGACAAAATCATCCTTAGCTTCTGCCCAAATGTGTAGGAGCTAATCTCTGGATGATGCTGCTTCAACTCCCTTTGTTACTACCCAGTCACTCTCAACACAGCCAAAACTCAGCTCTTCCATGACTGAGCAAGGCTGACCTCAAAATAAAACTTTAAAATCTAAAGCTAAGGCAATTAAAATTTCACAGCGCCAATAAATCTTGCCAATTGCTCTTTGGCAATATCTTCAAGGATGTTATTTCTCTACAACTGATCATCACTGTAAATGATATTTAGCACCTTTTAACCCCAAGGACAACAAAACCTGTGAAAGCCTAAAGATATAGAATAAATTCAGCTCTGCAACACCGCTTAAGTAAACTGGGTACTGGCATAATGTACAGAATGGTGTTGTGTTAAAAGCTGATAGCAAGTCTGCATAATGCAAAGGCAAAGCTGCAATGTCCATTGCTTTCAGGTGAGAAGAGGTAGAGCGGACTCGAGTTGGCAAAAGCTCCTGGGAAAGTAAAAGGGTCAGGAGCTCTACTTATGGCCAGTCACCCAAGGCGAACAGCACTGGCAATATGCATGGGAAACAAGATCATTTTGGGGGGGCCAAGTGAATAGCTATAATAAATTCTGGTTTTATCTCAACTGTGAAACAAGTCAGAGGCATGGATGGAAGAGAGATCCTTTTGTCACTGGAGCTCAATTTTGTAGGACTACTGATCTAGGGCATATAAAATCACATCCTATCTTCAATATCTTTTCTGAATTTTCATACATGGAGCACATTCCTCACCAGGTATTGGTACTTATGCACACACACAAATGGAGAAGCTAAGTAGTTACCTTGATTTGTCAGATTTTTTTTTTTTTTTTTTTTTGCGGGGGGAAGGTGGGGGCTTCAGAAACATCCATATAATTGAGGTAAGTTTTCTTTGTTTGGATTTTAATCACAGCCTATCTTAAGAAAAACTGTCAAATTCATAACCATGTTCGAAAGCCACCCATGTCCACAGTCTGTGCATTCTTTCTCTTCTTCTCACATCCATTCCCATTCCTAGGAGGAGCTTCATTATATGCTGTGTTCTTCCTATTTGGCTAGTTAGGGGTTTTGTAGTATTGCCTTAATTCTCTCCCTCCTAGATGGTACTCTAATAAAAATAATTAGAGCAGCTAACATTTATTGGGTACTTACTACTTGTCAGGTACTTTACATGATTATTCACTTAGTCCTCTATTCAGCCCAATAAATTAATTTCTATTTTTATCTTCATCTTACAGATGAAGAAGCCAAGGTTCCAAAGGCTAAAGCAAGTAAGCGCAGAGCCATGTGACTAGCAACAGAGCCATGACTTGGAACCAGGTGTTCTAATGAGCCAGTATACTTACCACTACTGTACGTGGTTCTATGCAGCAAGGCAATTTCTCTTGGTTCTCACTCTTTTTCTTTCATTTTCTACTCTTACTTGTACACTATTCTTTTTGTACCTAGATTTTCCTTATTGTAAAAATGGTAGGCAACCTCTTAAACACATCTACAGTAAGGTCCTAATAGCAGATGACCACACAGGGAACTTTTAGGGGTGAGTGTGGGCAAAACTGGAGGAAGGAAAAACAAATGAAGTTGATTCAGGCAAGAGACGATGGTGGCCTGAGATGGGTTACAGTGGTGGGAATGGAGATGTGTGAAAATTTGACAACTATTTAAGAGAGAGTATCTGCATGGTGTAGCACCTCATCAACTGTGGGTAAGAG
>NW_011889165.1:343488-345737 GCF_000151845.1 Pteropus vampyrus | reverse complement strand
GTAGCTACGATTGTCTGAGTAGGTTTTTCTATTGTGAATAAAGCAATAGATGCCATTACGTATCGAATACCTTAAGAAATGATTCTGTAGATATCAATTATTTGCATTGATCAGAATGCTTCTTTTCTACTAGGTAAAATTAAGTCTTAAAATTGTCATGAATAAAAATTTTCAAAAAGAGTGGCTCAACTAATGGGTCAGAAAAGTCTCTCTATTACCATTTGTACCTTAAACTCCAGGGGAAGTGAAATTGGTAGTTTAAAGCTGAAGTAAATATTCAGAATAGAAAAACCTACCTTCTGATTATTAGCCTCATTTAAGAATGATTAAAATTGCCTAATCAGAAAGGATCTGAATGGAGGTCCTATTTATCTGTAAATAAAACTACCCCTTTCTTAATTCAGAGAAAAAGAGTCACTAAGACCACATGTCAGTCATTTCACAAGGACGGAGAAGTAACTTAGGCTAGTTCTGGGATTTGTGGAGCTACCCAGTCACTAAGAAGTGACTTAGGCTAGTTCTGGGATTTGTGGAGCTACCTTGAAATATTTTAAAATTTGTAATTGAATAAATTACTCAGAAACCAAAACTTGGTCACTCTTTTTCGATAAAAGACAGCGAAATAGGGGAAAACTTGGATTGTAGAGATCCAGCTATTTCTTAGTGGAGTATTTCCTTCTTCTCCCAGTTTGGATGCCATAAGACTACAGCCAAATAAAGGCATAGCCACTGCTAGCCTGCTAGGGATTTTCCATATTTATTACAACAGTGTAAAACTGGTTATTCTTAGATACTTAGGTAGGTTCATCCTTAAGTACAAAATTTCTAATTATCAGTTCTTCTCATTTTGCTTTTTCCCTACAACAGACTCCCGACTATTCCCTGGGTTGGTTTTAGAACATTTTATGTAACTTTATGTGTTCTTGTACTATGTTTTGTCCTCTTAAAGTATATTTCGTGAGCTAATTATAAATACTAATTTCATTTAATTTCAAGTAATTTCTTTTAAATAAGAGTTTCTTTCATACACAGCATGTTCAAACCCTAAGTATCACTATTTCCTAGTGACACATCTTTAGCTGCAAACTGTATTTTTCCTGTATTGTATGTAATTTAGAATTTTAAACCCAAGGTTCTGAATCTAGGGTTCGCAGGATCCACAGAACGGCCCTTCCAGTGCTTGAGTACCTTGAAATACATGCATAATTTTGTAAGTATCTGAAAACTGTGTGAAGGTGGTAATATAAAGTTGTTCACAACTTTCATCAGATTTTTAAGAGTCTATGCTTTCAAATTTAGTACCAAGTAAATTACAGTACTAAAACCTTACGTGAACTACAATGCTTATTGACACTGAAGCTCTTGCCAAAGCTGAGCAGAGTTGCAGTGGGACCAGGCAGCAGAGGTGCCCTTGCTCACCTGCCAAGTGGCACATGCTATGGGCTCAGAGGTGAATGGATTGTCTGGGGCCTCCCTCAGGGAAGCCTCCATTGTTCAGGTAGAATTTGAGGATCCGAGCTGAGTTGGAACTGACCTTGCTTACAGGGCGTTTGTGTAAACTGGAAAAAGCTCCTCAAGGGTTTCTCTCTGGACAGATTTAGTTTCATGGGTGTTAAGACTTGGCTACTGGAACATGGACTGAATTTCAGTTCCCTAAGGCCCCCTTGCCTGGGAGCCTTTGTGCAGCACACGAACTGCACATTTGGTTTTGGTCTCACAATTTAAAGAATAAGACAAAACTTCAGTTAACACCAGTTTTCGTGTCTCATCACTCTTGAAGGAAAGGGGAGACTGCTGCAAACTAACAAGGCTGCACTGACTTTATTTCTGAATTAGTCTTAAGTCAACCTGTGTGCCAAGTTAGGTAAAACATAAAAAGTCTACTCGGATGAACTAGTATTATTTTCCTACTTTTCTAAAAAAGAACTAAATAGTGTTAATTTAGATTGTGTAGACCTGGTCTTTGGTAACATATTCTAAAGTTAGTTCAATATAGCAATTATAAATAGAGCTTGAAATTAGACCTTGGCTAGAATCCACATTTGCCCATTTACTACCTTTGACTTCTTTTGAGTCTTGGTTTCTTTAAAAAGGTCGTTTGACTATAAAAATAACTAGGCAAAGTTCCCTATGTCACAAAGTCGGTAGTCAATATATGGTATTCACCACTGTCATCATCATCATCTTCGGATCAAATACCTACTATTTATTAATGGATTCTCTATAATCTCATACTAAATTTGAAAAAA
>NW_011889165.1:341272-343438 GCF_000151845.1 Pteropus vampyrus | reverse complement strand
AAATAGTGTTAATTTAGATTGTGTAGACCTGGTCTTTGGTAACATATTCTAAAGTTAGTTCAATATAGCAATTATAAATAGAGCTTGAAATTAGACCTTGGCTAGAATCCACATTTGCCCATTTACTACCTTTGACTTCTTTTGAGTCTTGGTTTCTTTAAAAAGGTCGTTTGACTATAAAAATAACTAGGCAAAGTTCCCTATGTCACAAAGTCGGTAGTCAATATATGGTATTCACCACTGTCATCATCATCATCTTCGGATCAAATACCTACTATTTATTAATGGATTCTCTATAATCTCATACTAAATTTGAAAAAAAGTCATCTGTAAAATACTGAAATTAAAATTGGAATTAGACTCACATATCTGATAACCTAATTTATAATAAAAATGACTGCTGGGTAGACACTATGCTAAGTGCTAAAAGATATTGCCATCTCTCAATAAATGGTGCTGGATTATTTAGATAACCATTTGACCCTGACATCATACCATATACAAAGATTCTAGATGGACTGCAGATCTAAAGATCTTAAAAATACATGTAAACACTTTCATGATGCTAGAGTAGGCAACAACTTCTTAAATAGGATGCAAATATTTCTAAATGAGAAAAAGATATAAATTTTGCACTACATTAAAGAATTTCTGTTCATCTACAGACATAATTAAAAGAATAAAAAGGGAGAATTCAGTGGGTGAGATGATATTTGTATCCAGCAAAGAGATGTGCATTTAAATATATAAAGAACTCATACAAATTAATAAAAAGGCAGATAAACAACCCAACAAAAAAACATCAGGCAAAATATCTGAATAGGTTCTTTACAAAAGCTGATACTAACTGGCCAATAAACATTCAAAAATGCGTTCAACTTCACTGGTCATCAGGAAACAACAAATTAAAATCACAGTATAATACATATCCACCAGATAGTTAAAAAATATAAGACAGAAAACAAGTGTCCACAAAGCATAAAACCACTGGAATTTTCATATACCGATGATGGGTGTCTAACTTGTTATGACCAATTTTGAAAGCTGGCAATATCTACAAAAGATAAACAAACACATACTGTTTGACTAAGCAATTACACATCTAGATATATACCCAGCAGAAATGAATATATGTTACCACAAAGATTATAAGACAGTTTTCATATCGATACTATTAGCAATAGTTCAAATGTTCACCAACAGCAAAATAACTTATCTGTGGTACATTCTCTAAATGAAACACTGTACAGCAATGAGAATTATCAAACTACAATGATATATAAGCATATAGCTAAATCTCACAAACAATGTTGAGCAAAGAAGTCAAAAATAAAAGAATATGGACTATACGATTCCACTTATATGAAGTTCAAGAATAGAAAAAAAGTAATCTATGGTGTTAGGAGACAGAATTACCCTTCGGGTAGAAGGGAAAATGACAAGAAAAGGACACAGGAGTGTCTTCCAGTTGCTGGTAATGTTTTATTTCTTGATTAAGTTTTTGGTTATATCCAGGCATTACCATTTTTATGTCAAGCTGGCAGAAAAGTAGTTAACAGAGGTGTTAGTACATTAAACAAGTGTCAGCAGAGTTCCAAATGACTATCGAAGTGACATTTAAAATATTACTCAGTAGTAAATCAAACACTCAAACACTAAGATAACAAGTTGAATAGCTAAACTTAGAAGAGCTGCTGAGGACACTTTTCTGGATGTGAATGACCATCATGGAAGGTGACTGTAAACATCCTGGAAGGCAGAAACTGAAAGAATTCTTAATCTTAAAAATTGTTTATTTTAAGATTGCTGAACCATGGGTACGAGCTCACGATGATCAAAAAAAAAAAAAAGTGAATAATTTAATCATAGAAACTTAGATTACATATATAGTTCAATTCTACCATTTCCCATATGAGGAAACTGAGGCCCAGAGAGGCTAAGTCACATGCACAAGGTCACAACTTTGACTAATGACAAGACCTCAGCTAGAATCCTGGGCTACTGATGAATAGCCCAGTACTAAATCAGTTTACAGTTCTCACTAAGCATGCTGCCTCTCTTCGGTGTCCAAAAACTAGCTTGAGTTTTTTGAACAGTTCAATTATGATTTCAGTATTACATCAATCAAGTCTAGACATTTAAGAAGAGGGAAAATAAACTGGAAGA
>NW_011889165.1:308703-341222 GCF_000151845.1 Pteropus vampyrus | reverse complement strand
TATAATACATATCCACCAGATAGTTAAAAAATATAAGACAGAAAACAAGTGTCCACAAAGCATAAAACCACTGGAATTTTCATATACCGATGATGGGTGTCTAACTTGTTATGACCAATTTTGAAAGCTGGCAATATCTACAAAAGATAAACAAACACATACTGTTTGACTAAGCAATTACACATCTAGATATATACCCAGCAGAAATGAATATATGTTACCACAAAGATTATAAGACAGTTTTCATATCGATACTATTAGCAATAGTTCAAATGTTCACCAACAGCAAAATAACTTATCTGTGGTACATTCTCTAAATGAAACACTGTACAGCAATGAGAATTATCAAACTACAATGATATATAAGCATATAGCTAAATCTCACAAACAATGTTGAGCAAAGAAGTCAAAAATAAAAGAATATGGACTATACGATTCCACTTATATGAAGTTCAAGAATAGAAAAAAAGTAATCTATGGTGTTAGGAGACAGAATTACCCTTCGGGTAGAAGGGAAAATGACAAGAAAAGGACACAGGAGTGTCTTCCAGTTGCTGGTAATGTTTTATTTCTTGATTAAGTTTTTGGTTATATCCAGGCATTACCATTTTTATGTCAAGCTGGCAGAAAAGTAGTTAACAGAGGTGTTAGTACATTAAACAAGTGTCAGCAGAGTTCCAAATGACTATCGAAGTGACATTTAAAATATTACTCAGTAGTAAATCAAACACTCAAACACTAAGATAACAAGTTGAATAGCTAAACTTAGAAGAGCTGCTGAGGACACTTTTCTGGATGTGAATGACCATCATGGAAGGTGACTGTAAACATCCTGGAAGGCAGAAACTGAAAGAATTCTTAATCTTAAAAATTGTTTATTTTAAGATTGCTGAACCATGGGTACGAGCTCACGATGATCAAAAAAAAAAAAAAGTGAATAATTTAATCATAGAAACTTAGATTACATATATAGTTCAATTCTACCATTTCCCATATGAGGAAACTGAGGCCCAGAGAGGCTAAGTCACATGCACAAGGTCACAACTTTGACTAATGACAAGACCTCAGCTAGAATCCTGGGCTACTGATGAATAGCCCAGTACTAAATCAGTTTACAGTTCTCACTAAGCATGCTGCCTCTCTTCGGTGTCCAAAAACTAGCTTGAGTTTTTTGAACAGTTCAATTATGATTTCAGTATTACATCAATCAAGTCTAGACATTTAAGAAGAGGGAAAATAAACTGGAAGAGTTAAATACAGTCACGACAACTAAGATCTAAGAAATGGCCAAGCAGTACTTTCTAGCTGACCCAATCAACTCTGTATCGTTAACTTGGCAGTGGCAGAAACGGGGCGGGCTGTGAGAGGACAGGTCTAAGAGTTTTAAATAAAAGATAATGCCAAGATTCCCATGGGAAATCTTTCTTCCTAGTAAAACATACTGGCATAAGGATGTATGAAAAGCTTTCTAAACCAAACCATATTAGATTTGAAGGGAGAGGGGAGAGTTTTCCCTACCACTTGAAACTCAGAACAAACCATAGCACTGTCGATGGTATGCTACTAATTTAATTTGAAGGTCCCCACTTTATGTACACTAGATTCATAAAATTAAGCTTGAATCACCTTCACAACAGAAGAGAGACAATGGCCATGCCTTAGCGTAAAGCTTTATTTGCTTTAGCACGCCAGCGTCCTGACTTTCTGCTGTTATTCATCTGGACAGGATACCTTTTCACCAAGAATACCATGAAGCACAGGATTTATTGCCATAATGAAGTTCTTTCAGATCTCTGTTTTCTCTGCAGAGGATAGGAGGAAAGGCGTTCATCTCACCAGGCAGCTTATTAGGATTAGCACTGAATAAGACACCACGGAATGTCAGGCCTATCAGTTACTAAACATGCATCATACAAACTTTGTCTTTGCGAGAACCTCTGCTCTGCATTTGTCATCCACCTGAATAATTAACAAGTACATGCTGCCTGCCAGCAGCTTAGGGAATTAATTTCCCTAGATTAAATGCAGATCACGTCCACAAAAACTCAGACCACACACATGCCACACTCCTACCTTCCAACCACTAAAGGTACAGCACATATTGCGCAGCCTCTAACTTTAAAGTAATTTAAAACTTGAGGATAATAAAGTCAGACTTGTAATATTTTAAATGTCACTTTGATGGTCATCTGGATCTCTTCTGTCACTTGTTTAACATCCAACACTTACATTAACTACTCTTCTGCCAGCTTAAAATAAAATGGCAATTTCACTATATATCCATAATTTTTTAAATCTGTGTGAACTGCACATTCTAAAAATGTATCTATTAAAAGCTTTCGGAAAAACATCTATTGCAAGACAAAAACAAGACGCGTGTGTGTGGTAACATGGAAGAAACAAATTTTAAAGCAAAATCAGTTTTAGAGGCTTCCAATATATAATATTGGTTGCAATTAATTTGTACTTTCCTAATTTTATTTAAAACAAATGATTTTATGTGTTAATATTCTTTCATTGCCTCATTGAGCAAGATAAAATGTGTAGCCAGTAATGTAAAGAGAAGATCAGTGATTTAAAATTGAATCTCTTCACTGTTAAAATATTGGTTTACCACATATAGAACAGAAAAAAATTAAAAATAACAAAATTAATAATTTCAAAATTAAATGCATCTCTTTAAATTCTCACCTCTAGTCTCTATGTATTGTCCATGTAGTTGGTGGTAGGAAGATAGAGAATAGTTTTTAACTAAGTTAAGCTACATTGAGATATGAAAATACATTGATTTTTTTTCTCAAAAATGTGACTTCAACAGAAGTGACTAGCTTTATGAACTATAGGGCATTTGTTAAAGTATATTACTCGACTCCAGATCAGATCTTTTTTTTATTGGTCGCCACATCCTAAACCATCCAAAATTGTGGATATGCTCACTGCTGTCAAACAAAACGCTCCAGAGTGGTGAGGAACTTAAGTCATCATAAACTTCATAAAGTATGAAGACAACTTTGAATATAAACACATTTTTTTTATTTTGGTTTGTGAGTACATTAGAGATTTATTAAAATATATTCTTATGCCAAGAAAACTGATCTATGTTGATATGTTAAGTGTTCATTAGAATGGCACACTCTCAACTTCCAGAACTTTACTCTCTGCTCAGTGAGATGCTTTTACTCCTTTGCTTGAAGAGTATATTTATGTGTGTACAATAGTTCAATATTTGCATAAAATTACATCTCTCCCACGATCACTGAGCATTAACAATATAGTACTGCTTTCTTCTAAGTCTGTCTTATGAAAAACTATTTCTAATATTTATTATTTATCAGAAATGTATTATTCCTACCTTAAAACAGTTAACCAGATATGAATGAATTTTCAATTAATCATCTGGATAAACAAAAACCTATTTAAAAATTTGCATTGCGGTGAGGTGAGGTATTTACTACTTTCTAGCATTAATGAGATAATTTGCACTGAAGTCATTAACTTTTTTTTGTTCCCTAATTATTAATAGTTACATTATCAGAAAACAAATATCCCGTATCAAATTAACACAGTGTGTTAAGTTTGGCTTAACTTATTCGGGAAGAAATGTTGGATTTAGACTCTAACTTTAACATATTTAACATATATTTATATATCATCTATATTAAAATTGTATTTTATATATTAAAATATTTTTATGCAAGGGTATTATATGTAATAAACATTTTATCCAGTTTCCCACACCGTGTTTAATATTTTTTCCACTCTTATTGAAACTGAAATTGAAAATACTTGGCTTTGTCGCTAGCATGAACCCAGCTCTAACTGCAGTATGACTATTGTGAGCCAACTCAAATTGAGGCCCTGGCCCCATCCCTTGGGCTCTATTTTCAGGTAATGCTAAAATCTCGTGCAATGCATGGAAGATTGGCGAATTAAAAGAAGTGGCAAATCTCTTCTGCAACTTCTCTAACTCTTAGAATAACCCCAGATGAATGCCTCTACTCATCAGGCTATACGAAATAGGAAAGGTCATATGGTAGAATCAAAAAAGAGATGTGAAGGTTACATTTCATTAAAAAGGGTTGAGAAAAAATGACAAGAAATCTTCCAAGGTCAAATATTGGAATTCATTTTTGATCAGAATAAAGGATACTTGATATAAAGTTGCAAAATGATTTATAAATCTACATTTCAGATTTTAAGGGATTATGCTTAATATTTATTTGCTTTTGTTTTTTGTCTTATATTAACTGACCTGTTAATTTCTACCCCTTCTTTAACAACTGAAATCCTAATTCGGTGAAACCCTAACTCAGTAACAAAAATCCTAAGTAAACTCTTAACCTTTTTAAGACAATGGGTCCCCATAAGAATTCTCAAACTTTAATCATAAGTAGCCATCACAGTAGTAGTAATGGGACGTCATCAGGAAAAACTCATATCTGTTTATGTACTTACTGGTCCTAAGGAAACTAAACCAGACCCTTTTACTATAGCTATGCTTATGAGATGGTCTAGCCCCAGCAAGGCCCCATGGCCTAAAAATCTCCATGTTCTGTGGATTGAGAACAGAATCCTATACTTTCTAGTAGTAAGATTGGTTTATATCATTTAGGTACCCAAAGAAGCAAGATGGCTGCATTGTAACTTGAGAAAAGAGGCCAACTAACAAGAGTCCTAAACCAAAAAATATGGGAACTACAAATTTAATTGACTGACAAAAGGAAGACAGCTATACCAAAAACATAGAAACAAAAATTCAGGAGGAGGGGGGGCGGGGGGAGGGGGGACATGAATAATTGCTAATAAAAGCAAAGGAAGAAAACAAATAGATAAGTAGACCACATGGAAAAGCAGATGATTTCAAACACAGCAGGATATGAGTTATAACCAAAAGGAAAGAGATATTTAAAAGTTAGGAAATAAAAGGAAAAAAAGTAAACTGGACCAGTGGAGTAAAAAACAAACAAGCAAAAAGCAAACTTCTAAACAGGTAGTATGTTTATTTTAAAACATCATTGAGAACCTTCTTAAAAAAATGAATCAAGAAGAAAAAACCACCAACATTAGAAATTTCAGAAGTAAAGGAGACAAGAATGCATAAAAAAGTTAAGAAGGATCATTAGGACTGTCTGACATTAACAAATGAAAAAGACAGTTTATAAGGACATAATGAGTAACCAGAAAGCAGCACTTAAGTAATAAAACCCCACAGAAAATAATGGTAAGTTTTAGAGTAAAGAAAAAGAAAAGATGACATAAGGCGATAGAAATTTTAAAATTGAAATTGAACTTGAAAATACTTGGCTTTGTCCCCAGCATGGACCCAAAGCTGACTACAGTATGACTATCACAAGACAACTCAAACTGAGGCTCTGGCCTCATCTCTGGATTAGAATTTTAAAACAGTATCCAAAATACTAGATTAGAAGTCAAAAAATATTTCTCGAGTAATAATACTGTTGTAAAACAAATAATCATATACAAATATAAAACAAAACATTTTACTTGTTAAGTTTTAAATTATAAGAATGTAGGAAAATGACCATTAAATCAAACATAGCATGTATGCATTTTATCATACATATACACATGAAAACATTATTTCTTTGTAACTGCTTAATCAAGATGTTCTTTAACCCATAAAGCCAATTAAAGTCTCCAAAAACCATTAAGTTTAAAAATATATATACTTCATTTTTTTATCATATAATGAACGACAGACATGTCCAATCTTGTATGAGTATGTATAGCCTTTCTGAGTGTCACAGAAGAGAAAGTGTAATAACCTTGTACTGGGAGTGTAGGGGAAAGCATTTTTGTAAAATATGCCAGGAGACAATATGCTTTCTACTCCTAGGAGACTGTTGGTAAATCTTTTTTATGAGTGCATTATGAGGTGAATAATTAACATTTTCAACTGAAAGTTGACTACCATCATAATATTTAGTCAATGAATTGTTACAGCTGAGTTTTAACTCATATGAAAGTCACTATAATACTTTCAATTGTAATAATACTTCAACATAAATCTAAAATAAAAGATAATGAATTCAGTTGAAAATGTCTGTTCACACACTACTGTTGGTGGTTGTATCCTACTATATTAAAAAATGAAACAATATCAACATAAAATGTCTTTTCACAAGAAAAACTGCATACTTAATATTTTAATAGTTCAATTTCTATGGCATAAATCTGCTAGAAAAAAAGGAATTCCGCTTACATTAAAAACCCACAAACCTTTTGGTTTAATCACACAACTAGCCCACTGGGGCCACTATGGATGAATCACTCCATGGGAAAGAACAGATTTGCCCGTGTAAATGGGAAAAAAATCAAGCATTCCAGTGAGTTTCATAAGAATGACCAATAAATCCTTCCCTTCTGGAAGAGACTATGATACTGTTGTGGGTATGGGGGTCGTATTAGCTGACTCTGAACAAAGAATTACTCCTTTTTTCCTCCTCCTCATAGTTTCTTCCAAGGCAATACATTTCAGATATTTCATTTTAAACTTAACAGGTTAACTGAACTATAAATGAACAAATAATGTTAATAACCGCAGCACTTGTGTCTATATAGGATTTGTTTCAGTTTCAGATGTTATCTCGCCCTCCTTCCTCATCACTAGAAAGAACTAAAATATAAAAATTATCTTGGAACAGACAAATCTCATGGGACTGGGTACCGAAGAAGTAAGGGAGAAGCCAGTACAGAATAATTTTCATGTTCATGTGTTTTGCACTTTTCATTTGCTAAGAATGTTGTAGGAGATTCAAGTTTTTAAGAACTACAAGACTCTTCTAGATGAAAGCAACAGTTAGCTTCACTACGGCTGAAACATCCTGGTAAGTGTCAAATATTTTTCATATGCCAAAGCCATCCCCATCAATATTTTGCTTTCCCATCACTCTGATAGGTATTTGCCCAAGGAATCAACACTGTGCTCTCTGGTATCATGTTTTCTAGATGCTTTTCTGTAACGGCAAATGGTTTCTGTTCGTATTTGATACTCTTCTTCACTTTCATCATCAGTTTCACGACCACAAGACTAGCTATTCCCCCTCCACACTCAAAATAACCGCAAGGGCCTCCCCTCTTTCCTGCCCACCTCCCTTCTTGCATATCCCAAGGCCTGGAAAGAGGCTCTCAGGACTTCTTGCCAAGAGACTCGGCGTAGGGAGTGTCAAGAAATTTTATATCTATCTATCTATCTATCTATCTATCTATCTATCTATCTATCGATAGATAGATAGATAGATAGATAGATATTTTTTTTTAAACGGGTTAGTCTACCTTCCACCTATAACACTGTATTGTGGGAAATTCTTTTAGGACTCCAAACTACTAACTTCCTAACTCACTGAATATAACTGATTCTTAAACTGAGGTGTTCTTATACTAGATTTAATTAACTGTTGGGGAAAACCAGTGCCCTCACTCACACGCACACCTTCCTCTGGACTGACCTCAGGGGAATTCTTATTAAACCAGGACATTTACATTCTCCCCAATGTGCTCGTAATACAGATCCAAGCATAGAGAGGAAATTCTGAGATTGCCTCAACCACATACCCTATGAATTCATATAACATTATTAGTTATAATACTTAATCAAAACTGATGGTGACACTGATGGCATTAAAACTAAAGTCAATATAGGTATTACAATCTAATAAATTTGGAAATAAGTGAACAAAACTATTTTTGCTTTTGGTGATGTGACTACATCACCTAAAGGGAATGACAGTATTAACCCCAGTTCTCAATACTGTCAGTGGTCTTCTAGATAAAAAGGAGAATATAGATTCCTTGCTCAATTGCTGTGGGTAGAAAGATGAGAGAGAGAGAAATTAGCATCATTACTGAGAATCCTTGTACTTCCCATAGTATTCCTTATATCGGGCAACCGCCTGGGATGCTGTGCTTGGAAACACATTGACTCCAGAATAAAACTGGAGATCCTAAATACTAGACACTGCAATTTTCTCTCAATGAGAAGATGATGAGTAAATAAACAGTGTTAAGATTTAAAGGAAAATACAGGATAGAGTTTGTTCAAACTGCTACCTGTGCACTCTCTTTCTATACTATTTCCTTTGGAAGTAGGAGAGAGTACCATTATCCTGCCCTTCTGAGGTGACATTTCTAAACAGAAGTAAATGTATGGCATGTTAGCTTAGGAGAGAGGTAGAGGATTACGAACTAGCTATTTCCATTGTCCTCACAGTTCAAGAACACAACTCTCTCCTTAAGAAAAGGCTTTCTTAGTTGTCAATATAGCTACTACTTCTATTAAGGTCTGCTGGAGTCTCAGTGATTTGGGCACATAACTCCAATGGCCACATTTTATTACCTTTACCCTCATATGGCTGCATCAATAGTTCATCTCTTTCTCTACTGTATAAGCGTGAAGGCAAAGTTTCTTTGATTATTAATAACAGCTATAATTTAGAGAGTATATAATGCCATATATTGTGGTAAGTGTTTAAATAGAACAGAGCATTTAAATCTCACAACACTGTAGAGCAGACCTTAATACTTGGATTATACTAATGAGAAAGCAGTCTGAGAAAGGTTCAGCACCAAGCTCCAAGTATGAAAGGCAACAAGGAGCAGAGCTGAGATTTCAAACTTGAGTCAGCCCCAAGGTTAGTGTTTCTAACCACTGCTTTACACTGTCGTTCCTAAGGAGTCATTTCTTTAGCAACTGCTTGTTTAAGATCTAGTGCTAAGTGCTGGAATTTTGTTAAATACAACTTAGTCCAGTCTTTTAAATTTTACAACATAAAATTTACAAGAGAGAAACATCAGGTCAACAGAATGAAACACAACTGGTAGAATATACTACAATGAAACGAGAGTCTGGAAAATTCTTTTAAATCAAATTTTCAGCCTGTAGAAAAACTGGCTTTCAAAAATAAAGTCTAAATGGTTTTGCAGAGTCACACCTACTCTTTCCTTTTTTAACAAACTCCAGCCTTACGTTCCTTCCCTCTGCAAGGCTTCCCCTTCTTATAACGAAGGCCTTCCTTGTCTCTCTGACATACAGATCAAGATTCTCTTATTGATATGATTATTTCAAGGAACACAATGAGATCCAAGCATTTTTAAATTTTCAATCAGTCCAATTTTCATTGGACTCACCTCAATTCTCTCGGGCCACCGTGAAACCAGTCAGTCACCACTATTCGCCGAGTACCAACTGTATTTATAACGCAATTCTCCTTTCCATGGATGCTTTAACAGCGCTTATTTCTCACTAGCATGACCACTCATTGGGGACAATTGATCGTTTAATAAATCTTTAAAGAGAAATCATTGCAAGTTCGGCCTTCCAGGAAAAAGTCCTATAAATCAGCTTGAGGTAACAATGTAAGTTCACCCTCCAGAGCATTCCATTTTGCTAGCACCAAAATAACCCAAAATACACAAGTGTGCCCCAAGGATTGTCATACAAAGTGGTTCAATACAAATTGATTCATGGACACCCAGGGCTACAAAGAGGTGGCTCCCCTTGGCCATGAAACTAAACAACGAGTGCTGTCCAGTTCTGGTGGATAAAGAAAGGAGACTGAGCGAGACTGGTCCCATCAGGAGTTCAATTAATCCTGGACAGCAGCAATCCTCGATCCAGTTTAAACTAGAGAATCAAAAGAGTTAAACCAGGGGATGTGACGGTTTGGGAGATCGCCTTCAGCATGCAGTAGCTGTGTAAATGGGATACAAGGCTAGGAGGAAAAGGCCTAATTGATGATTCCTTCTCACTTGGCGAAGTAGGAAAAGTCTCTATTTACACAAAATAATCTCTCTGCAGTATGTGGGAACATACAGCAATGCAAGGTGGCGAGTTAAAATTAAAGTTGGAACAGCTCCTCCTGTTTGGCAGCTGATCGGCTCACATACACTATAGTACTTGAGCATAAGCAGCGAAAAAGTTGGCCTCTTTTCCTCTCTCTTAAACTGGGAAGATATTTCAGTTCTATAGGTCTGTGTTGACTGCTTTGTGTGTTTATTTTAAAAGTTCTAAAATGATAGCAGTGAATTCTCATCTGCCACTTGACAAATATGTTCAAGGAACACTGGTCCCGTTGGTAACGCTTTAAAATAAGAGTTCCATGGACAAACGTATTTAGGGAAATGCTACATGACACAATTCCCTTCCAGTAATTTCACAATGTGCATCAGTTCATTAGTGATGTACATTACTGATAAAGAAGCCCATTAGCTTTTGTTCAACCCAGTGTTTACAAACCACAATCCATTTTTAAAATAACACCTATTAACAGCCTCTGTAAAACACTTTGGGAAACAGTATGCAGAAAGTGAAAGCAGGTGGAAAGAAAGGATAACATTTCACCCGTAGAGCAGCGCTTCACCGAGAACCAGAGTCAAACATCAACAGGAGCAAGCTTTTAAAGGCTGCAATAGCTTCCTGATGGGTTCCTTACATAGTCTCTTTCAGATCTGAGGAGCTTTGCCTGTGATGTCACCCACTCCTCGTGCAACAGCCTCCCATGGCTTCCTCCTGTCCGTGACATAATAACCAGGCTATGCCCAGTTTCGCCTCAAAGTTTTTGTTCATGAGGTTCTCTCATCTCAGATGTTTATGCCAACCACCAAAGCCTTGGAGGTGGACTCAAGTTTCATTTTCTTCTATAGAGACTTTCTCCAACTTTCACTGATTTCACTCATCTCTGAACTGTATTGTTCTGTTTAGTGGTAAGGCTCATTGTGGCATTTAGTTACATATCTATTCTCCTGTCTGCTACCACTTATTTCTCAACTATGTGTAGTTACTAATATATTTGTGTCTTCATTCATCTAAAAAATCATCAGATTGAACTATGTGCCCATTTCAAAACACTAATCTCACGCCTTGTCTTCCCAGCAACACTATATTTAACTTTCTGGTGGATGAGAAACATTTTTTAAATTTTAGAAATCCTTACTGCCCAACAGTACTGTGCATATAGGAAGAATTCAGTTCAAGAAAAAGCACAATTCAAGATTCAAGGTAGTGAACCTTGAAAATATATGTATACATGAGGTATGAGTACGTGAGAGTTCATTCTACTTTGAAGGAAGAAAAGCATGGTAATCAAAGGAAAGCATTTCTCGTATAAGTAACTATTTCTCCCTTCAGTGAAGAATAGTACTGCAAATAACCCCACAGCTGGGCGCAGAAGAAAGCAATCTAGGTCGTCTCCAAGTACTGTGTGCGTGAATGTGCGTGCACAATTACAAGCACAGGCAAACTGGGGTTTGAGAGTCACAGAGAAGGCAGATGCCACCAGCCAAATAGCAATTAGACATTTACATTTGGGGATATAATTCTAGAGGGCTCATACAATTTGTTAGAAGTATTGGTTTAAGTAATTCCCAATTATTTTCTGATATTAAATCTAATTAACTGTAAGAGAAATCCTTATTCTAAAGTAATTTCCCAAAATTTTACTGGTTTAAAAAACATAAATGTGAGACTGAACATTCATGACAAGAAATTTTTTTTCTTATTTTTATGTGACTTCTTCCAGGAAGAAAGCAATGCTCTCCAAGGTTTTAGTCTACCCCATCTTTAAATACAAGTAGACTTAATATTACATCAGTTGTTACTCTTATTTCATTCAATGAGAAAAATTCTCCAATAAAAATCTTATTACTCTGCTATCTCTTTCTTAATCTATATTTGACTTTCTATGAGTTTTTGAAATCTATGATTCACATGGTTCTATTTTTTGGTAGGACACGAGTGTGCACTTTACCAAATGATTCTAAACTGATTGATTACTCTAATGATTATCATAGATAGCAATGCAGGCACCTCTCCAGAAAAGGAATCATCACAATATTTTGGGACCCAATAATAGACAGGAAAATTCATTTTATTTCTAAGGCCAGAGCCAAATAACAACTACCTGCATATTACTATGGAAAAAGTGCTCAATTAACTCTGTCCTTGGCATTATAAAGCAAATGTACATCTAATATTTTTTTGATTAGTCACAGTTCCATCACCCAGTAGCAGCACTACATGTATTTTCAATGAAGACTCTGGCAGTAAAATAAATGATATATTTCAGTATAAGCTGAAGCCAAAAGGGGCAAAAAAAAAAAAAAATGCAATGTTTTGAGCAAAGCAAGACTGACTCACTTTAAAACACTATGAACTGTAATTAAATCAAGTCTTAAAAGTGCTAAGTAGAAGAAAAGTATTAATTAGTAAAACAATAAAAATACCATTCTTAGAGCGGAAAAGTTTTCTTTTACACTTCTAAATGTTTACACAAATTTCTTGTTAAGGTACAATTTGGAATATTTATGGAAGCTTGATTTATGCTTTCTTTAAAAAAATTATAGTACCTTTCATCCGATGAGCTCAACATTCTGTGGAATACACGTTCCTCCAAAAGTAAAACAATATAAAATAGAATGTAAAGCATCACTGAGAACATTAAAATACAAAGCACAGGAAAGAACATTGTTGGAGAGAGTGAGCATCAGTGGTGCAATCAGCTGACCAGGACAAATACATTTCCATATGGTGGGTCAAGAGTATACAAAGAGGGGGCCCCAAGCATCAATTTAGGAAATCTGTTCAACTGTCACCTCAATGAGCCCTTCCCTGGCCACCCCATTTAAAATTGCAAACCCCATCCCAACTTCTGGGTTTCCTTAACCTACTTTCCTGCTTACTGCAATCTCTATAGCCTATATCCCCTTTATATACATCCTATTATTGATCCATTTGCTTGTCTGCTATCCCCATACAAATATAAGTACCACAGCGGCCCACACCTTGGCCTGTTTTATCCACTATTATATCCCCCAGTGCCTGGCACCTAGTAGGTGCTCAATAAATCGTTATCGCATGAATAAATAGCATCGAGCTACTTTATACCAGACATCTAAAGTCCTGGACATCCTTCTGTGTGTGCTTTAAAATGTAGAAAAACTTTTGTGGAACAAAAATATTACACACTAAAAATAGTTCTTATAAAGTTATACACATTTTAAAAATAAGTATCTGTCATGTATATTCAGTCGAAAATATTTTTTGTAAGTAACACATTGCTTTGGATTAATCAGATAAAGATGAAAGTCAAGAATTTTGCCAACAGTGTTTCTTACTAACATTACTCAGTTATGCCTGTCAGCTCAGTATATTGCATATGAAGGAAATCTTGTTAAAACAACTGTTGAAGGCAAGTCGTGTCATATCAGCCACACTCTGTACCCTATGGGAACTCAAATGTTCCAAAGTCTATGTTAATATAATCTTGCTGCTCTGTTGAGCTAAGGCAAAAATCAGTTTTTCATTGCCACGTATGGCTTTATAAAAGTACCACATTATCTATATGTCTTCCAGAAATGAAGGAAAGCTGCAGTGAGGATTATGCTGAATCAATTTAAGAAGGTAAATATTGTTAACAAATAGTATAAAATAACCTAGTAAGTGATTCCCATCTCCATTTATCAGCTAACAAGAAGTCTATATTCTCTTTTATGTAATCGGTAACATGGCGTCTACAGGAAAACAAAATCACCCAGCTCAAGGCCTCCAGGTGGCTTTTCATCTTGAAGCTCTACTTTCAAATGCAGGATTCCCTATGCAATTCTCTACGCAATTCTACAATTCTCCTGTACTCCTTTCTTGGGATGTGAGGTCTTATTTTTGCTTATCAACCTGTATTCATTATAAATTGATGACAAAAGACAAAGAAAGGCCCTTGTTTTTAGATTCTCAGAGAGAACTGAGGGAGAGAGAGTGATAGAGAAGACTGGGGTTTTCACTCTTAATGAGAAGTCTGGTGAGAGTTACAGAAAATGTAAAAATGCATTTTATTTACAAAAACCGAGTGCTTGTTTCATTGGATGAGAATTTTAAAGACCAATGATAATTATTAAGGAAATCAACACACAGAATTGCGAATAATTTTAAAACCAAGTTTCATTTTTTGATGTAAATCAATCTCTGATTCTACTAATTAACAAAATACAAAACTAAATCTTAAAATATTAGAAGTTAAATAAAATAGATTCTTATGGGCTCTGTAAATACAGTTTACTAAACATTTACGAAATTGTAGTTATTTATTAACATTCGTATCATTGCCTCCCTAAACAAATACTTTAGAGACGTTAAATTAACTTATAGTTGTAAGTTTTCCCTCTCTATGCCAGCTCAGTGTCCAACAGCTAGCATAAATGATACAGCTTTCTAAGTGTTTCTGTGGCCTAATAGAAGCTGCTATAACATGTTATAGCAATGAGTGGCAGGTGAACCAAAGAGACTGTGGCACGCTCAACTAAGGTTCTAGCATTAGTTGTTTTATGGTGATGTCGACTTCATGAACTAAGAAGAGAAAAAAGGATAGCAAGTACAGGACACATCTTAGAAATAAATGTCATGAAGAACTTTAATGATATAATATCTATGAAATAAAAAGAATATAATTTGCTAACAAAGGAATTAAAATGTTTTAAAATGACACAAGCTTAACATATTGCTAATAAGGCAGTCAGCTTCTCTTTAAAGATACTCATACTCATGTTCCTTAAATTCATCTAACTTCATGAAAATGTAGAAAGACTCTATGAAGATCCTGGTAGCCCAAATATTTTTTAGAAATCAAACATCATTTGTAGCAATAACACCACAAAACCTAAAAAGAGTTAAGTCAGAATTCCTATAAAAACCAGTGTATAAAACTGTCAGAATTCCTAAAAAACTAGGTTGCTCCCAGGATACTTGTATTCCAATAATTAATGTACCCTTATAATTTAAAAGGTGAAAACCCTCATTTTATATAATAAACCATCTCTCAAAAAAAGGCCTCTATATTGAAACAAAATAAAATGCCAATTTTAATTACAAATTCTAAGAAAATTATGAAAACAGGACTTTTCCTCCTCTACTGTTTATCTAGATGGAGGTAGGAATCAACTTAATAAGGGTCTGAACCTTACAGTTCATAATCAACAGATCAGAGAGATGTTTTGGTAAACCTCCCCTCAATATGGTGGCTGTCAAAAAATGACTACTAATCATGCAAGTTGGTTCTGTCATTAGCAAGAACATCTACATAGTTGTTCTCATGCAGTGACCTATCTTTAAAAAATGATGTATCTGTCATTCCTGCACCATCACCTGCAACATGCACCTGTTATGCTTGATTGGCACCTTGATTCACAGGCAATATTTACTAACAGAGCCGAAGGTCACTATTTCTTAATCACTAGTTTATGTTACCCATCCCTATCCTAAAATGTTAATATGTATTTGTTTCTTATGCAGTAAGATGTAGATTAGATGGTGGCCATTCCTTATAGTAATTTCTCTATGAATCATTTTTGGCTGTCTATTCATGCCCCAAAATGTTTGCTATTTCATGAGTTCTTCTTGGTACTCTATCAATACATTAAAAGTATTTCCTGATTGAATCCTATTGAAAAATGTAGGTAATCATGTAAATCACAGCCAGCATACTGGACCAAAAACAGTGATTCTCAAACTTTCTGGTCTACAACTCACTTTCATGTCAGATCATATGATTCCTTTATCCAGTCCCATGTCCACATAATAGACCTTAAATAAATCTTGCAATAGTCAGTGCCTGTGCAAATAGAAAATTTATGTAGTCTGCTCTCAATTCTTAATCATAACACTCATAATAGATCCACTCCATGCTAACACGGGCTAGAAAAATTTCACATACTCCACTATTCCTCAACCCAAATCCTTCAGTATTTTGGAACCCTATAAAATGCCAAATCCAAATTCCTCTCTTCTTCTTCAAGTTTCCATCAATCTTATCCCTTATTTCTAGTCAACCCTGAATACAAACTCTTGTTTCCATCCTGTTATGTACAAACACAGCTTATTTATTCCCATCTATAAAGGGCCAGCTTAGGTTCCAGCTTCCCAAAGAAGAGTTTCCCAGTTCTTCACAGCCATAAATGATCTTGCTCTTCTGGACTCTCAGTGAACTGAGAGACTTACACCACACTATAGAGCACTACTTTTAAGTCACATACATATCTGCAAATTTTCTGCCTTCCTCGAGTATAAGCTCTATGCCGTTAAGTGGCATAAGCTCTACAATGTAGGAATTCTGGGTGTCCTGTTTATCACTGAACACCTAGGGCCTAAAACAATGTCTGGCACTTGGTAGATATTCAGTAAATATTTACTTATTAATGAATTATACCTTAGCCCCCCTGTTGGCCTGAAACTTCCTTGAGATTGAGAAATGCCTATAGTTCCTCACAAATGATATTTTCTTGATAAATGAGTATCTGTTTCTAAATGAAGCCAAATAACTTTCAAAACTACCACACACCTCCATTATATTCCATTTTCTCCAAATTAAACCAAATTGTCTAGTAACTAAAATAGAATGTTAAAAGCCAGAAATGATGTCATTATCATTTAAATAATCCTTGCCTAATGCATTCTATTTTCTGTGGTGGCATAAACATAAAATTCTTTTTAGGTTGTGAAAATCAGGAGATTTTAAAAATTGAAATACATATATTTTATTTTATGTATAGATTAATTTTTATAACTAAAATGCCAATTATAATATGGGTAACAAATAAGTCTACAGAAATACTGTGTGCCAAGGTCCCTATTCCATAAAGAGAGACTAGATGTTGAATTCACTAACAACTTCAAGAAAATCAAAAAGTGCTAGTTCTGCTGGATACCATGCCACATGTGCATGTTTCCACACAGCCCTGCCAATTCCATCCTGACCCAGAGCATCCCCTGCTATTTCAATTCTTAACAAAGATTTATGTCAAATTATGTTCTAGTTTTGTAGTGTGGGTTAGGATGGGACCACCTAACACATGTTCACTTAGAACCTAATCCAAGTTAAGTCCTGGGTCCCCTGAGGAAAGAGACGAGTACTATAGACTATGCCGTTAAGTGGCATAAGCATTTAGCTTATGCCTGAATTGTATTTCTATTGTAAAGATGTTTCACATTTGTTAAATTTGATTCTCTATTTTGTATTTTGTATAGATATTATAGGTTTATTTAAATTTCAAAATATAATACGGTGATTTCTAACACATTACTTGGTAAATAATACTTGTCTAATTGAGGCAATTTTCTAAATGAAATCTTAAATCTTTTCCCTTTCAGGGTGGTGAGGGGAGGTACTCCCATCAATTAGTCTAGAATATTATAATTAAAGAGCAAGAATATTAATATTTCCCTCTGCTTATTTAAAAGAAAAATTGAAACATGTTTTTAAAAAAGATACCAACATAGCATCTCTTCCTCAGAAATGTGACAGAAATGTACAAATTACAGTTCTAGTTAGCATGACCATTTTATATTGCACCTATTCACAATTTTCAGAATATTTTATTTTCAGCTGTTATTTTAGGTTATATGGGCTTAACACTTACGTGACACATAAAATTAAGACTCCGTCCAACATTATATATATCTTGTCACTTTTGTAGTTCACGAATGTTAAACAGCAAGTAACAATAGCATTAATTCATCTAATTAAATAAACTTAAAATGTAGTTACACATTTAAAATGTCATAAAATGACTACCTTTTAACTACTGCTCTAGAATGAGGGTAAGGAAGAGGTAGATTTGCAGTGCTGTTGGTCATTTTAATAATCTTTATTATTCACTTAGTTTTCTGAATATTTCTATATCTCAACAAGATTAAGACTTAACTAAAATATTTACTGTAAAATGTTAATCTTACGAAAATATTTTGGAATTGCCTGTTCAACTATGAAATTGGGTCTCTCCTGGACAACCTAATCATGGTTATGGCCATGTAAGATTTGACCTAGAAATGTTTCTTGAGAGCAGAAAGCTATCTTTTCTATGTCTTTTTACCAAGTTCCATGCATATTCTTTGACGGAAGCTCAAAGTATTAATAATGATGACAATGGTGTTGTTCCAAATGATACTAAACCATTAATAATATACCATGAGCTTCAATGGTTGGATCAGAATCACTTAATAAATAGCAAATTAATTATGGAACAATCTCCTGGCTAAATGTGTCATGGAGGCAATTTGTACATATGAGGTATTATAGACTAAATCTAGGAAAGTGGATAGATGCTGAAATTACTTTTTTTCAGCACACATTAAAAGATCAAAAAGTCACTTTCAGTCTTCCCTGTCTAAATTTCAATTTAGAAAAGGATTTATGAATCTGGATAAAAAGTTAAGAGTACCCATACTGTTAATTATTCAAAAAGTTATTATAAATGTTTTAATTTATATCTACATAGCACAAAGTTCCCCTTAAGCATTCTTTGTGCTTTATCATCTTAAATATCTTGCATTCCTATCATGCTAAATAATCACCACTTTTGCTCATTGGATAGCTGTAACTAGTCCAACACTGCAGGAATGCAGGACCAGGTACACAACAAAGAATGTAACCTCAGCTTTCTAACCAGCAGCTTGATTCTCTAACCCCCATGCCATGTGCTATGATCATGAGTGATGGAGCTGGTCTGACTGCAGAGGCTACTTTCAAATAATGATCCACAAAGTTAATCAAAACAGCTTCCCTGTTCAATATTTACCTGTTACTCATTGACAGCCACTGTCTGCATTGCCATCTAGGAGATACAGAATAGGATCAGGAATACTGAGCTCAAACAGAACCTGAATGCTTCGCTAAAGTACCAGGCACAATGAAAGCAGAATTAAGCAGCTCTCAAACCACCTCTGACACTAAAGATGCCTGCATGAGTTGCACAGTGGCAATACACCACCCTTTCCTGGATTTGGAGGCCAAATTAATTGCTGATAATAAAGAGGAATGAAAGGAAAAACAACCATATTGCAGGGGCGAGGGGAGAGAAAGAAAGGAGGGAGATATTAGGTATCAAAATATAAACAGGGAGGGAAAAATAGTAATTTCCTGTATTGGGACAAAAAAATAATATTCCTTTCTTGATGTGATCTCCTTGCTTTTATGTACTAGGAAAGTCATATCTATCCTTAAAATTATTTTTCTCATTTTAATACACATTCAACATTTTAAGCTAAAATATAATAAGAAAACATTGATTTTTTTATGTTAGGTATTTAAATGCTGTTTGCCAGTCTGTCAATCAAATGCACCCAGAGGGGTTGCTGACCAGCTTTGACATCCACCCCTAAAGAGAGACAGGTAATCAGACTGATCATAACACAATACTCTCCTGTTATTTTTTTAAAGCATTAGCTCAAAAGCGATGCTTACTATAGCCCGTATTATTCATTTTATCCATGCAACTTGGCAGGTTTTAAACATGGTGTTTAAGGGAGGAAAGTCACTCCAAATGTTAATTCTCTTTTAACTAATTTTTCCTGAACACTTACTTAGGAATGGTAAACAGTATTTCAGTACTTACTATACACTGGGCATTTTTCTAAGTACTTTAGATGTATTAGCTCATTTACTCCCCATGGTAAACCCTATGAGAGAGAATATTATCATTTCACAGATGGTAAAAATGGGGAACAGATATCTCATGCAACTTGTTAAGATCACCCAGCAAATAAATAATAAAACTAGGGCTTGAATGCATCAGTCTCCATCAGAGCCTGTGCACTTACACACTATGCTGAAGTTGCCTCTAATTGCATTTAGCACCACTGAGGAGATAAGACAATCATTGGCCTTAATAAGTGTCGTAAGAAGGTTTGTGGAGTGAATAAATGAATAAATACCTCTAAGGAACTTACAATCTTATTAAGAAGATATTATACACATGCACACACATAGACTTTTATTCTTTAACTTTTATAAGTTTATGAGTTCCTGAAAGGTATTTATTTGCATATATACGACTGAGTGCCATCGCACATGTGATAGAGTAAATGATGCATTAGGATTTAATCTTGGATTCAATATTGACTTCCTTGTCTCTCTTATATTTTCACTCAATCCACTCCATCAGGAAATTGTGTTGGCTCTTACTTCAGAATACATTGGAAACCAAATTCTTCACTACCGCCACTTCCACACCCACAGTATGAGCCACCTTGATTACGCTAATAGTTTTCAAGCTAATCTCTTTTCTTCCGCCCTCATCCCCCTGAAGTATGTATATATTGATCTAGCAGCCAAACTGATTCTTAAAAGTTACTTCTCAAGTCAAAATCCTCCCAAGGCTCCATTGCTAGTAAAAGCCATAGACCTTTCCGGAGCCTGCCAGAGTCCTATGTGCTGGCTCCATATTACAGTCATCTGTCTCCTGCTACAGTCATCCTTGCTCATTCCAACTCCACATCGGCCTTACTTGTGGTCCTCACACACATCAAGAACTCTTCAGCCTCAGAACCTTTGCAGCAACTGTTTGCTCTGCCCGGAATATTTTCCCCTGGCTCTCCGGGTGCCTAACTCCCTCACTTTTTTAGTCTTGGCTCAAATGCCATCTTTATAAATTGGACTTCACCTATTCAAAACCATAACTGACACATCTTCACCCCAGCACTCTGAATATCTTCTTAACTTTCTATTTTTTTCCTTCGTAGCACTGGTCATCACCTAAGAGACTACACAATTCGCTTGGTTTTTAACGTTTGTTGTTTACTGCCTGTCTCTAATGCCCTCTAACTTTGAGGGCTGAGATTTTCTTCTTTGTTCACTGATATATCCCAGACAATAGTTCCTGGTTATAGAATGTGCCTCATCAATGTATAGAATTAAGAGGAAAGAAACCACAATGGATGAGAAAAAGGCACAGAGTCAGAGCATCATGTATTTTGCCAAACAACGGTAACTACACACATTTCATGGATATGAGCAGAGAACTTGTGTTGCGATATCTTGGGGGAGAAGGAGAGATTGAAAGGCAGACTAGAGCAAGACTGGTGGGCTTTAAACACCGAGCTAAGATTATAGACATCATGCAGTGAGAATGATTTTGAGCAAGAAAATATGTTAGAAACAGTATTTTAATCTGGTAACTATAAGGAAGCCCAGAAAGGAACATTTTTGCTTTCTCGTGCATAGTACTTTGTATACAGTAGGACTCAAATGTTTATTTAATTTAATCAAACTGAATGAGACAGAAGACTAATTAGGAGACTGCAACAATCCAGCCATGAAATAATAGCTTAGATTAGAGAGATGGGAAAAGAAAGGAAGTATTTTTAAAATAACTCATTCTACAAACAGGATATTTGAGACAAGAGAGAAGCAGAATGGAAGATTCCAAGAGGAATCCTGAATGACATGAAAAATTAAGATAAAGCAAAAAAAGTATAGGGTAGGAGAGGATCATTCTAAGAAAGACGTGGAGTTCTGTTTTGGGGGAATGGCTGCACTGCCTTGGAGAGAATCAGAAACTGGAAGATCAAGATCTTGCTTTGCACGTGGGCCATGCCACACCATACCACACTGCAACTGTGTGGAATTCTTCAAATCATTCAACCTCTGACTCAAGAGTTGGTTTGGTTGGTTTGGTTGGTTTGGGTTTTTTCTGTGTAAAATGGAGATAAAACAGTTCATTGGGTTGCTTTGAGGATTAATTGGGAATGTCCATAGAAGTACCTGCAAATTTCTTGGTCAACCATGTGGAGGTTTATGCAAAGTGGATCACAGGTAGAAACACTAAGTACTTTGGGAATATAAAACCCGAGTTTGGAAAGAGGTAGGGCTTGAGATAAAAACCTGGAATTCATCCATTTTTGTGTGACAAATGCAGTGTAAATACAGATGAAAATTCCAAAGGAAAGACCTAATTGCACCCATGCTTGGAGAGTACACAGATTTTCACACTAAAGGCATTAAATATATATATTTTTAAATGACTAATGTTCAAATATGACAAACTTCCCTCCTCTATAAATAAGGCTTTAAGTTCCTCAGGGTCTTATTCTTTCGCATAGACTTCAGTAAACTACTTTTGAACAGAGGATGGATATCTTTTTGTCAACCAGTTGAAAGAGATGAACTGCTGGGACAGCCTGACCTGGATTCATCTTCTCTGATCAGACACCAGATTATTAGCTGGGTAAACTGAGCAACTCACCTACCCCGAGTCTTCAGTTTCTTGAGTGCAAAATGAATATATCACCTATTTACTCCAAATGTGGTTCTTTGGGTCAATTTCAGTAATGCCTAGAGACCACAGAACACCATAGTTGCAACATGTTACTTCCTTTCCTTTTGATTTTAGCCTCATCATTACTGAAACCTATTTCAGCCTCATCCATATACTGCATATGGAAAACCAGCCAACACAGAAGTAGGAATGCTGAAACTAAAACATAACTCCAAGAGTTAAATCTTCTGTTATCTCCAGAAGAATCATTTTAGCTCACAATGAAAGATCTTGGCATCAATGAGTATTTTCTTTTGATGGCAGAATAAATGCAGCTGTATTCATTCTATTCTGTCTATACCCCAGAGGCTCACATCTTGAGGTTACACTGTACCATGGCAATCATTTGTGTCCAGCAAATTTCTCCTGAACAGACCCAATAAAGGTATTTGAGGTACAAGCAAACCCAACCTGCTACTAGGTTCTTGTATAAATATACTCTACTTAAAATCTGCTGGCCCATAATTTTAGTTTTCTAGTCTTCCCTTCCCTAAGGCATTTCACAAACACCGTGATAATTTTTTTTTAAATCATCATCTTTTATCCCTACCAGCCTCATATAAATCGATACTGGTTCCAGGCATGCACCATTCAGAAAAGAAGGTAAACAATCTTCCTATCAAATGAATTTATTAATCATCAATTTTGCAAGAGCTCAGGAACTCCCCCTAGCTTCCACCCTCATCCCCACTAAACGTGCCTCCAAATCTCTCCCTAAAGAAACATGGTAAGATGAATACCACTGCTTTCACCGATACTAATTCAAAACTTTAGACACCTGATGAATTTCTCCTGGGGATGAGAATCAGCTGCTGCTTATCTTCTCCTTGCAAGCCATCAAGCAGTTAGGCATTTCCTAGAAAAGCATGCTGGCTTCCCTGGAAGTGAGCAAAGACTTCCCTATAATTACTGTAAATGGAGTCTTCTCCAGGAGATCCAACTGTTATCTAAAACACATAGGATAAGAGGCTTTGTGCCCAATAGAGCCATGCTAACTCAATTTCACTACTAAAACAGTTTTTAGTGGAATTGGAGAGTGGAGACAAAGAATCATCAGAAAGACTATGTACCTCCTATTTTCAAGACCAAGGCATATGCAGTTGACTGTATGTAATTCACTCTGAGCGCCTCTGACAAACAATAGTCAAGAAAATGAAGCTTATGGAAGCTTATGTTGGTTGCAATGCAAGTGATGAGAATCGCTAGTAATAGCTTCTCCTCACTGGTACCTAGTGAGAAAAGCAGAGTGAGGTCCTATATAAAATCTAATACATAAACACTATTGCATTTGGTATTTATTGCAGGGACCCTTTATAACTGGGCTGAGGGAGAGGAAGGGAAATTAGGTTTTAAACAAGATGCTAAAATAGTCTATTTAATCACATAAATCTCAAGCACTTAATTCCAAAGAATCCTCATACTGATCTGTGAATCACAAAGGTCTCAGGTTTGCCAATGGAAAATCACCCAAGAATGCTTTCTTTACAGGCTGGTCACTGAACCAAAATCCTCTCAGGAGCCAGACCTCTCTCTGCTTTGAGAACTAGATCAAAACATCTCAAAGCTGAACAGAGTAAAGAGAATTCTCTTTTTAAGCAACCTAGTGAATGACGTAGCAGACGTGGCATGTGAGAGAATGAGTTCATAAAGCAGTCAGAAAATTCCATCTAAACATTTAACAGTTACTGCTCATACATGTACATATCCCAACCTAAAAAAAAAAAAAAAAAAAAAAAGGCCTATGTTTCTTTAGTCCACTACCCTTACCATTAGATTCATCCTATTTCCACATTCATAGATGGGCTATCTAGATAAAAATAATTGAGGTGGTAGGGAAGAATTTTTATGCTGAAAATCTTATCACTGTTGCCACTGATGAGTGTATCACTGGTTCTTGCTGGAGGAATTCAAATTCAAACAAAAGAATTAAAACTCCCAACAAGAAAGTGATAAAAATTCAGAAGAGATATACAAACTACACCAGGGAAAAAGATGTCATGTAAGAAAGGAAATCTCTGCGGAACATGGTTTCTATATGGAAGCTAATCATAAAGCTTCCTGCTTCCCTTAAATAAGTAGCTCCTCTACAACTTAAACACTTGGACCCAGAAATTTCCCAGCTGAGGCAACTTGTGGGTCGACTCACAAGAAAATACCTATATACATAGATAGACACCTATCAGAGATGATACACATATAAATACAGACAATGATATTTAAGGACCAAATTATTAAAAGTGGCTATCTCTGGGTGGCACGATTACAAATAATGATGACTTTTGTTTTATGATTATCTGTATTTTCTAAATGTTCTGGAATAAAAATGTATTGTGTCCTATTCAAAACAAGATATTCCAAGAGATTTAAACTAATCTACAAACCCTCTGTCCACCAACCCAGAGCTATGGCATTGGGCCTAGTGAAAGGCAATTCCAAGAGCATTCCCTCAACGCAAGTTGAAGGTCCAGCACAGTGCAATCTAGGCTCCAAGGTAATATAAACCCAAATCCATTTACTGAGCAGAGGTCAGGGAATTCTCTGAATCAATAATGGACAAGTACATGGAAACAAAAGTTCTGGGTAGGGTAAAGTTAAAACTATAATCTTGTCCCTTTTTGATAAGACAATTAGGGGTGGTAAGCTAACTATATATCTTCTCATTAAAAAGGATAAATCCTGGTGTTTTTCTATTGTAAACTCACTTACAAAAGTGAGCTTACAATAAGTAAGATTTTTTAACAACACAGATCATAATACTTTTTATTATAAGTGGCATTTCCGCAATGTATTTATATGTTGTTATATGGAAAAATATTTTCTTAAACTTCCTAATATGAAAATTTCTGGTCTATGAAATTAATTTAACGCAGATCCTGAATATTCACTAAAATTTACAATTATTCCCTTTAATGGAGTACTATGCTTTAAATGTTATGAAAATATAAATTCTCACATTTATATTACATAAAACATAATAGATGGCAAATATAACGCACAATTCAGAATGTGTTCCTTGACCAACTTTAAATTTAAATTCTCCAACATTTCCATTGTCAGGATGGTTTATCTTGCTGGAGGTTGAATGCTTATTTCCATTTTGCAGATGAGAATTCTATAAGATGAACAGTTGTACACTAAGTTAGATGAGTAACAAAGTAGTACTAATTTAGTATTTACTACATGCCAAGCACCATAATAAGCATTTTTGTGGTTTATACCTTAGGCTCTGAAGTCAGTCAGACTGAGGTCTAAAGCAGGGATACAGCAAACTTTTTGTCATAGGCAAGATAGTAAACATCTGAAGCTTTGTAGGCTATATGGTCCCTGTCACCACTACTCTGTCACCATTTTAGCAAAAAAGCAGCCACAGACAATGCATAAATGAATATGTCCATATTCTAATACAACTTTATTTACAAAAATAGTCAGGGAAAGCGGGGGGAACAGATATGGACAATGGGCCATAGTTTACTGATGCTAACCCAAATCCACCATTTCCTGCCTTCACCTTGAGTGAGCTACTTCATCTCTGTAAGCCTGTTATCTCACCTGTAAATGGTAGGAATGATCATATCTAGTGTATAAGTTTATTATAATGATTTTTAAAAAGTCTGTTAAGCCATTAGCCTACTGCCTGACAGAAGTATCTGGTAAAAGATTAGTAATATCAGTCTTATCATCTTCATTGATCCTTAAAACAACTATTTTTACCCCCATTTTAGAAGTGAGAAAACAGAAGCTCAAAGAGTTAAGTAAATTAGCCACTGTCCCATATCTAATAGAAAATTGTAGGGTTGGGATAAAACTCAGATTCGTTTCCAAGAGGTTTAACAATATCTAGTAATGATTAAAAACTACCGTGTGAACTTGAGGATCTCTTAAAATAGGCTGCTTATAGTCAAAGGCTAAAGCATAATTCTTCCGCCCTACTAAACTAAGTTAAAATTCACTGAAGACACCTTTACAAACTCAACACACAACAAGCTGTTCTTAAAGTGAGGAGAATTTATTAAAACCATAGTTTATGTATAAGTCTGCTGTATTATTTTTTAAATCTGGGCACAAGCACATTAGTCTGCCTCTCTGAAACTACCCATTAGCGGTTTGGAACACTAGTTCAACAGCACACCTACAAAAGGTTCATTGTAGCACTACTCCTCTCAACGTGACCTTTACTTTCTGTTCTCAAGTTGCTAGAGTTCGCATACATACTGCAGGTGTGTCACTAACCAATTATTTTTAAAAACCTAGGCAGTCGCTTCTCTCATAATGAAAATATACACTCTGGTGAAGCCAATTAATATCCTTCCATTTAAAATCATGCCTCCTGTGCCTCTCCATTTTTACTCTCTGGCATTCATTTATCTTGAATTGCAAGCGGTCTGTAAGGAGAAAGACAAATGTGGAGCACCTCAAGCCAGGAAAAGCAATGAATTTGCAGACAGATCCTGAACTGGACCTCACACTGGGAGAGTCCTCCAAGATGTTTATAAATTGAAAATAACTTCAGACTAACAAACACAGCATGATTGCACATTCTTCCATTTAAAACACACTAAATGAATTTCTGAACAAAGAGGAAAAGTTGAGGTCGTGGGCCACTCCCACAGCAGGTTTCCTGCCTCAGGTCTAAGCTATTTCCAGAGTGATTCTCTAACTTGCACTTCCTGCCACACTCTTCCCCTCCGATGAAAACTTCTCCAGCAGCTCTCACAGAACAGTCCACCCTTGAGCCTTCACTTCTCCTTCCTCTCCAACCTCAACTCCTGTCATCCTTTTCCAACCCTTCACTCCTGAGGTATGCCATTTGTGAACCACCACACCAGAAAGACCTATCTTTAAGTCCAAATCACTACTTCAATCATGCCTCCCCCAAATCAAGTATCTGCTCCACAATGAAGACCTCGGGGCCCACCTCGACTATTAAAAACAACTCTTCCATGGTGCCACTTCCATAGTTCACACTCGTCTTCCTGGAGGTACTGCTCACACAGAATCCCAATGACTTATCTACATCTTAGTCTTCCAGGATTCTGGAGGCCGGAGGTTTTCTTAGTCACCCCTAAATAAATCAGTTTATGTAGACCAGTACCTGACCCGTGGGTGACAATGGAAATATATTTGTTAAGTGAATGAATAAATTACTTTTTAAGCTAGTTTGATAGTAGTCCTAAGTAGTACACTTCCATGCCATCCACATTACCAAGCTATGCCATTTCAAGTGATTTACAGGCAAAATCATTGGTGTGATGCTAAAATGAACTGGGGGAAACCATCAGAAACCATACTGAGGTCTGAAAGGCATGATGTGGAAATTAGAATTCATTTGGATGTTGAAAGGCTTGAAGCAGTTCTTGCTACAAAGTTCAATGTCCGTTTAACATGCAGATTCTATCAGAGCTCTTTATGAAGTTCATTGTATATTTCTTTCTCAGTTCTTTATTTACTGATCCAAACACAACTGGCATAAATTATTCTAATGTGGGGGGAAAAGACTGTAAAATAGCAATCAATCAATCAGGTTAAACCAGCAAAAGAATTTGCTGCTGCTGGAGCCTCCTTGACCTCTCTCCCCCCATTCAGCACAGGTGACCATCTATCCCCCCCACCCCCAACAACCTGCCTGACAAGGCACCTGTCTTGTTTTCCTTAATTGGGATAACACGTGCAGGTGGTTAGCACTCTTAGCCCTCTGTCTGGCACAACACAGCTGTTTAAGACTGGTGAGTTCCTTCTTCACTAATTCTCCTCTTCCTATCCCTGGCTCATCTTAATTCCTTCTCTTTTGAGTCTGAATCTTCTCATTTTCAAACCAGTGCTTATTGGATAAAGCTAGCCTTAACACTGCACTGAGTAGGAGAACACCCACATTCTGGGTTATTTTCAGGAAAAGGAGAAAAATGTCAAACACACAGCCCCCACCAGCCCCAAATTAATTTCTCTACCCCCCATTGTGGTATCTAAAATGATTCTGTTAGAGAAGACTCCTTTTTTTTTCCTCCTTGACTTCTTTCATTTGCAGTTACATACTAAAATGCAAATGACATCAAGAAAAGTAACATTATCAGCATTATCAGTTAACACCTAATCTGCAATGAGGGGTTCAGACAAAAATGTCCCTGGAGATAAAGCCCCAGGCATGCAACAGTAACCAGGTACCCAGGGGGAATGAATTTCACAGAAGAGGAGAAAGGGCTTGGGATGGAAAATACAGGAAACAAAGACAACCTTCACCATCTTGCCAGGGGCCTCTTTTGCTTTAGGTGACAACTCTCCAGTCAATTAAAACCCCCTTCTCAATCTAGGCTGCACTTTGTAACTAGGAACTGGAGTTAAAACCCTTTGTTTAAAATAGGTACTGCAGTGCCCACTGCAATGCCATGGCATGTGCTCAACAAATGTTAGTGATTTAAGTTCCAGTCTCCTCAGGAGTCAGTCTTTCCTAAATATTGGTAAACAGATTGTTCTTGAACACAGCTTTAAGGATGCTCACGCTTCCTCAAACACCTCTACAGTAGAATCCAATCAGATAGCTGAATGGTGACAAACTTTGAGGCTATAAAGGCCCTTCTCAGTTGACTCTTTTCTACCTAGTGTCTTCCCTCACGATCACATATTAACACAGGTGATTTTCAATGGATTTATTGCTACAATTTCATCTCATGTCCATGAAATTTACCTTTCCTCTGACTCAAATATTTTTTTTTGCTTTTCTTTAAAAATAAATTTTAAAGTTATAGGTATTCTGGAGAGATGTGTCACCCTCTTCATACTGCTTGTACTTTTATGTTTGAAAATAGAAAAAAAGCGAGCCTGATAATTGTCTTAATTAAAAAGAACACTGGCATCTCCCAATGAAATCTACTACTTTACAAGTGAGTTTACTAAAATCCAGAGATATCATTGCAAACTATAAAGACAGCTGAAAATGAGGATAGGGATCTGGGACCTGAAAGTTTTAGTACTTAGCAAATGACTGTTTAACATAAAACAATGAAATTTGTAAAATATTTACTGCATGCTTAGTGTTTTAAAAAAAATCATATTCCTATCCTTTACCAAGAAACTTTATCCCAGCTACCATCTGAAGTTTTAAATCAGCTGTGTCATAAGTGTTTAATGTAACAAGTTAGGGTAACTACCATTTATTTTGTACTCATAAGTTATAGACATTTTACAACAATCAGGTTTTATTCCTATATAGTTTAAATTTTCAATATTTAAGATTTATTTTAATAATTCCCAATAACATCTAAGTGCAACATATAAAATAATGTTTTAAAATATAAAATAACTCATAATAATTATAAAGCCATAGAACTATACTGGAATGAGCAGTGACAGTCTGGTAAATATGTAACAACTAGTTGGGGTGGTGGGGAAAGCACCTGATTTGCAGCATTTTCTAATTTCAATGGTGAAAATACTTGCTCTAATTTGAAGTTTACTACTATGAGGTCAGGGATCATAGAATGGGAAATTTGTCCATCCAGGATGGCCCAGCACATCCTTGATCTAAGAGACCAGAGAGTGTAGCCTTTTCATTCCTGACCCCTTTCCACAGAACTGACCATTTCTTTCTTTATAACCCACTGTATCCCAAACACATGACATAACATCTATACGTTATCATGTTTACCTACTCAGCTCTCTATTACAGTGGCTTTCAATCTTTTTTGGATGTAAAACAGTAAAAACATTTTACCTCATGACCCACCTGGTGAATACACATATATGTAGTTTTACATACACGAACACAAAACAAAAAAAGAAGCCTCACAGGATAAAACACACCCTTACTAAGTGCAATGCACTAACATTTTCTATTCTCTTCTGTTTTGTTTAAAAAATCCTTATCCACTAAATTAGATTCATATCCTACTGTTTGGACAGGGCCCCCAAAATTGAAAATCAGTGCTCTGATAGACACTAAACTCATTGAAGATAGGATTACAAGGCATTTGTATCTCTCTCAATGTCTAGTAGTAATTATTGAGACCCAAGTAGGTTAAGCAACTTGCTCAAAGATGCACCTCCATCACTGATGAAAGACCGCCCCCCCACCCCCCGCAAGGCAAAAGCTAATTCACTAGACAGAATCAGGATATTTATGACTTGACACTGAAAGGTAAAGGGTGTTCCAAGACAGCCTCCCCTTCACCAGAAATTGATAGAGAAGTTCTTTAAGAATTGTACTGACCCCATCATTGACGAAACCTTGGCCCTTTACATTGCAGCTCTATGACCAACTCCACATGTTTGCCTAGGATTACTAGGCAAATCCGAGTGATCATCCTTTCCCTGTAACTAACAATGTTCACTCCTCTAGAGTGTTGAAAAGATACTCATCTTTTTCACAAAATATTTTCAACCCTCTAGAGAAGGGGGCTATATAAATGTTGATTAATAATAAATATATTACATAGAATACACATAGTTCTATATATAACATATCAAAACCAGCTTTCTAATAACCAGAAGCCAAAGACTTAGCTGGAGAAAATACTCACTCAGGAAAATCTGAATCCACGGCCTTTTGTCTTCAGTGTGCTCATGCACCACGTGCATTTTTATAGGTGGTATTAAATGTACACTATAGTTTCAAGAAAATCCAGATAAGTATCTTCACTAAAATACACAACACCATTAATCATCTCAGTGACAGTGCTCCAATTTAACATCTTGGGGATTTCCTCCCCTTCTTCATCATTTATTTGCCAATATTTCCTTGTTATGAATATCCCCCTAGTGACTCTGCCTGGCAGTCACAGCTGTGCTGCCTACTGTGTCTACCTTGACTACAAATAACACCAGTTCTTAAAAGAGCCAGGCCTTGAGATGATACCTACGGTTAGAAGAAAAACCTTGCTGTGAGCTGGATTCCTGGTGACCTCATCCGGGCTCCTGACCTTGAATAGGCAAACCTCGGCCTCAAAGCAGATAGTAATTTCAGACATGTTTAAAGCTGGCTAAATTACAAATGAACAACAGCTAGCTCTTGGTCTCCAATTACTTGAATGGTCAATAATCAACAGCTGCTTTAAGATGGTCCTTAAAGGATCCCCTTCTTACACAGCAAAAGGCTTCTTCGAGGTATCCGTGAATCACAACAAAGCCACAAAATCACTAAAATTTACAGAAACCTGACCACCAAGAGCCATGATAAGTGACTCACAGATAACAAGAATTTTTAAAAATAATAAGAAACAATTTCGCATTATTAAGAACACCAATTCTGATGAAGAGAATGAATGACGCTATCTAGGCAATAGAATATCAAGAAATAAAGTCAGAGACAAATAAGTAGCAAAGATACAAGGAAGAGTCCCATCCCCTTCTGGTATCCAGTTTGTGTCCATTTCAGAGAGCAGCCTCCACTGGCTCCAGGATTTTCTAATGGTTTGTAAAACAGAAACCATGAAAGAAAACGTTCTATAAGCAACTGTAGTAGTAAATAAAAGTAGAACTCACCAGCTTGTATTTAGAAAGGATTTTTAAGGAAAAGAAAGTATTTTTTTTCCAATACAGAAACTCTACTGCCAAAGAATTTAAGAGTTTCTAGATAAAAACACATCAAAGTATATCTGCAAAGTACATCTAGAAAGACTTCTGCCGTCAATGGAATTATGTTTACCTTATTTTACATTTTTATAGGGAAATCTAATGAATTAAGGGTTAATCCTGCTTCGATTAATATTCCAGAACTTTTCTGAAAAGCGTAAATTTTGTCCTTTTTGAGAATATTCCAATTTAAACCATTGTTTTAAAAAACAAAAAATTAAAACTTTCTTTTTAGCAAAAGCAATACATGTCAAGCTAGGATATAGTAAAATGCCTTTCTTCTCCAGAGCAGAGTATTTACTTCAGTGATAGTAACATCACCTCGTTACCACTGCAGATTCTGTTAAGTAATGGACAAAGCAAATGGCAGCAAAGGCAGAGAATTCAACTTCAATTTAACTGTCCTGTAAGGTACATAGTAATTAGCTGCAAAGCTCTGAAATCTTAGCTAGCATGTTAAGTCTGCTACATGACAGTATAATTTGACTTCTTAAAGGATTATGCAAATTACAACTCATCATTCCATTACAGGATTGAAAAAAAGTGACAGCTAATTTATACATAACACACCTTTCAAATCCCTAAGATGCACAGCACCTGTGCAATGTATTTTGCTGAGATTTTCTTGCATATAAGTACTTGTTTATTGCAATATAAAGAAGCTTACCTACGAGCTCTAATACAATCATTTTTTAAATAACAATATCAAAAGAATTAACATTATTTCTGTCTTAATTTCAGAGGCAAATTTTTTGATTGTTTTATTTTGGTTTGTTTTTTTTTCCCCCAATAAATTAGAGAAATAAAAGGTTTCATTCAATACAAGGATATTTTTGAATAGCTGGCAACCACAAGCACTGATG
>NW_011889165.1:301203-303703 GCF_000151845.1 Pteropus vampyrus | reverse complement strand
AAAATATCTACTTCACAATGTGCTTAGGATAATTAAAAGAGATAATTGTATAAAGTGCTTAGCCAAGAACTTGCATAATAAGAAAACACAATAAATATTAGCTTTTAATAACAATATTTATCCTCCTAAATGCCCACGTTAGCACACACATCGTAGGATCAAATATTTTTATAAAGTACAGGCTGAAAATCGAAAACTACAGATTTCACTCTCCATGTCTCTTATGCTGCAAGTTTTAAGACTTTTACTCTGGTGCTTTAATTCTTGTAATTGATAGACATCTGTTTCATGATAATCTATCTGTTCTAATCGTAATTTGATTACTATAACATTAATCAAAATACATTTTCTCAATAAATGAATTTTTATCATTAGCACTAATATGTTACATTTTAGGCCCTCCCCTTTAAGAGGTATATCGGTCCGATGGAACAGAATTAGAGAGGAAACAACACAGTGGGAGTACAGGAGTCAGGGCAGATGGTGAACCATTAAGAAAATTAGATCCTCCAGAGAGAAAACCCAGAGAAAATCATGGCATTTCAAACATGTGAAACATTGGACTGGAAAAGTTACCTGTTTGTTATAAACCCACAGAGAGGGCTTGGGTCCCATGGATCAAAGACATATTCCATCTTAAAATAAGGAAAAATTCTGAATGGTCGAATCAAGTCAGGGATGAAATGAATAGTTTGAGTACTGGTTAACTTGCTGTCACTGGTAGTGTTCTGAACCAGTGTAGACACTCCTTGGCCACTGTATGGAACACAGGGCTCAAGCACCAAACTGGTGATTGGAATAGTTGACTTTTAACAAAAAGTGAGAATCTGTGTCTCCAACTAGAGTTTCCTTCAAGATCTTAAGATAACTACAGAACACTCAGCACTAACTAAAGTATTCCTGAAGTTCCTATTAATTCTGGAATGCTAACAAGCTTTTACATTAAGGTAAAACGAACAAAAAAACCTAAGAGGGTAACTTGGAATGTATTTGAACTTCTAGAACAATTATACTATAATTATACTCCAGTGAATCAGACCCAATTAGATGGGCCCCTCTTTCTATTCCTCTGTCCTCTTACCTCCATGATGTCTGAAGATTTGTACATCTGTCCACATGTTGGGAGACATGTCTAAGTAATGTTTAGGAGCGCAAGTTTGGAACCAAACAGACCTGAATGGAAATTCAAGCTCTGCCACATACTAGCTATGTGACATTGAAAAAGGAGCATTTTCAGATCAAAAGACTCACACGAACTGAAAGTAAAGGGATGGAAAAGATACTTCATGCAAATGGAATTGAAAAAAAGGCTAAGGTAGCAATACTCACATGAGACAAAATAGACTTTAAAACAAAGGCTATAATGAGACAAAGAAGGATCCAGCAATTCCACTTCTGAATATTTATCTGAAGAAACCCAAAATGCTAATTTGAAAAGACATATGTACTCCTGCATTCACTGCAGCATTATTTATAATAGCCAAGATATGGAAACAATCTAAGTGTCCATTGATCGACAAATGGATAAAGAAGATGTGGTATATATGTACAATGGAATATTACTCAGCCATAAAATGAGTGAAATCTTGCCATTTGTGACAACATGGATGGTCCTAGAGAGTATTATGCTAAGTGAAATAAGTCAGACAGAGAAAGACAAATATCATATGATTTCACTTATATGTGGAATCTAAACAAAATAAATGAATAAACAAAACAGAAATAAACTCATAGATAGAACAAATTGACAGCTGCCATATGGGAGGGGAATTATAGGAGTGGGTAAAACTGGGGAAAGGATTAAGATCTGTAAATTGCCAGTTATAAAAAACAGTCACGGGGATGTAAAGTACAGCAAGTAAAATATAGTCAATAATACTTTAATAACTATGTCTGATGTCAGGTGGGTACTAGATTTACCAGGGTGATCACTTCATAAGTTGTATAAATGTCTAATCACCATATTGTACACCGGAAACTAATATAATATTGTATGTCAACTGTATTAAAAAATGAAAAATTATTTTTAAAAAAGAAAAAAGAGCATTGCCTCTCTGAGCCTCACTTCCCTCACTTGTAGTGAAGATAAATTTTATTTCATGAAGATTAGATTTGATGATATCAAACATTTATCAAAATGCCTGGAAAAAAATTAAGGTAAATAACCATCATAACTATTACTCCACTCATTCCACAAACATTTACCAAGAGTTATCTATGTCAGTCACTGTGCAAGTGTATCAAGAGATTCTGTCTGAACCTGACAGGAGTGTGACATCATGAAGCCCACAGATGCTACTGCTAACCGAGACCATAAATAGTAACTTCAGTGGATCTGAGAGATTTGTAATCACAGAAAAGTGACCTCTAAACCAGCTTTGATCAAAATGTACTGCACTGAGAGGAGTCAAAATCTCTCTATCAAAAGCCTCCCTCCCCACATATGTACACATCATCTTCCTTCACACTGAGTGCTATGTATCTTCTTGGCAATAAGCGC
>NW_011889165.1:288190-300098 GCF_000151845.1 Pteropus vampyrus | reverse complement strand
AACCTACACAACTGATAAACGAGTAGATCCTGGTTTCCAGAGCAGCTCTCCTGACCCCAAGTCCAAAGAGCCAATTTTCTGAAAGGGATGATACCTACCAGCAAATTATGCTATAATCCATTCACAATGCCAATGATCATCTCTAAATTATCTACTCAGATTTTATCAATCTTTTCATTTTTCATTAAAGAAGAGTGGCCTATAGAGTGAAGCCCAGGTGGACAGCTTCCAGAGCAAGAAGAAACACTTAGTAGAAACCTGTCCTTTCACTGAGGAAACTGAGGATCAGAAGTTCGAGATGCATTCCAGGTTGCCTCCTCCAGAAAAGTAATAGCAAAGCTGGATAAAGGCTCAGTACTCTAGGGGTCCAGGGCAATATTCTTGACATTTAATGGCACTGCCAAAAAGCCTTCAACAACCACAACAAAACACTTCTCTGTGCTTAAAAAACCTCAGGATTCACGTGGGGAGGTTTTCTTGATCACTCCTAATTTGGCCTATCTATATTTTCAGGATCTGTTTTGAAATGAATGGAAACTTAGTTGCTATCTACTAATGCTTTACGTTCTGCTTTTCGCCTTATTCTGAGAACTGCCACGTGCCCAAGGCTCACCAGAAATAGCTGCAAATCATTTAACAGTTCCAAATTCATCAATTAAGATTCACCCAAATTCTGTCCCGTGAGATTAGGGCCTTTGGTTCCCATGTTCTTTCTTTACAGCTCTTGTCCTGGGTGGGAGAGTACAGCAGCATTCACAATGGGGATTTGAGATTCAGGGGGTGGTTGTGACATTTCAATTATCTTACTGATTACCAAGCAACTTAAGTTTGCTGATTAAACACACATATTGAAGAAATACTTTAAGCAATGAAATTTTTTGACTTATTGGAATTATTAAAGTATCAGTGGAAAAATAATACATTATGAGTTACTTAAGAGTTGTTTTAACTCTTTTTCCCTTTCTCAGGCTAATTTTAACCTATGTTTAGCTTCAACTATTACCTATATGCTAATGACTTCCAAGTCACTATTCTCAGCTTTCATCTTAATCCCAAACCAAAGGCCTATATATTCATCTATCTATTAAACATTTCCACTTGGGGCTTCCACTGGATCTTTTTATAACAGAACCCATCACCTTTTCTCATTAACTAGCTCTTAAATTCCCCGCTGGAATTACCTCAGGGATCAGCCCCAAACCTTCTCCCAGGCACCACATCCAGAACTGGCCCTTTATTCTTCCCTTCCCACGTCCTCTATTTGCAGGGTATCAACAAGCCCTTTCACATTGGTCTCCTACATATCTCTGCGAAGTCGCTTCTCCATTCACAGTGCCCTATTCTGAATCTCTGCAATATCTTCCTCTAAGTTCTCCTGGCTTAGACTCACCTTCCTTCCCTCCATCTTCCACACTGTAAGAGACGGGGTTTCTAAATGCAAGTCTGATTAGAACACTGTCCTGAAGAGTCTCTCCAGCATCACAGCTTGGCATACAAGGCTTATCTGGATCTAGCCCCTTCCCATCTCTGAAGCTTCACCCATCACTACTTTCCCATACGTATCCTTTGCTTATCACCACTCCACACCACTTGCAGTTTCCACACACTACATGTGCCTTTCTGCCTTCTCATGTGCTGTATTCTCTCCTCCAATGGCATTGTGTCTCACTTCCTTGGCTGACTTATATGTCTCTTTCAGTACTTACTTAGTTCATGACTTTGACTTGACCCACGTAAGAAAGCAGAGCATGTCTGCTATAAATTTTCCTCTAATAAAGCTTCTATTGTTTTTTTTTTAATTGTTCAATTGTGAACTATAGTTAACAATATGCTTTACACTTTAGAATTCCAATTCTAAAAATTGTTATAAATCCAAAACACCAGTGAGTATGTACCAGGCAGCGTTTCTCTGCTGGTATCCTTATCCTTAGAGTCCAGGTCCTTTATATCAAAACACTTTGGGTAATGCTCATAAGAGGATTAAGACCAACAACATCTACAAGCTATGAACATCTATCCCCAACTCAGCCCAGTTTCCCTCTTGTGTGGTCTAAAGGCTCTAGAAACAATGTTTCTTCTTTACAAAGCAATCACTCTACTCTTTTTCTATATGCCCTTAAGATCTTATTAGAGACCCTTTTCTTAAATCTTGCCCCAAACTATTTTTAGCTGAAAAATATCCATCAACTCAGATAAGAACTGCTCTTGGGACCCTTCTCTGTAGCCCTCTTGCCTAAGTGAACAAAGCTTAACAACATTTTTGACTAGAACAAAAATTAAAACCTGAGAATAGAGTGAACCAGCCTCATCTATACAAGATGTTGACAAAACCTGGGGTTATGGTAAATACAAAGTACTCTGAAATTAACATAAAGGAAAACACCTCACAACCTAGAGTTTAAGATTTAAAAGGCAGAGTAGGAGCTGCAAAATACTAAGATTTCTTCAGCAGATATCAGAAGTAAAGATTCTCATTAAAAAATAAAAACTCATGAAGTGCTTTTCCTAGTTCAGGATGACATATGGGGCCCTTAGTTGTCTGGCCTCTATCTACTAATAGCCATGGTAATAGCCTTGTATACTAGATACTCAGCCTCCCTTAAAGCTGGGTATGATCATACGACTGTATTCTCTCCAAGGAATGAGACAGGAAGTGATCAGCACCACTTCTAGGCCTGGGCCTTAAGATAGTGTGCATGTGTTTCTGCATACCTTTTCCTTCCCTCAAGCTGAACTGAAGTAACTACTGTCCAGCTTTGACAGGCCGGCAATAGTGCTGATGGCAGAACAACAAAAAAAGAAGGTTCCTGGGAACATGAATGGTCCTATGGAGCAGAGCTACCCCTTCAATTGGGCCACTGATCTTGAACTTGTAAATGAAAGAGAAAACTTCAAAGTTCTTTCAGCTATTTCATTTTATAGTCGTTTTTATTACAACTCCTTAGCTTTTATCTAACTAATAACACCTATCCATTTTTTCTGCTCCTCCTCCTCCTTCAAAACCTAGCTCTTTTGTGGAGTCTTTCTGAGACACCCATAGCACATCTATCCCTCTTCTGAGTCATCATAGTCCTCTGCTCTCATCTCTATTACAGCTCTCATCACAGTTCATTTCAATGGTCTGTTTACCCTTCTGCCTCCCCTAAGATCTCTTAGAATTCTGAAGGCAAGAATTCATTATATGCTATTTTTTGCACAATGATTGGCACAAATTTATGGCTTAATGAATCCTATATGAATAAATCAAGTAGGGAACCACACAGACTTTCCTACACTGATTGAAAGTAAAGAACAGTTGTTGATATACACATTTGTCTGCTCACAGTACATAGTAATCATGCTGCTAAGCATGAGAAGAAATGTTCAAGTCTTCTAATGCACATGGCCTTTCTCAATAATAGAAATATGAGTAAAATATAATGGCTACCTCAACTAAAAACCATAGTTCAAAGATATATGAGTAATGACGATTTTAAAATAGTTATAATTAAATGGAGGAAAGAAATGGCAAAAAAATAACCTTTGATATCTTACTCTACATTAGCATCAGTTATTTAATATTGATTTTTGTTATTAAAATTAATATGATTATCTATGGTAAAGGGTTATAGTAGCTTTGACATCCTTCCCAATTAATTACCTTTTCAGTTTTTGAAATAAATGGCAAAAAGAAGAAATATGAACTTAATTTCTGTGTAACTTGTGGTATGAATGTCAATGATACCAATATTGCTTTGATCCAAGTTCTACACTGGATTTCATTGTCTATGAAAAATATTGCATGAAAGTCGAATATAAGAAATACATCATGTTTGCAGACACTACAGAAAGAGAGAAAACTGAAGATGAAGTGATGTGACTAAATACTATGAAGTAGAATATTAGAAACTATTTCTTTGCACATGCAAATATTTTATCTGAATATTTTGTGCCTCATAGATAAATATTCGTGGAGTTTTTTTTTAAACTTCAATCAGTCTATTTTATTGGGATATTGAAATCGATTTTTAAATTTGAACTGTGCTGAAATTAACTGGAATTAGACCTTTAAAATTAGTTTATGTTTAATTATCATGCACTGTTATGCGCTTTTTTTTTTTTTCAAACTCCATTAAGAGTTAACAGCCTTTGTCATGTTGCTCTTTTTGTTTTAGGATGAGAAGTAAACAGGTAAAATCACAAGTAATCTTGACACATGTATTCTATTCATTATAACAATTAAATTTACAGAGTTAAGGAAATGCTCTAGAGAATCTGCTTCCTCAAGTTTGATTTGGGTTGAAGCCAAAACATTTCAGCTTTGGTACTCAAGAGTATTATTTAGAAGATAAATTGCCTGATATCAGATTTTGGAAAAGGTAGAATTACCATCAAGTCTTGTTACACAACAATTCATTGGAGGGAACATACCCTGTATTATTCGGTTTTGCTTATCATAAAAAAGGATTACTACTAAGGAGAATTTAATTGGAATAAAATATCACTGAATTATAGTTTAGTGTAGCGTTTCAATAATAAATAGACCACCTCCTTCTCCTGAAAAAAAGAAAAAGGTTTTATTTTGAGGTTTTGCTGTACCACCGGTATGTAATATATATTTAGAAATGTGTTCTTATCGTAAATCTTAAAGTAGACTGTACCAACTAATGGGAGAGCTTCGGTATTGATCTTCCACTTCTTTTGAATGACAAAAATGGTTTCAACTTTCAGTGTGGCAATTTCTCAAAAATAAATTTGAGTGGAGGAGATTACATTCAACTAAAACTACATTATGAAGCAGCAGCAGCAAGGTAATATAAAGTACTTTTCTTGGGTGTATTTGAGATTTGTACATATTTTTCAGTTTCTTTCAAGGTCTTGATTCAACAAGATTTATTAGTACTGTCTTCTTTAAAGGAAAAAATGGCTCTGTATAAAAGTTTGTATTTTTCTGTCTCTAGAACCCACATTTCTGCACTCAACTGTCTCAAAATAAGCACTGTGAATAAAAGGCTTTTCTTAACTTGGTTAAGCTGAATTACTACTGATTTCTAGCCAAGATTTACTTTTTTTCATGGAAAAACCCTTAATAGAAATAGCAGGCCTTCAACTGGAACTTTAACATTGAAATGCTTAAGTGTGATCAAGGATAATATTAATGCTGAGACCAGGTTCACCATGGTTGGGTGAAGCGACATGTTGAAGAATAAAGAAAATAATGCATATCATTAAATAGGATGGGGTGAAGAACAAGAAATATGTCTCCATTCTATTGATATTTTGGCAATTGATGATTGTATTTTGCAGGGATTTTCCCCATCACTTTGAATCGTTTATAAGGTTTCTCAAATGACCTGATGATTTCTTACACGACTAGTAGGTGAGCAAGTCCTTGTGAACACATTTGTCCTTCTCGTCATGGAACGCATCCAGGCATGGTCAGCACAGGTGCTTCGAAATAGAGACTTCTACACCCAGAACACAAACAGCCATTTCAGCACTACACTCTTCTTACCATGTGTGATTTCTAATTACTTAGGCAATCCCCTAGTAGTAATGTCCCCACAAGTGCCACGAAGAAGCCCTAAGACAAAAGGAATTGCCTTGCATGGAGGAATAATGGGACACTTCCTCAGTCAAAAGTTGCCCAGGACACAGGACCCAAAATTTTCCTTTTAAAGATGTGGGAATATATGATAGTACCTATTCTATGTTTGGTATTTCCTTCTTTTTGGCTGATGTATGGCTTCAGTATCCTGCCATTTTTAATTACACTTTAAAGAGCACTCTTTAATGTGCCCACAAGAAGAAAATGTGACATATTTGGAAAGAAAACATGACAGCTTGTTGAAGACTTTCAATTTGCTAATTTAAATGATTCAAGTTACATCCTGTTGTGAAGAAATAATCATCATCACAAAATCACTGGGTCTTGGAAGAATCTTAGTCATGCTTTGATTGTATGTCACTACATTCATAAATATCTCCCTGCATTCAATACTGGTGCATTGAAGTATATATGTTCATGCATTTATAAACATAATTTGTCTTGTAAATAACTGACCTGGAGCTGTCCCAAGACAGCACATTATTATCATGAGATATTGAAACAGAACAGTGAACAAATCACTGGAGATTGCCTTGTTAATATGTATTAAATCTTAAAAGAAATTACTTCATTTGAACAATTAGAAAATATGGAGAGTCTATGATAGCAAGTCTCTACCTTTCAAGTTCTAATGTTACTAAAAGATCCTCACCCACTCTCTCACCCCAATAAGCTCTGGACTAACAGTCAGTTGACTCAGTTCTAGTTTTAGTTCTGCTACTTACTAACACTGCAGCCTTGACAAACTCAAACTACTTTGTGTCTTGGTTTCCTGCTCAAGAAATTGGGAACAGTGGTAAGCCCTGGCTGCCTATCAGGGTGCTTGAGAAGGTCAGATGCATGGGGAAAATTGTTGGGAAACCTAAGTTCTGTGCAAAGGTGAATGGAGGGTTATCATTAGTGTTATAATTACCTAAATCTGCTACTGGAAAGGATGTTAAAAATAATCTCATTCACTAACCACATTTTACAGGTTAGAAAACCAAAATGATGAGAGGTTAAAAGACTTAGGTAAAGCAGATTGTGTTGGAAGCAGATTGTGTTTAGAACACCATTTTAGGATTCTACATTCTTTCCATGATTCTACCTTATGCACAGGGTAAACGAAATCATGTAAGTGTTAATGCCTCCTCATATGTAGGTATGTGTGTGTCTGTGTATGTGTGTGTGTGTGTGCGCGCTATTAAAGAATCATTGATAATGTAATTGACATTATACAGAATATTTTATGAAGAGTATATGCCATTCATTATTAAACAAATTTCATTTCAATAGCACCAGCCAAACACACGTAAGAATGACTCATTTCATATATAATTTTTTTACAAAGTATCCACAAAAGCTGTTGCTATCCTTAATTCATACCAAGATTTTTGGAAAAACTCCACTCCTACCCAGCACATCACTCAACCATTTGATTTCTAGCCTGGCACAGCCAAGTAAAGCAATTTAGTTAATTACACATTCATTTTCTTAGCACACATAAAAATGCCCATTATTTCCTTGATACAATAAATTCCTCCATTCAATAGCCTCCTGAAAATGGCTAAAATGCCACCATCAAATACTCCTACTTCCCCCAGTAAAGTTACAGAGTGATCAAAAGGAGAGATAGCCCCGTAAGGTACTGCCTACTCCTTCTGGTGAGTCAGATCCTAACAGCCTAACCCTGGCATTGCCTTAGTAAATTCCACTTTGTCAAAAACCAAACATTGGTCAACTAGTCATTTCTTGTGCGAGAGTATTCAAAAATGTTTCCTTAGGAAAAAAAAAATAGCTTCATGTGGGGAAAAAAATTAATGTCACCAGAATTCTACCAAGGAAATGATCAAGGTGTAAATATACTTTGTGTCTCTTTCCTGTTCTCTAGAAATCCAAACTTAGTCAGAGAAATGTAAAGGCCTGATTCCCCGGCCCCAGGCCCCTGTGTGTAGCCTGCACATGTACGGTGCCTGCTACTGAAAGTGTTTAATGATAGAGGAGACTGCACTTTCATGTAATTCATAATTAGAAGATGACTACAACTGCATTATTTAAAATCAAGCCTTTGTTATCAGCACCAGTTTTAGACAGAAGCTGAGAATCATTTGTGAGCTGTGGCAGACCCAGACTGTTCAAAGCAATTGCTGTTCAGCATGAAAGCTGCAATGGAGGTCACGGAACAGGTCAGGAGGAAAGATAGTGTATCGATTTCACACCAGGAATAGAGGCAAAGCGAGGGCCCACTGTTGCTGCATGTGATGTATTTCACTTCAGTTTAAGGCACATTTCATTCCTGTCCAAGAGGGGGGTAGGGAGCAAAGGGCAGTGGATTTCACACTGAATCATGATGAATTCTGGACTCGTGGATTCCAGTAAATATCTCCTTCCTGGCATTAAGTATTTCTGTGGCAGAGTGAATGTAATGGAAATTAGGCTTCCATCGGTAGCAAGAATGTACCTTAAGGAAAGGTAACCATGCTGTGGGAAGTTCATTTCCTCCACTTATTAAAATGCAATAAAAGCAGACATGAATGTAAAAATATAAAGGTATACGAGTGACAAGTTATGAAAAATGACCTCACAATGAGCATCTTCTATGTAGTCAGAATGACTGTACAGATCACTCAATGAAAGAAGTCGATTGATAGAAATAAAATTCTCAAAAAAAAAAAAAATTTCTTGGTCATGGCCTCATGAGTAAATCTTTGAAATCACACATGGGGATACGGATGGAATCCAAAAAAGTCATTTTGTTTCCCACGTTGCACACAGACTTTACTTCTTTCTCATCTCTGAAAAGTCGTTCATACTCAATAAAATCTAGGAATTGATTGATACCAAACTTCATCTGGCCTCGAGTTGTCCTAAGATAATTGGTAAATTCTAATGTCTGTTTCCAATGAATGTCATTAATTTACAACAAGCTCGTATGCTGCTTTGGCTGTGACCATCAGCATTTTTCTGCCTTCAAAATTTAGATCAGTTGGGTGAGCTTAGGAAAATAAAGCAGCAGGATGTTTATGATTCTAAACAACTGGAAACAGGGCAGCCTTGTTACCCATCTTCTGTTAGAGAAAACTGATTTTCCCCTGTGAGAACTTAACACATAGTACAGCTAACCCCAAATGCTACTCAGCTAGTGTGGAAATTAATTTGCTTATAATGATAATAGCAATATCTCTTTTAAAATATACTGATCCCACTACAAACAGTATATATTTTTTAACATTATTTTTAAAACATTTGTTTTATTTACATGAATATTTTCTCTTTTCAAAAAACTAAGATTAGAAAGAGCACAGGGACAGCCTCTTCAGTTATTTATATCATTTCTCTACCTAATTATCATTTCTGTTAAACCGGTCCCAGGCATCCATATAGGCCTTTTCAATGCCCTTCTTTCTGCATACCTCTTGTTTATTATTTTATATGTGAGAATCAATTTGCTATCTGCCACAGAAATAAAGATGTGGCAATTAAGGCATATATCTTGATAGATTTTTTAAAAATCATTTCATTTGCTCCCAAGCCTCCTTCCTTAAGGGGTTTAGAAACTTAGAGGGAATTAGCACATTTCCTTTGTATCCTACAAAGGAAAACTAAAAAGCTCAGGCTGCGAAAAGTATTAAAATAGAGAAGAGAAAGAAACAGATTTTTTCCCACAAGTGAAGTTGACAAATAAGAAGAAACTACCCAGGGATAAGGGAACATTCGATGGAAATCAAGTGACATGATGCTTCTCTAGACCAAAATGCCTTTAATTTGAATCCAAAGTCTCAAAAAAGTCCAAATGTCCACAGGAATTTATAAGGATAATTTTTAATAAACATAATCAATTCTAGGACAATCAATTTAGTAGAGTAAAATAACTGCAGTAGAGAGTAACATAGAAACTTCCTGTTAAACTGCGCAATTTGGCAGACACGTCACCATTCCTTCAAATGGTTTCAAGGTATCAATCCAACGTCTCGGCATTTCAAAGAAACTTTTGTTACTGGAAATATATCTTTTGAGAATCTTGACTATATACAGGAGGACTCATTTCTCCAACAAACATTTTGGCTAACAGCAATTTTGAGAAGTTTGGTGAACTCTCAACCACCTATCTTAACATGCAGTAGGAATTTAGAAAGGATTAATAGTACTCCAATATGTATTCAAACTCACGAATACAGTAAGTTCTCAATTAATGTCATCAGTAGATTCTATGACTAAGCAAAACAACATACAATGAAACCAATTTTATCACAGACTACTTGATGGCAACAAGAGTTAAGTTCCTATGACACCTCATCAACATTATAACGAAATGACATTGTACAAAATGATGCTATTCTAGGACCTGCTGTATATTGCTAACATTTTTAAACCTAACTAAAGGAGCTAGTTCTCATATTTATTCCTGAGATGATCATTTTTGGCTTCCGTTTTGATATTCTCCCCACTCTGTACACGCTCTCAATTAAGAGCTGAACAGCAGTTCGATCTCCATATGAAAAACTCCTAAACTGAAAAGATGATGCTTAGTCAGAAGTACAGCTTTAAACTGCATCTCTAGTTCATAAGATGGCTATGGCTTTTCTGCAACATAATGATAATGAGGCCTTGAGTAAGATGCCTAGATGTGTGTGTAGGTAATCCTTTGATAGATCTGAAAAAGAGCAAGTCAGTAGTATAGTTTCATGTGATTTGTTCAACTCGGTTACCTGAAAACATCCATTCTTTCTACATTCTTCAAAGAGTCTCTTCTGGTTTCTTAATAAAGGTTTGATTTTATTTTCTGCTTTTAATCTGGAAGTAGATGAAATGATTTCCTTCCATGCTATACGACAATTAATCCAACAATTAAATTTGCTATATAGTTAACTTTATTTCACTTCACAAATCTTCGAGTTATATTTAAGAAAACATCTGCTTCAGGTGTTATGTATCACAATAATAAATGCTATACCACCGCGTTGTCACATGCTTTATTCTGGCTGTGGCAAAATAAGAGTCCAGGAATTTTGCTGCCTATACTGCCGCCATTGGCTTTTTTTCCTCCCTTATACCCCTTTAGACATCCAGTACCCTCTCTTTGGCCAGAGGTCTTTACAGTATCAAGCCTGCAGTGTCCTAAGGAGCGATACTGTCCTTCTTCCTTCCTGGTGGACCTCTTCTTCCATCACCTTGATCACTGCCCTCTGTGAGTAGCATTCTTATCAAGAATAACTGCCACCAGTTATTACATACTTTAATAATGTAATTTCTCCTCTTCACAGAACTGACCCAAACTCATGGCCCCTAGGCTCCCTGTCATTACTAAAGCCATTGCTAGAAACTTAAATAAGGATCATAGCACCCTGCCCTCCTCTATCCTTACCCTCACCCCCAAATTCTGACACCTCTGCTTTCCAGAGCTCTTTGTCTCAGAAGCAAAGTTGGTAAAAAATGAAGAACATGGCTACAGCCCAGCACAGGGATCTTTCCTCCCAAACCACAGGAAAAGCCAACCAAAGGGCTATAGGTTGCACATAAACTCCACAGATTAAAAAGGAAGTGGCTCCCAGGGCAGTTTCAAAATAAATCAGGATAGCACGAGGTGCTTTTGCTTTTGTTACCCTGTGTCTCCATTCTTCCTTCATGCAATAAAATTAGCCTTCCATATGACCAAAGAGCACTGGGGACTTTTATAGAGGTAAAGTCTCCCATTTACCTAAAGCTCAGGAGTGAGGGATGCTGCTTAGAAGGGTAAAACACAACTGGTACAAACAGAAGAATGCATGTCAATGAAAAGTCTGTTTATCCTTAAAGCCATATTGGTAGCCCAGACAATTCTAAAACATCCCTTGGCAGTCTCTTTTGCAAAGTAATTGGAAAATGCTGCACCAACTGATAAAAAGCATTTCAAGTTTCTGTCTAATGTCTGTTATATATTTTCAAAGCCCTGAATGGCAACGAAGATTAAAACTAGCTCTGAAATAAACAACAAATATTTATTGAGCAGCAACTATGAGGCACTCTGCTGGGACTTCAGGGGATTTGAAGATGTAGAAGCCTGAGCTTACAATTTAGTTAGGGAGATCAGAAATGTGCACAGTAGAGGTTAAGCTCTAACACAACATGAAAATACTTGAAATGTCAAAAAATACCAGCAAGTGTTTCCATCTCAGGGTGTGAGGCTGTTATTCTCCTAAGGCAAGTCCTAGCCCCATCACACGCAAAAACATCTGCCTGCAGGTAATAATAATACAGATAAAAATAGGCCAAAGAGATCACTGCCAATTTAGAAAACGTCCTCTAAAAGGCCCTTGATTTTTGTATGCCCTTTTAGCAAATATTATGTATGTATCAAATAGT
>NW_011889165.1:276291-286985 GCF_000151845.1 Pteropus vampyrus | reverse complement strand
ACAGCAATTAGAAACCATTATATTTGTTTATCCTGAGTGACTGCTTATCTGATTTATGTAATCATTACTTCCATTTATAATAAACTATTTGTGCTATTTTGTTTTCAAATAAGGTCCCTAAATATCATTAAATACATGTAGTTGTACAGTATACATAAGGTTCAAAGGCTAAGGGCCAGTGGACATTTGTGCCTACAATGGTAATTTGGTTTTAACAATTTACTATATGTTTTTAACACATGAAAAGAATGTCAAAATACCAACTGTGGAGACAAAGGAGTAAATAGAAGCAAGGTGTGACATTTGGCCAATGCTAGAATGTGATTGAGAGGTAACTTGGTACAGCTGTGGATGGCAAATATGGAAGATATCATTATTACATGATGTATGATAGCTCTCAATAGGGAGAGAGTGGTCATCAGTTAAGCAAATGAACCATTGGGCAGAGAATAGATGTGACACCATGGGCATGACCTGCTAATTTTCTAATAGGCGGTGGATATTAACTGCTTCATAGATTTTAATGAGGACATATACAATATGTAGTACATATGCATGTACAAATAGGTCTATACATTTATTTGAATGAAATGAAGATATTAATATACCATCTTTGAGGACTTAATTTTATTCCTACTTTCCATTGAAACATTTTCAAATCTATGTTTGTCTGTCTACACAAAGAGATTGGGTGAAATTTGATAACTTGACTTGGGTATCAAGAGAAAATAATAGATACACTGAAGCTATTTTTGGACCATGAATGAAACAAAATATAATTTCTAGTAAGAATCCAAGTTTGAACTTGGTGCCAGTGAAAGTTTCTGTTTTAGAATACACACACGCGCACACATAAGATCAAATTGGAATTTAACCTTTTTCCCATTTAGGAAAAAATGTGCAGCTTGCTGCCAGCTTTCATTTAACATCATGCATAGGAATCATACGTTTTCTAGGATTTGACATTTTCAGTGATCAGACTACTAAAAACAGGATGCTATAAATAGAATGATGTCATTTGTTTCCAAAGACTATCAATATACCAGAGAGATGCAAAAGTAATAATAAAAGCGAGATATTTCATGGCATACCTTAGGGGTAAGTTTAGGATTGTAATCCGCAAGCTATCTCGGAGTAAATGCTGAAGCCGCGAGGGCCACTGATGAGTATTCTCAAGACAAATGGGAAAAGGGTTAAGTTTGTCTTTGTTTAGGATCCCTCAGAAGCAGACTATGAGACAGAGATTTCAATGTAAATAATTTATTTAGAGGTGAAGGAAATACTGGAAGGGTTTAGGGGAAGTGACAGAGGGAAGAGGAGGTAGTAAATAAGAGTATGAAATCAATACGATCACCAAGGACCACAGGACCCTAATCACAAGGAACTCTGGGAGCCAGTGTAAACTGAACCTCAAGATTATCCCACTCAAGAGGTGAAGAAGCAGGTGTACTTACATATCATCTCCATCAGGCATTGGGGGCTATGTTAATTCCATGGCAAGAGCTTCAGCAGCCAGAAAAATCCCTGGAGCAAGGACACGGGCCTTTGGAAGTCAGGTTATGGACACTAATCATGTGTGTTATAGTGTTCTAATGCACTCAGAAGCTCCACAAAGGAATTCACAGACATGCTGCCACCCTAGTGGGGGCCTGCAATCCCTTCTCCTTTGAATGTTTTAAGCATCTTCTAACTGGTTTTCTCATGTACCTACTCTTTCCATTTCAGTCTCTCATGTTCACCACTGTCAAACTAACCTTCCTAAAACATGGTTCTAATTTGTCATTGCTTTACTCAGAATCTTCTAATAGTTCCCCTTTGTCTTCAGAATTAAGTCAGATGTTTCCATCTATCCTTTTCTAGTCACATTATGTACTATTCCCTGCACTTGTCTTGTATTCTAGTCAATGTGAACAGTCATTATTCACCTGAATACACTTTCGTCTTTTTCACATCTTATGCCTCGCAAGGGAAAATCTAGACTTTATCACAGTCTAATTCAAAGGGTACCTACATTCATCTAAGGAGACGAGTCTCCTTCACGTGGGCATCCCTTACACTTGCCCTCTTCTGTACTTTCACAGCACCTGATTTCTTTCTCTTACTCTGGCCTTTATTGAGCTTGAATTATGTCTACTTATATGCAATATAAACCATCTTCGCTGTTCTATATTCTCAAGTCCATGAGATCAAAATCTTTATGTTACTCCCTTTGTATCACCTATGATATCTAGAACAATGCTTGGGATGCAAGAGATGCTCACAGAACATGTCCTGAGTTGAAACCGTGAATGTGAGAAGGTGTCATTGTGTCATAAAAAAGGAATTGAACTTGGAGTCTGACATCTAACCTGTAGTCATAACTAGTATGTGACATTCACTTAATCATTCTGCATCTCAGTCGCCTCACCCATAAAACTGGAAAATCAACTGCCCTCTGCTACACATTCCATATATCTCAAGAATTAAATAAATTGATATTAATAGGTTGCTTTGAAATTTTTAGTGACAGAACATCACAAGTTATTGGTGTTATCAGAGTGAGGTACTGTCCTTCAGGTGATGATAGAGATGACACCAATCCACTGCTGTGATGCTTTCAGTAGTTTTACCAATAATTGTCCTGATTGTACTTGCCTCAATTTGGCTCTCCTTAAAATCAGTGCTTGGCTAGCTGGGGAGAGGGATGAGCATTTGAATTCAGTTCACAACAGTTACCTAGCCTCATATGGACACTGAAGGACTTTGACCTCATGTTTTACCAACAGAGTCAAAGAGGCATTTTCCTGTGTGTGTGGATGGATCTGTGTATGTATTTTTCTAGGTATTTAATAAACAAAAAGGTCTATTAAAAGAAAGAAGAAATTTATGTGGTTCTCTTGCCTATCTATAGTATCCATATAGATGATTTTTATAGGATACACTTAAATAAGTGTGCAGATAAAATACATGTATGTCCTCATTCTCCTCTTTTCTAAATGGCACACCCCAACTTTATAATACACTCATACACTGGCATTGACACACCTTTTAAATATGACTAAAAGGCTGCTTTTCTACAGTGTATTAAGCAGCTGCTTGCATATGAGTATCTTGTTGTCCAGAGTGACAGCTGTATTTTCGCCTGTTTTGACATTGAGTCTGATCTGGGTGAATAGCTCATATCCATTAAAGTGCTATTACAACACTGAATGACTGCCAGAATACTTCCTGATCAATTTTAAAAGCCAGCTAGCTGTCATCATCTAATCGCAACAGCAAAAAACAAATCTTTGGGGAATAAAATGAGATTTTTAAACATTTTTAAGGCAGTGTATTAAATATAATCCCTAAAAACTGTTTGAATAAGAATAATAAGCCACAGAAATGGGAAGGTAGAAATAATATTTTCTGCACTCTGAAACCCCTTGCACTTGCATATTGGCAGGCAACCTCAAATACTCCTTAAATTTACCATTTCGACAATCACTGAATTTGAACTCCTGCCATTATATAACTTAATAAAGCAGCACTGAAAACAATCACCACAGAGTACGATTGTGCTCACCATTAAATTTAGTTCTATAAAATTTAAGACTAAATTCAATCATCTTTCTGTCTTTGCCTCAATGGTTGAAATCCAAGTATTCAGGTTTACTTTTTCTCGACAGCCAGAAAATATGCATATTTTTAAAGCTACAATGTGGCAATTTAGATTTGCATTTATTAAGCATTGCCAAAGGGAGGCAGAACTCACTGACACAGTTAAGACCACTTGAATCATCAGTTTAATTGGGGAAGTCTGGTTCAAAGTTATAATTTCAGCACCATTATACTGACAATATCAACAAATACATAATGTATAAATTGGCATAATCCATTTGGAGGGCAAATATTTAAAAGATATCATTTTTTCAGTACAATAAATCATCTGGGATGGTTTCTTAATGGACAGCGCTCAGTTCTTCTCATTTGGGTTTTGGCAGTCAGTATTTTCACACAATTATCCCAGTAACACTCACTCATAATTTAGAGTGGGCTTTCCCAACTGCAGAAATGAAATGACCCAACTCCATTTCATCAAGATGTTCAGTGGTCCTCAATTCCTCCCAGGATCACAATGTCAGTGAGTCTGAACAAAAGGCTAGAAATGCTACCTTTCCGACTCGTATTTTAAAGTGTGATAAATAGTGAATTTTTAAAATTCTCCAGAATACGAGTCTCCTTAATAAAAGAGAACCATTAATGAAAATATTGGGCTGACAAAAATTATTCTTTTTGGAGATTCAAGAGCCCTCCTAAGAAACTAGAATCTGTGTAACAAATCATTTTCTTCAGCATATTAGATGATCTCCTTCAATTTGATCAAAATCTCCCTTCATTTTTACTTTAAAAGACTATGTTTCAATTCATTTTTAAATATTACAATCTATATTATTCTAAGAAACTTATTCTATCGTATTACTTATCTGCATAAAATCGATGCTTCCATTACATACGGGAGAAAGTCCCAGTCACTCAGCAAGCATACCAGCATTTCAAGAGCTGCTTTGACAAATTCATGGCTGCACCTTCAGTCCTAAAGACCCCTCTCTCTAGCCCCACCAAGCAGTTCCCTATTCTAAGATCATACTGGGCCATTCTGCACTTCAGCCTTTCCATGTGTTGAGCTCCAAAACGATTTCCTGATCACTTCCACCAAGTCAAACTCTTCAAATTTCTTCAGAATATCTCCCCATCACCTCCTCTGTGAAGTCTTCTTTGATTTTCCCAGGTAAATGTATGTATTCTTTTTTTGGTTTTCCCTCAGCACCTATATACCATTCCAGGTCAGAATGTATAAATGACTGCTTTATTTTTTTTAGATTACCTAGTTTTATTATTTTAGTAAGATACTTTAGTGCAATATAATGTTTATTTTTAAAAAGTCAGTACCAATTATTCTATTTCCACTGAAACTAATCTTGACATACCATATGATCTAAAGAGCTTTATAAATGGATAGACTTTACCATTTCACACTGGCACTATTTATGAACTTCCTTGTCTTCTTCTCCACATTTTTTTTTGTTTTGTTTTTTGTTGTTTAGATCATTGACACCAATTTTCATGAGTGGGTGTATGCTAATTTGAAAAGATATATGCACCTCTATGTTCACTACAGCACTATTTACAATAGCCAAGATATAGAAGCAACCTAAGTATCCATTAGTAGACAACTGGATAAAGAAGAAGTGGTACATATATACAATGGACTATTAGCCATACAAAAGAATAAAATCTTACCCTTTGCAACAACATGGATGGACCTAGAGGGTATTCTGCTAAGTGAAATAAATCAGACTGAGAAAGACAAATGCTAAATGATCTCACGCGGAATCTAAAGAACAAAATAAATGCACAAACAAAATAGAAACAAACTCTTAGATACAGAGAACAAGCATGGCTGCCAGATAGGAGGGGGTGGGGGCTGGGTGAAGAAGGTGAGGGGATTAAGAAGTACAAATTGATAGTTACAAAATAGTCACAGGGATGTAAAGTACAGTATAGAGAATATGATCAATATTATAATAAATGACTATTTCAGTTATTTCTCTATCTGCCTATGTTACTGCCATAGAGACTATGTTCTAATGGGAACAAAATACAACTCCAGAGTCCAAACATATCTCAAATAGCGAAAGTTATCTTACACTGGAACCCCAGCATGAAAAGAATCAAAAAGCAGCAGCTGAATGATGTTTCTAGTATTAAGTTCACTTCCGTGTTTATACTGTGGTGGCCTTCACTCACTTGTTCCTTTTAATTTAATCGTTCCCACCACTGTGCAAGTTTTTTCTTTGTAATGTAGAATTATCAAAATCCACCTATCACAGTTCAAAAACAAGGAATACCTGGGGTCTAGTCACAAAACATGTCCCAAAAATGACAAAGTAAAAATGTCAGTGAATTTGAGGTTGAACTGCAGAAAAATATCAGAAAAAAAAATTTAAAACTGTATGCTATTCTTAATGGTAAGTCTCATGTTTATAAGATATAAATGTATTTTACCCCTTGGAGGTAAAAAAAACTAAGAGTTCAAAAAACAGAAAGCAACTAAGATCCACTACAGAGACTGAAATGTGACCTACATAATGGTCCAAGGCATGAGTCACACTGATGTTTACCCCCAATAAACTTCTTAAATTTGTAAAAGAACAAGTGACGTTTTATGAGCAATTATGCACTGAGTGAAAGTAGCCTATCTCATACTAGATTAAAAAGTCAGTAACATACATATGATTTTTTTTTATTTTATAAGTTGACTATACTTTGGATATAATTCTATGTGGTATAGAAGAGAACGTGCAGAAAAAGGTTGTAACTGAGGTCAGCTATTTATGCCAATCCCCATTTCCTTTATATTCAGTCCATTACTCTTAGCACAAGTTAGTTCGGCCTCCCACGTACTGTTAAAAATATGTATATTGCTTCTGTGAGATCTACTGCCCCTTGTAAATTCACATATTAAAGGGTAGAATAGAAGGGAAAAGAATCTGTAATAGAGTCATTTATAGCCAAGCACTAAATCATATAACAGAAAACAAATGTAGATGTCTTGGAGGGTGGGGCATATATATTACCTCCCTCTCCTCAATGAACATTCATAAAATAAAATGAGATCTCCAAGCTGCCAAAATTAAGTGGAAGCTGGGTTACTAGAATATCAAAGACAAAGAAATGAAAAGAGAGAGAATGAGAGAGAGAGAAACCAACTCAACCTAATCTGAATAAGTCGTTCACCAGGTGTTAAGTATTTACAAGTTTAAAAGTAATTTTTTTTTTAATGATTCTGAAATTCGTTACAGCAATACATATCTCCAGAATGAGAGAAAGAAGCTTTAAAAAAAAAGGGGGGAGGGGACTGGAAAATCAGGGGAAAAAAATGAATAGACTACAGCTTTTCCAGCTTTTCCAATGATTTCTATTCCTCCTGACTCAGTGCCTAAACACGTCTTTCTTTGAAATGTCTTGCTATTTTGCCAAAAGAGAAAACTTATTTTCCATCTATGTAAACTCCTAAAGAGGAGGGAGCAGGAAGACTACTCAATTCAGCCCAAGGAAAATAGAGCCTTGTGCATATCTCCAAGTGTCTGGCAGTGACCCAATCCCCTGCCAACGTTGGTGGTCCAGGCTGGAGGCTCTGATCTGACCTAGGAATTAGAAGCATTTTGCTAACCTTCCTTCACTGGGTCAACTGGAGAAAATGATACACTTCCTTGCAGGAAACAAGGGCATGAAGTACATCACATTTAACACCACCCCTTTCCCTGAGCTGGCAGGTCCTAGAGAGACCCTGGAATTTAGCTGCAAAGATTAAGCTACTCTGTAATGAGAGGAACAGCTTCTGTGGTACCGAGGGAAAAAGGAGGAAGAGAGTCACAGGGAAAAGATGAAGCACTCTGAGCCCTAGATTCAAGAAGCCGAATCTATTTTTATTTACATGAAATGCTAATGAACAGAATCAATCAAAAAGTATCAGAGAGACTAAAAATATATTTAAACTAGCCATCTGATGAACTCGTAAACTACATCTAAGAATGTTATGAAGTAGAAGTGAATGGAAAGCAAGAGTATAAAGAACAATAAATCCATTGTGAGGAAGAACTAAAATCTGGACAGGTAAGATTATAGATTAGATTCCTCCCTAACTCTTCAGAAAAATGTGAAAAGACAGCAAGAAGAGAGCATTGTACAGAGAGGAGCCAACAAAAAGGAAAAACATTTAGACCATTGTTGGTATGTAGGCAGCATTAACATGCAAGTGAATTCTGCCTGAACAAGTCACATAAACAGATGTTAACTGAATAGCTACTATGAGTCAAAACTATGTTCATGATTGTGGATACAATAAGGTCCCACACAGAGTTCTTGCCCACTAAAAGTTTATATGCTAGTGGGGAAGGAAGACAGTTTATTAACATATACTTAATCTAAGCAAGGTAAGAGAAACACAGAAGGGTCATAGCCAAGGTTGAGGTATCTGAGATGTCCCAGAAAGCATCATCTAGGCTGAGACCTGACGATTGAATAGGAGCCAGCCAGAAGACTAGCAGGAGGAAGTGCTCTATATTTGCATTAAATAATAGTCATCTGATATAAATAAATTATTTCTATTTAACATATACACCTTATTACCTAAATACAGGATGTGATCTGGAATGCTGTTCCTTTTAGAGCAGATAAGAGTCTAGTCTGATATTAGAGGAGAAAGCCTTCAATGAGAACAGAACAGAGGGTTAAAATAACTTATTTTAAATAATTAAATTCCAAATATCTTTTTTCCAGTATTTTGTCAGTTCCCTGTCAAATCCACTTGAAAACTCAGAGTCTGAAAGAGTTCACTTGCATCTCCTAGTCTGACAGACTTGCTCTGACCAATTTTTCTTGCAGGGGATATCACTCAATGCCTAGACTGGATCTGTATAGTAGGGAGTGGAGAAAGTTAGGCAGAAGAACTAGCATTTATTGATCACCTACTTTGTGCTTTGTGCTCGGTGTACTACAAGTATTATATATTGAAATCTTGCAACAACCCAGCAAGGTACATGTTGATATTCTCATTTTTCAGATGAGAAAACAAGACTCAGAAACTTAAAGTGCTTCACTCAAGGTTTCATAGCCAGTAATTGGCAAAGCCAAAATACAAACCCAGATTTGTCTGATCCCAAAAGCCTATACTCAAAACCAATTAAGCTAGCTGCTCACTACTGTCCAAGATCTCAGTGACCTCTGCGGAGGTAGCAGCTTCCTATGTTGTCTGTCTCTTTTTCTGCTAAGCTTCTTATTTCAAAACCTATGAAGACACATACGATATTTTTATTAGTGGGCATGTAGATCAATTTCAAGAATGCCTTAGTAAATTTAGAAATGCACCAATAGGGTAAGAATAAAGTGGTTTTGAGAGCATAGTTATAGAGTACATTTTAATGGTAAAACTATATTTGATTTACAATTTAGATTTGAAAAACAGTATAAGGGTATTGTGTTCTATAAAATTGAAAGGATTAATTTTCTTCAATTTTGGTGTTTGCTGCTTACAAAAGTAATACATATTCATTAAAAAGAGTTTGAAAACTAAAGATAAACATAAATGAATAAAGAGCATTCTTAATTTCAACATCCAGAATTAGTCCACATAAATATTTTGGTATATTTCTATACTCCTATGTGTGTGTATCAATATGTGCATATGTTATTTTTAAGATCAAAATTGTAAATAATGTGTTATAACTGGCTTTTTTCATTTAACATTATATAGAAAGTATTTCCTTACAACCTATAGTGTCCAAGAACAATATCTTCAATGAATGAAAGATATTCTTACCCTATAGACCTGTCCTATCCAATATGTAACTATTTAAAATATAAGAACTCAAATATGTATTACTATATTGTCTTGTCCAAAAGACATACCAAGATATTCTCCTTCCAAAAATGTATTAAAGTATGTTTTTCCTGTAATTTATCCACATTGTGAATATCTAAGAGTAACTAGTGTCTTATTCATCTTTTCACCCCTGCTTTAGTGGGTGACATATAGTAAATGTTCAATAAATGTCTGCTGAATTGATCTGAAGGTATGCCTATCTGAGACTTAGTAGATAATTAAGGCAAGCCTACACATCACGGATTTTTGTATATAGTATTCTTAAATGTATGCATAATAAACAAACAAATCTAACCTCTCGATTTTAATGTAAACATTGTAAATAAACACAAAATAGTTTTTAAGACAAAAGCTGATATTTGTCAATATTTTATATCAAGATCAGGAAAAGATGTTTCCTTATAACCTCAAAACTACTGAAGGATTTAAATGTCTAATGTGAAAAGGACATATTCTGAATACTCTTCCATCCACTTTACCAGTGCCACATCCAGGTTATTATACTACAGAATCAATCCACCTTTATAATGCATTTTTAGAATGTATTAGGAATGACAATAATTGTTAACAGCCTACAGATCCATTTCCAGCAGCAGAAAGCATCAATACATGTATGAAAAAAAGGTGATTCTAACTCAAAGTCAAATTAGGAAATAAGATACATAGAAGAAATATGGAGATTAGGTCACACCTTCCAATGAAAAGAAATATTCATTCCAAAAGTGATGTCATGGGTCAGCTTTGAATCCAAGTATAAGGTTAACATTTTGTCTCACTGGAAAAAAATGAATTTGACCTTGTAATATTTATATCACACAAAAACTACCACAGACAGATTTCTTTCTGAAAACCTTCAGATTGCATCTTGTCAAACCGTCTGTGTCTGAGATGTGAAATGTGATCTTAACTGGTAGCCATATTTGATGGTGACAACCCAGAAGACAGAGCTGAAAAAGGTTTTTAGCATGGCCTCTTTTTTTTTTTTAACCTGTGTTTGCCACTATTTTTGTTATGTCTGCCTGTAAGAGTACAGATGTCAATGAGGGCAGCCTTCAGATAAAGTGGCTTCTTTTTTACAAAACTGTTAATAGTCAGATTAAAATTTTTAAGGCAATGGATTCTGTCTTCACTCAGAAAGGCAAAATCACATACCACAACTTTTGACCAAAATATGGCAACCTATGACAAAATGACCATGGAACAAAAGATTCTGAACATGACACTGGCAAATAAAACAAGCTATCATAATAAGTCTACTTTGATGAATATTAGTAATAGTAAAATATAT
>NW_011889165.1:270914-276241 GCF_000151845.1 Pteropus vampyrus | reverse complement strand
AAATGAATAAAGAGCATTCTTAATTTCAACATCCAGAATTAGTCCACATAAATATTTTGGTATATTTCTATACTCCTATGTGTGTGTATCAATATGTGCATATGTTATTTTTAAGATCAAAATTGTAAATAATGTGTTATAACTGGCTTTTTTCATTTAACATTATATAGAAAGTATTTCCTTACAACCTATAGTGTCCAAGAACAATATCTTCAATGAATGAAAGATATTCTTACCCTATAGACCTGTCCTATCCAATATGTAACTATTTAAAATATAAGAACTCAAATATGTATTACTATATTGTCTTGTCCAAAAGACATACCAAGATATTCTCCTTCCAAAAATGTATTAAAGTATGTTTTTCCTGTAATTTATCCACATTGTGAATATCTAAGAGTAACTAGTGTCTTATTCATCTTTTCACCCCTGCTTTAGTGGGTGACATATAGTAAATGTTCAATAAATGTCTGCTGAATTGATCTGAAGGTATGCCTATCTGAGACTTAGTAGATAATTAAGGCAAGCCTACACATCACGGATTTTTGTATATAGTATTCTTAAATGTATGCATAATAAACAAACAAATCTAACCTCTCGATTTTAATGTAAACATTGTAAATAAACACAAAATAGTTTTTAAGACAAAAGCTGATATTTGTCAATATTTTATATCAAGATCAGGAAAAGATGTTTCCTTATAACCTCAAAACTACTGAAGGATTTAAATGTCTAATGTGAAAAGGACATATTCTGAATACTCTTCCATCCACTTTACCAGTGCCACATCCAGGTTATTATACTACAGAATCAATCCACCTTTATAATGCATTTTTAGAATGTATTAGGAATGACAATAATTGTTAACAGCCTACAGATCCATTTCCAGCAGCAGAAAGCATCAATACATGTATGAAAAAAAGGTGATTCTAACTCAAAGTCAAATTAGGAAATAAGATACATAGAAGAAATATGGAGATTAGGTCACACCTTCCAATGAAAAGAAATATTCATTCCAAAAGTGATGTCATGGGTCAGCTTTGAATCCAAGTATAAGGTTAACATTTTGTCTCACTGGAAAAAAATGAATTTGACCTTGTAATATTTATATCACACAAAAACTACCACAGACAGATTTCTTTCTGAAAACCTTCAGATTGCATCTTGTCAAACCGTCTGTGTCTGAGATGTGAAATGTGATCTTAACTGGTAGCCATATTTGATGGTGACAACCCAGAAGACAGAGCTGAAAAAGGTTTTTAGCATGGCCTCTTTTTTTTTTTTAACCTGTGTTTGCCACTATTTTTGTTATGTCTGCCTGTAAGAGTACAGATGTCAATGAGGGCAGCCTTCAGATAAAGTGGCTTCTTTTTTACAAAACTGTTAATAGTCAGATTAAAATTTTTAAGGCAATGGATTCTGTCTTCACTCAGAAAGGCAAAATCACATACCACAACTTTTGACCAAAATATGGCAACCTATGACAAAATGACCATGGAACAAAAGATTCTGAACATGACACTGGCAAATAAAACAAGCTATCATAATAAGTCTACTTTGATGAATATTAGTAATAGTAAAATATATTCTTTCTCCCTGTAAAAATACATAATTAGGGAAGGAAAGTATTGCAAAGTTTATATATATGCACTGAATAGGATTTTCTTCTATAAACTATGAATAGAGTTTTTTAAAATACAAAACCAATTTTTTTAAATCTCTGAAAATGTGTAATTTCTAACAACTTTAGTGGAAATGCCTTATAGGGTGATATTTGTGTCTTATATGTAGTTTTTTCATCTTCAAAGTATATGCTCCAATTTATCAAGCTATTTTGTAGACTCACAATCTCTAGCTTCATTATTTTCATAGAGAGATTAGGAAGTTTATATTTTGTATTCTGTAATCAAATATAAATATACCTATTAAAGGCCAAACACAGGATTCCTTTGACCTGATTAAAAATTTGGTAAGTGATCAGGAGGCTATAAAAAGGAAGCATTCTAGTGGGTGAGGTGGAAAACGTATGAAGTTTGGGGTCTGACAGACCCCTGGTTTAAATGTCAGTCCAGCCCTCTGAGACTTTGAGCATTTTACCTAACCTCCATGAGTCTTTATGCAGACCTCATCAGTGCATTGGGGATAATGATACCTACCTAGATATGTGGTTTCATAGATAGCCTTTTATGTGTAAAATATGTGTACCTAGTAAGTTGTAACAATTATTATGTATTACCACTCCTACTACTATTATTATATTGAGCATTACTATAAGAAGGTAAGTGGATAAGGCATGTGACATAGACTATGTCACAAAATATTGCAAATTTTATTATGTTACATAATTTGTTACATTGTGTGTAAACACTAAAAGTAATGATGGAGTTCAGAGCAAAAAAGATAACGCTAGGAAGCAAATAATTAGGGTTGACTTCAGTGAAAAGGGACTTGACCTTTGCTTTAAAAAACAGGTAGGATCTGGGAGGATTAGAAAGGTGAGAGGGTGGAGGCACATATGTGAAAGGCATGTTTAAGCGGAAATTTTATTTTTAGGTTCCTAAAACCCAGTACCTATGTCTGGAGGTTGGTTTAGACCCTTGGGACATAATTTGTGACTTTTAACACGCAAGAAATGTATATATTCGGAGAAAACCAGAACCACTGAGATACTTAGGTTAGGGCAATAGTGAAAATTACTATTTTTCTGAACAAATGCTATGTGACAATTACCCTCTGTGTCTCTATATCCTTGTCTCTAAAACAGAGATAATAGTTCTTAATTCATGGAAAGCACAAAGAACATTGCTTATGACTACTAAGCACTCAAACACCAGTTTTGATTTGGGTGATGAAGATAATGATGACGTAGTACCAGGCCCTGGTGATGTACTTTTCTTTCATGGCTTCATCTGCTTTTCACAATGACCCTGCCACCCACAGGGAAACATATTGGAAATGGTGAGCTGAATAGAGTTAAATAGAAAAATGTCACACTTGTTTTAGTAAAAATAATCACTACAAACACTTTCGGGCATACCAATATTTTAAAAGGGTTGGTCTGGCAGGAGCAGCACAGTAGGGAAGCAAAATGGGCACTAAAAATTCTTGTCCAAGCAGTGAAGGGCTGATGGGCACTTTCAAGGTGGTAGAAATGGGGTGGAGAGAAAGAAATTCTGACCCCACCCCCCAAAATGGGCACGATTCATTGTCCTTATAGTTCTCTAACATTTATCAAGTACTTAAAATGTGCCAAGTAATGTGTTGTGTTTTAATGCTAATTATTGAATTTAATTATCCCACCTTTACTACAGGGTAGTTATACTTATCATTAGCATTTTGGGCTAAACTGGCTCAAGGTCATACAGCTGGTGGACAGTGGGATCAGGATTTGAACTCAGATTTGTCTGACCCCAGAACCAGCACTCTTGGCCTCTAAATTATGCCAGCTCTTACATGACTACAGTTAAGATGATAAGTACACTATCTGATTTTAGGAATTAATTGGTATCGATTTCTTTATTCTTCAGAATGCATCTCTTTGGTATATGAAGTTTTACTTTGTATTAAAAACTGTCAAGGCATATTCATTTTTGACAAAGAATGCAAAGCCAATTGCCATTCATCAATATTTTGAAAGAAATAACACCACAGACAGGAGATTTTATAAATCTGTCACGGTATATAAATAATACCTAAGGTGTTAATCACAAAAATCAATTTATTTATGAAAATAATTATTACTATTTCTTCCCATTGGGTCCAGGTTTGTAATCAGACAGAAGACAGACTCATATAAAAGAAAAGCAAAAGAAGTTTTTACACAGCAAAATCAAGTTAATTTCATGAAACCAGCTGTTTTAAACAGGGTTGTTTTGAAGACATTGCTCATATCTATTCAAATAGACCCCAGCCTGACCAAAACGATAATCTGTCACTCCTAACTGATCCTTTACAAAGCCTAGACCACTGCTTACAAAAGGAACGTAGTTTATTACAGTTGTTGCACTCCAAATGAATATTGATTTCAATCTCAGAATGCTATGAAAGGACTTGCATCAATTACACAGTACATCAGAGTCATAATGCAAGTTACCTAGTTCCAATGATGCACACAGCAAATCAATCATTCACTTTCACACACCTTTGAAGAGACACCAGCTACCATGAGCTTCCTTTATCTAAACCTTAAAATAAGCCATGCAGTACAAAGTGGTGATAGAAAAAGAAACCATCCCCAGTTTTTATAAAGGATAGGCTACCATCAGAAAGCCATTATAATTACTCCTTTTCAAGTGGGCTGTGTGTTAATACAAATACAAATGAGGGGGTGAAAAAATGAAGGCTTAATGACAGCATTATGAGGGGAGGATTCTCCTTTACATTATTTATTTATTCAATAGAAAATTATTTGGCAATTATGATAAAGCAACTAGATGACAATGACTTTCCTTTGAATCACTAATTAAAATGCTGATTGCCTGTGGAGTGAGATGTGCAGTTATGGTCAAACAAGAACTTTCATTGTGCTAAACAGCTTGGGCTGGCCTGACACCTGGGTGGGGAAGGGAGGGGATGAATCGAGCACATTTCTCTACTAAAATCAGACTCATTTTTATTGAGCAAAATTCTAACATAATGTTATGAATCTGGGCAAGATAATACCGCAGCCAATAATCTTGAGTTATTTTTCTTAAGAAAGAAAAAAAATATAGGTTCTAAAATAAATAAACTTATGAAGTCTAAGAGTATATTTGATACATATCATACAGATTATCATGTGAAAGTTATTTTTTTCCGTTCACACTTCTTGTATTCTTAAATTGCTCTATAAACTACCTTCGTGTACACACAAACATCAAAGAAATGTCACTTTCTTAACCCAACATAAATACTCCTTAAACACAGATGATTTCTTTTCAATAATGGAAGAAAGGTCTTACAATTAATTATGAAGAGGAAATTGTCTTTCCTGTAATGAATTAATTTCTTTAAATTTTACTAACTAAAAGTATGGTTTTCCAAGAACACTGAAATAGTCATCATTTTCCAAACTAAAAAAAAAAAAAAAACAACGTATTTTTTACATTTGCAACTTGTTTATGATCTGAAAATCAATTAAACTCATGAAGTTTAAGGAGAATAGGTGCTTTATACCAGTAACACACATCATTAAAAAATACGTTATTTTGATAGTTTGAGTCTTTCACAAAATGATAAATTCTTAGATTTGGAAAATAAGAGGTCATCTTCCCCATTCAATATGGAAATTCCTTCCACAGTATTTTAGAGAATCCTGCCTTTGCCACGACTTGGAGATCATGCTGGCA
>NW_011889165.1:267876-269124 GCF_000151845.1 Pteropus vampyrus | reverse complement strand
AAAGTGGCCAACAATGACCTCTAATTATTTCAACCACATCCAAGTGCCTTCTACTCCAGTGAGTGTTTTGGTATTTCTGATATTTATAAATATTACTTAAATCCTATTTTAATTGTCAAAGTAATAGATGCTTACTGTTGAAACATTTGAAAATACAGGAAAACATAAAAACAAAGTAATTATTCAAAATCTTACTGCATGGGGGTAATTTCTGTAACACTTTTGCATTTCCTTCCTGAATATATGTGGATATGTGTGTGACTACACAGATCTATCTATGTATGCATATATATCATACATAGTGTGTGTGTGAATTCTGTATATATATATACCTATGTAATATACAATGAGTTCTATCTGTATTATTTTTTTAAATCTGTTTCTTGCAGAAAGAAAGTCCTTCCATTGCAGTCCTTCCATTGTAAGTCCTTCACTTTAGTCCTTAAGCCAAGATTTGCTTACATTCTTTACACCATAATTACATTTTCTTCTCAAAATCTATACTTTATACATGGCCTAGAGATATCTGACAATATCGACCCCACCCCACTATTATGCCTAGTTATGGTCTCTAGAAAATTTCCACGGTCTTTAGTCACTCTTCTTTATTAGTCAAATATTAAGTCTATGTTTTGCTTATTTTGTTTCATTTTCTTTTTCCTTTTACTAGCCTCAAATTTCTGTTGAAAGCCCTCTTGGCCTATTTTGAAAACTGGAAAAATAAAGATGCTACCTATATCTCAAGCCTTATAAGTTTCCATTCGGAACTTTAGAGATACTTTCTCAGGCTCTTCTAGCCATCTCCCCTCTAAATGCATTGAATAGCCCCTGAGTTTAATGAGATTTAACATACCAGCCATCACCTCCAATATTCTCACTCCTGAATGTGGTTTATCTCTCATGAAACCATTTCAGGTCTATGTACAGCCTTCTTCTACTTCTCAAGAAAGACCACCGCAGTATCTGGAGTCACTGTGTAAGATTCCTCTATGAACACTGCTCACTGTCCTGCTAAGTATGGAATAGTGTTTCCTCAGAAGTCCCAGCCTCAGGTTCCAGGGGAATATCTCAAATCTGCTGTAGACTTCCGGGTGGCAGAACTGCCTCTTCTCTTTCAGCGTGGAATCAAGTTTCTACACTCACCAATCTCTTCATGTTGGTTTATAATTGCCCTCTGATGTTCTTTTTTTTCCTCTGAATATTTGTTACATTCAGTTTGCCTTGATCAAAAACTAATGGTCTAATAAT
>NW_011889165.1:204014-265656 GCF_000151845.1 Pteropus vampyrus | reverse complement strand
TAAAACAAAAGAGCACAACTGGTTTATAATTCAATTATGTTCCATGCATATGTAAGATACAAAGATTAAAAGCTACTAGAATCCAAACAGCTAAAGCAATCTTGAGGAAGAAGGATGAAGCATGAAGTATCACACTCCCTGATCTCAAATTATACTACAAAGCTATAACAATGAAAACAGTATGGTACCGACACAAAAACAGGCACATAGATCAATGGAACAGAATAGAGTCCAGAAATAAACCCTTACTTATAAGGTCAACTAATCGACGACAAAGGAGGTAAAAATATACACTAGAGTAACAACAGCATCTTCAAGTGGTGATGGGAAAACTGGACAGACACATGCAAAAAAAAAAAAAAAATGAAACTGGACCATTATCTTACACCATATACAAAAATAAACTCAAAACAGGTTAAGGATTTAAATGTAAGGCCTGAAACCATAAAACTCCTAGAAGAAAACATAGGAGGTAAACTATCAGTCTAAGTAATATCTTTTTGGATATGTCCCCTGGAGCAAGGGAAACAAAGGAAAAAAAATAAACACATGGGACTAAAGAAACCTTCAACAAAACAATAAAGGAACCTACTGGGAGATATATTTGTAAATGACATACCTGATAAGATGTTGATATCCACGCTATATAAGAAACTCATACAATTTGATAACAAAAAATGTAAATAAACAATCCAAATGAAAAATAGGCAGAGGACACAAGAAGACATTTCTCCAAAGAAGTCATACAGATGGTCAACAGACATATGCAAAGATGCTCAACATCACTAATTATCAGGGAAATGCAAATCAAAATCACAATGAGTTATCACCTGACACCAGTCTGAGTGGCTATTATCAATAAATCAACAAATAACATGCATTGGCAAGGATGTGGAGAAAAGAGAACCCCTGTGCGCTGTTGGTGGGACTGCACACTGGTGCAGCCCCTATGGAAAACAGCACAGGGATACCTCAAAAAACTAGACATGGATATACCATATGACCCAGCAGTTCGAATTCCAGGTATTTATCCAAAATTTTGTTTTGAAAATAAAAACACTAATTTGGAAAGATATATGTACCCTTATGTTCATTGCAGCATTATTTATAATAGCCAGGATATGAAAGCAACCTAGGTGTCCATCAACAGATGAATGGATAAGGATGTGATATGTATGTGTGTGTATGTACATACACGCACAATGGAATATTATGCAGAAATAAAAAAGAATAATATCTTACCATTGCTTGGGAGTCAGGCAGCCGGCATTTAGATACTGACTTTGGCACTCACCAGCTAAATATTCTTGGAGAATTTATGTTACCTCTATAAACTCCAACTCCTCACCTGTATGATGTGGGTTAAGAATTGTAGTATGGGAGCTTAGAGAAGATTGAAAAATGAAGCACTTAGTCCTTTGCCTGTCATAAACATATTTTGCTATTGCAACAACATAGTATCTAGAGGGCATTACTATGGTAAGTGAAATAAGTCAGGCAGAGAAAGACAAATACTGTATGATTTCACTTATATGTGAAATCTGAAAACAAAACACACAAAACAAAAACAGACTCATAGAAACAGAAACCAAAGGGGTGGTTGCCAGGAGGTAGGAGTGGGGAGACGGGTAAAAACAAGAAGGGAAATACAGTCAATAATATTGTGATAAGTTTGCACAGTAACAGATGATTACTAGAATTAGTGGGGTGATCATATTGTAAGGTATAAAAATGTCAAATCACTATATCGTATACCTGAAATTAATATAACCAATATGAGATTGTATACCAATGACACTAAAAATTTTTTTTAAGTTACTGGAATAACAAGTAGAAAAGCCAGAACTCTGGTTTCCTGTAACTTATAAACATACATCTTCTTACATAAATTGGCTCAAAGTTAGTCTGAAGAGTTGGCTTGTTCACCTCTCACTTTGGCTCCTGAAGCTCGGAGTAGATGTTACTACTTTTAGAAAACCACTGCCACTTAGCCAAATACAATATATAGACAGATTTCAACGAAGTTAAGAAGGTCTCTCCCAAGATTTCTCCCTGCGTTATGACCCACATCTTTAGGGCAGTTCTCCGCCCTGAATGTAACTGCATAGGGAGGTCCATGCTAACCCCGCAACGACTCTCTTATCCAAGGTTTATATCCAGTCATGTGAACGTCGAAGCCATTATCTTGATTGATTGTTTGATGATAAGATGATGATGCTTTATTTATTGGACTCTAAAATGTTATTGAGTGTCTACTGTTTGCCGGACACTGTACCATGTATTCTCTCATTGTCTTATCTAATCTGCACAGTGCAATCACTAGTCCCATTTTCTGATGAGGCAACTAAATCACAGGATGAGCATATGGATCGTAGAGATTGTGCTGTCCAGTGCCTTTATTTTACAAAGAAGGAAATGAGTCAGTTGAGTTGCTTACTGTTAGAACTAGCAGGAGACTATAGTTGTCCTCTGTGTCAGCTTGGCCTTGGGAGGTTCAGGCCTTGGGAGTCAGGCAGCCAGTATTTAGATACTGACCTTGGCACTCACCAGCTTAATATTCTTGAGGAAGTTATGTTACCTCTCTAAACCCTGATTCCTCACCAGTATGTTGGGGGGAAAGAGTTGTACTATGGGTGCTTAGTGAGGATTAAAAAATGAAGCAGTTAGTATCTTGCCTGGCATAAAACTCTTGGTCAAAAAATGTGACCCTAGTATTATTATTACTGCTATTAATGACACTACTGATGCTTCCATTAGCGGCAGCGGCAGCGGCAGTGTTAGTGCTGTTGTTGCTGCCATCACCTTCACCATGACTACACCACGCTCCTCTCCAGAAGGGATGCCAGTAGTTGTTTTATGATGAGTCATTGTTCACAAGCTCTCTCCTTCTCAAAATCTGCTTTTCCATCTCCCCTATCTATCCAAACTTTACACTGAAGCCCAAATCAAAACGCAACTCTCGTACGAAGCTGACCCTCAACTCTCAGCCCACAGCAGTCCTGATGTGCTATCTACATTACTGGGTTGCCACGTCAGTGCTTAAAATGTGATGTCTTTTGATATTTTCTGAATTCTCTTTATTTCCCAATGAGGGAAATAAGCTGTTCTTCACATCTATTTGATATCACCTACTTTTCCAATACAGTGAGGTGTTCTTAGTAGGTCCGAAACAAATACTTGCTAGATTGAAAACAGTCTTTTCTCAACCATAAATAAGCATCTTTTTGCTTTATGTCATTCATGCTTCGTTTGGACTCACATACGGTACTAGTTTATAACAGCCATATTTTAAAACAACATGACTGTGCCAAAGTGAGGTACACTGATATCGAATCCTCACAGATTTCATTTGAGAAGGTAGCATGTTGGGTTCCCTATCGAAGTGTGGCACCAGCACAGGTGTAAATTCCTAAGGCCAGGCTGACCATAACATTCACATAAAGCTCATAAATTGCTGACTACTGTGGTTAGTCTCCTACCTTTGCAAAGTTGTTGAGTTTCTCAAATTTCTTAATGTCTAAAGATTTTCTGTAGGTCCAAGGCCTACGCTATAAATAAATCATACGCTCACTCTATTGGAAGTAGAATTCTTACCTAACATTCATTTCCCATAGAACTCTCAAAATTATAAATACTATAAATTTTATGCCTATGATTTAAACTTAAAAGTTATAAGTCCTCATTGTTTATACTGTTTCAGAACATAAATGTCTATCTAGCATTTTTTGCATGCCATTCTCTAATGTCTTTTGTGGTTTCACATTCTTTTTGACCTGTGACTGATACCCCTAAACACAGTTCTTCCCCCAGGTATCCCCACTATTACCAAGTTAGTATATGTTCCCCTAAAGCTTTTTTTTCTATAAATTTACAAACATACATCTGTATCCACAGAGAATATGCAATATTCTTTTGTGACTTGTTTAACATAAATGATGTCATATTGTATATATCATTCTATAACTTGCTTTTTTTTATCACTCAAGATAATGGTGTTGGGGAGAAATTTCCTTGTCAGTAAAAATACTTGTAGCTCATTCTTTTAAACTGTGCATATTTTCACAATTCGTTTAACCAGTTCTTCATCCACGAACATTTAGGTTGTTTTCTCTTTTTTACTATTACAAATAAGGTTGCAGTAATAATCCCTCCTAGTATTTCCCTATTTTGTTCTCACTGACATTTATCAGAAATTATTTTAATTATGTATACATCCTAATCACATACAATTTCTCATTAAACGATGTCATATATGTTTTTTCTTTATTGCTTAACTAGAATAAATTTAAAATATAGCTTTCATCTATGTTAATATTAAATTTAGGAACCTGTCATCACAAAAGAACAGGAGTTGGCAAACTATGGCCCACAGGCCAATCCCATCCACTGCCTATTTGTGTAAATAAAATCTGACTGGAACACAGCCACGCTCATTCTTTTACATATTGTCTACGACCACTCTTGCACGCCAAGAGCTCCAGAGCTGAGTTGTTGTCACAGTGACCACACGGCCCACAAAGCCAGAAATATTTACTATCTGTCCATTTACCAAAAACGTTTATTGACTCCTAACCTGGAATATGAAATATTCTTCCTCTGAGAAGCTTTTTCTACTCTACAAAGTGCAAATTAAAGGGTCAGTATCTTTACGGTTTTAGCATAAAACATTTGTAGTGGTACTTGCTACTAAAACAACGACGACAACAAAATGTCCATATCTGCTGAGCAAAACAATATCTCTTTTGAATTCCACAACTGAAAATATTCAATATAAAGCCATATCTGCTTCGGGTCCTCCATAACTTTTGAAAACACTGAGTGAATCAATTAAATTCGGGATTCACTAAAAATAGCAGGTTCCTAAACACAACTGGTGACTTAGGTTGCCATTTTGAAGGAAAATACAAAAATTTTAAATGATTTATCTACTATAGCCTCTTAATATTTACTAAGGAAATGAGTCAGTTGAGTTGCTTACTGTTAGAACTAGCAGGAGACTATAGTTGTCCTCTGTGTCAGCTTGGCCTTGGGAGGTTCAGGCCTTGGGAGTCAGGCAGCCAGTATTTAGATACTGACCTTGGCACTCACCAGCTTAATATTCTTGAGGAAGTTATGTTACCTCTCTAAACCCTGATTCCTCACCAGTATGTTGGGGGGAAAGAGTTGTACTATGGGTGCTTAGTGAGGATTAAAAAATGAAGCAGTTAGTATCTTGCCTGGCATAAAACTCTTGGTCAAAAAATGTGACCCTAGTATTATTATTACTGCTATTAATGATACTACTGATGCTTCCATTAGCGGCAGCGGCAGCGGCAGTGTTAGTGCTGTTGTTGCTGACATCACCTTCACCATGACTACACCACGCTCCTCTCCAGAAGGGATGCCAGTAGTTGTTTTATGATGAGTCATTGTTCACAAGCTCTCTCCTTCTCAAAATCTGCTTTTCCATCTCCCCTATCTATCCAAACTTTACACTGAAGCCCAAATCAAAACGCAACTCTCGTACGAAGCTGACCCTCAACTCTCAGCCCACAGCAGTCCTGATGTGCTATCTACATTACTGGGTTGCCACGTCAGTGCTTAAAATGTGATGTCTTTTGATATTTTCTGAATTCTCTTTATTTCCCAATGAGGGAAATAAGCTGTTCTTCACATCTATTTGATATCACCTACTTTTCCAATACAGTGAGGCGTTCTTAGTAGGTCCGAAACAAATACTTGCTAGATTGAAAACAGTCTTTTCTCAACCATAAATAAGCATCTTTTTGCTTTATGTCATTCATGCTTCGTTTGGACTCACATACGGTACTAGTTTATAACAGCCATATTTTAAAACAACATGACTGTGCCAAAGTGAGGTACACTGATATCGAATCCTCACAGATTTCATTTGAGAAGGTAGCATGTTGGGTTCCCTATCGAAGTGTGGCACCAGCACAGGTGTAAATTCCTAAGGCCAGGCTGACCATAACATTCACATAAAGCTCATAAATTGCTGACTACTGTGGTTAGTCTCCTACCTTTGCAAAGTTGTTGAGTTTCTCAAATTTCTTAATGTCTAAAGATTTTCTGTAGGTCCAAGGCCTACGCTATAAATAAATCATACGCTCACTCTATTGGAAGTAGAATTCTTACCTAACATTCATTTCCCATAGAACTCTCAAAATTATAAATACTATAAATTTTATGCCTATGATTTAAACTTAAAAGTTATAAGTCCTCATTGTTTATACTGTTTCAGAACATAAATGTCTATCTAGCATTTTTTGCATGCCATTCTCTAATGTCTTTTGTGGTTTCACATTCTTTTTGACCTGTGACTGATACCCCTAAACACAGTTCTTCCCCCAGGTATCCCCACTATTACCAAGTTAGTATATGTTCCCCTAAAGCTTTTTTTTCTATAAATTTACAAACATACATCTGTATCCACAGAGAATATGCAATATTCTTTTGTGACTTGTTTAACATAAATGATGTCATATTGTATATATCATTCTATAACTTGCTTTTTTTTATCACTCAAGATAATGGTGTTGGGGAGAAATTTCCTTGTCAGTAAAAATACTTGTAGCTCATTCTTTTAAACTGTGCATATTTTCACAATTCGTTTAACCAGTTCTTCATCCACGAACATTTAGGTTGTTTTCTCTTTTTTACTATTACAAATAAGGTTGCAGTAATAATCCCTCCTAGTATTTCCCTATTTTGTTCTCACTGACATTTATCAGAAATTATTTTAATTATGTATACATCCTAATCACATACAATTTCTCATTAAACGATGTCATATATGTTTTTTCTTTATTGCTTAACTAGAATAAATTTAAAATATAGCTTTCATCTATGTTAATATTAAATTTAGGAACCTGTCATCACAAAAGAACAGGAGTTGGCAAACTATGGCCCACAGGCCAATCCCATCCACTGCCTATTTGTGTAAATAAAATCTGACTGGAACACAGCCACGCTCATTCTTTTACATATTGTCTACGACCACTCTTGCACGCCAAGAGCTCCAGAGCTGAGTTGTTGTCACAGTGACCACACGGCCCACAAAGCCAGAAATATTTACTATCTGTCCATTTACCAAAAACGTTTATTGACTCCTAACCTGGAATATGAAATATTCTTCCTCTGAGAAGCTTTTTCTACTCTACAAAGTGCAAATTAAAGGGTCAGTATCTTTACGGTTTTAGCATAAAACATTTGTAGTGGTACTTGCTACTAAAACAACAACAACAACAAAATGTCCATATCTGCTGAGCAAAACAATATCTCTTTTGAATTCCACAACTGAAAATATTCAATATAAAGCCATATCTGCTTCGGGTCCTCCATAACTTTTGAAAACACTGAGTGAATCAATTAAATTCGGGATTCACTAAAAATAGCAGGTTCCTAAACATAACTGGTGACTTAGGTTGCCATTTTGAAGGAAAATACAAAAATTTTAAATGATTTATCTACTATAGCCTCTTAATATTTACTAATATTTGGGAGGTGGAACAACATTATAGAGTGAGGCACCTAGTAATTCTAGACACATAATGTACACTTCTGAGAACCTTTGGCATCTGGGGTGGTTGCACTAAGTGATAGCTAAGATCCTTCCCAGTTCTCACATTCTGTGGGCAGCTAGAATTCGCACTTAAAAAGAGGTAGTTATAACAAGTGCTCCACTTATTTAAGCTAGTATATACTTAAAAATACTACAACATTTACTGACACACTCTATTATTTTATGTTGTGCTGACTGTAAAATTTAGGTTAAAGTTAGAAAATAGGTCCTAACAGATAACAAAAAAGTCATAATTTGCATAATTTGTGTTTATTTACTCTATAGACATGTACAATGAGCTGGTGTTTACAGAGTTAATTGCTAACAGAATCCTCATTTATTTAAACAATATGAGGAAACCCAGAGCATGCACAGATGAATTTACTCTTATTAGAAATATAAATGCTTTCATTAATTTTAGCTCAACTCTCCACATTGTGTCACATTTTTAGAAAGAGAGTTGTACTTTCAACGACTGTCTTATGTTGTAAATATTAAAGGTTTTTTCAGTATTTCTCATTATGAAACTTTATAAAAGGTATAATAACAGTCAAGAATTGTACAAAGGACTGAATTCCTATTTTGTTCTCCTCTACAGAGAGGAAAAAGGGAGGAATAAGTATCTTGTTTTTTAATCAAAAATAGTATTGGTAATAATTATTTTATTAATTTCTGACTGACTGTTGGCAGACATTTCAGAGACCTCTATTGGTGACATGATCGCTTAGTCTCTTAGACCACGATGCTGTAGTAAGCCGCAGTTAACCCTTCCTCCAATTTTGATGTGTTCAAAGCTAGAACAACTACCCCCTTCAACTCTAGCCTGCTGTTCCTCTCCTCTAGTCTACAGGATTCTGTTTTCTGGCACAGATAATTTTAGAGTGAGTTTCCTCTTTGGGAGTGCCTTCCCCAGGTGAAAAACATTGTCTGGTAGGGTTTCCAACTTTCTCAGGGACTAGGGACCCAACTCTCAAAACTACCTCTCATATTAATTGTCATCGGCTAAGAACTGGGCAGCTGAAAGACTATGATACTACATGCTTCATGCTCCCGAGAAACTGCAATAGATGTACTGACTAACCACAGAACAACATTATTAAAAATTATTATTATTGTCATTGTTATTGTACAGCTAGCACTTATTGAGTGCTATGTGCCAAGCTCTATTCTAAATGCTTCATATTTATTTAATTCATTATTTCTAAATATTTAATTCATTAATTCTAAATGCTTCATATTTATTTAATTCATTAGATTAATTCATTTACTCTTCACACAATCCTAAAACTGATAATATTATTCTCATTTTACAGATTAGAAAACTGAGGTTAACTAATTTGCCCTGACTCACATATTCATAGATGGTATAACTGGGATTCAAACCAATGTAATCAAGCTTCATACCCAAACCATTCAACCACTTTACTACAGTAACTTTCTTACACTAAATTGTTCCAAAATTTGAGGGTGGGTGGAACGGTCAATTTTAAGAGACCGCAAAATCGAATTGCCAGAACCCAAAGTAATTACAGTAAAACACATACACTATTCTTGAATTTTCTCCTTGAAAATAAAAATTTAAATGTAAGGGGGAAATGCTTTGTAGTTTCCCATATTCCTATGAAACAAATCACAATCTTAAATCTTTCAGCTGTTACAAAGCTTGCCCTGTGTAAATCTTACTTGGATTTCTTCTAAAGCAAAATAACCTGCCAAAATATTTCGGGAAGAGAGTTCATGATGGTGTTATATTCCTTTCCGAAGGCTTCATTTAGATACCTACCAGAGATCCCTTCATGGACACAGAAAAATCTTAAACTGTCTCTATTTGATTGTGCTTGCCTAAGGCATTAAGTCCAATCCACCATGTCGCACCTCAGTAACTCGACACAGACTAGAAAATTCTTACAGTCAGCTTCCCCAAGGGATTTGTTAAGTTTCACATGCATTTAGTTGTGCAGTTGGCCTGCTCAAATTGATAAACTTGTAGCTAAATTCTTTCTGCAGCAATGGGCTGTTGGGCTTATTTTTTTTATCGCAGAGAGAATAAATATTGCAAAAGAAGCTGTTACTATGTGTTAGTGTTACCCATTCGTTTTTAACATAATTGAGCTTATGTTCCAATTTCTCAGTAACTGATAAGTATTTATTTTGTGGATGTGGTTAAAAGGTGAAAGTGATTAAAAAGAACATACTGAAATATACTTATAGCAAAAGGAAATTTTGATGTCTTTAAATTAAGCAAAGAAATAAAACAAAAATTATGAATAAAATTATTTTGTATTATAATTCCCAAATTGCTATGATACATGCCTGTACAGGGGAGCTCTTGCATCTATGCTCAATAAAATCAATACATGAGTACAAAAATAGCTTCTCTTAAAAAAAAAAAATACTAAGACTACTTGGAACTCAAATTGTCATTTACTGACTTAGAAAAATATGGGTTTTTTTCTCCTCCCAGATTTTAATCCTCTTCTTATTGTGCTTTGCAACTCCTACACTTGAGCATCAATTCACTTCATATCAGCTTTCACCAGTATGTGATTTTCTATCGCACTTGAACAAGGTTTGCCCCACACCATCTTCTTCCTCACAGATGAACATGGATGAGAAAAAGCCATGGACAGCTTCAACAGTATTTTACAAATCTACTTTCCTGTCATATCTGGAAACTCTGTATTTTAAACACATCAGTATATGCTATAAATTCAGCGAGCTTGTTTAAATTTTTAAAGTCATTACATCAGTGCAACATCTATGTTATTTATCTTCTATGCCCTCTGTCAATGTTATTTATATTCAATTAACTTACATATTCACCAAATACATATTAAGTTTTATTCTATACTCCTGAATATATAGTGATCACATCTTCCCCCATGGCGAAAAAAAAAAAAAAAAAGAACAAGTAAATATACGTGCATTGAAGAAAGGAAAAATAAGATGAGGAAATAGATTGACAAAAAAACTATTTTAAATAGGGTGATCAAGAAAACCCTCATGATAAGGTGACACAAGTGCAGAAACCTAAAGAGTTTAGGAAGGAAATCATGAATTATATGGGTAAAGAGAATGCCAGGCAAATGCAAAGGGCCTGAGGTAGGAACACATAGACAGAGCACAATAAGCACCAAAAAAAGGGGTGTAGAAAATGCCATTAAAGCATGAGCAAGTGAACAATCATGCATGGCCTAGTAGGCTCCACTAATGTGACTGGAAGATTTTTAGGAAAAGAGTGTTTTTTAGCAAAAGAGTGACTCATTCTAATTGTTATTTTGAAAGAAAAATTCTGATTTCCCTGTGGAGAAGAAACTATAGACCAAAGTGAAAGTAGGGGACTAGGTACCCAGTGGGGAAAATAGTGGCCTGTCACAGGGAGCAGCGAAGGTGGCGAGAAATAAACAGATTTGGGATATATTTTGAAAGCTGAGTTAAAGAAATAAACTGAATGTGCAGTATAAAATAGATGATTCCAGAATAAACCTGATGGACTAGATGTGGGACATAAGACAATGTTTAAAGATAGCTCCAAGGATTCAAATCGAAGCAATCTAAATTCTTTGCAAGTAATGAGCATATCAGTATTATGCCTGCTCTTTGTGATCAGCATTATAAATAATAATAACAAGGAAGAGGAAACAAAACGATATAATGAAGCAAATACTGTTCGCTGTCAAATCTAAGCGATGGGTATATGGGGGTGTACTGTAAAAGTCTTTCTAGTATTCCATATGTTTCATATTATCATTAAAAATGTTGAAAAATATAAAGCATTTCTAAAACTTACTGACTATGGAATCCTTTTTGAATGGATCCACTCCATGAAAATGCTATCACCTAACACATTATGTCATACAGAAAGTATGAATGACTTGCACAAGGCCACATCCCAATGACAACAAAGTCAGAACTAGATCATTGGTCTCCTAACTCTCTGTAATTAGAACTCTTACAAACATATGATCCTGCCCATGTCTACAGAATATCTGCATCTGAAAGTCCTGTTACAACTTGAAATTTAACTTGCATTAAATCAACACATCACATTCATTCAAATCATCACTCATTCCCAATTGGTTACCATCAATATTGCATTGCCGTCAGGTTTTATGGGAGCCATCTCTCCCTTTCGCTTTCAGGTGTAAGTCCTATCATTTACTTTTATGTCTTATATTTCACAACTACAACGCCTACCAGGAATTTTCTCTGGCTTCAGACTTCTGCCTTCTCCAATCCTGTGGAACAGGGCCCTTACACTGTTTATATGAACAAAGCAGTCTCTTTGCTTTAACTCCATCTCTAACATTTTATATTTGTCTCTTTTCAACCTGACAGGATCCTACATACAACCATAAGAATCCTCTACCATGAGTAATTTTTGATTTCTGTTCTCAGAAGCCATCAATGGCTCCCAATTGCCTCTTGAATCAAATGAAAAGTCCTATCTAAATGATTATCTTCACACCTAAGTGCCTTCATCTCCATTCAATACGTTTATTCAGCAAGTAGTTGTTGAGTAATCACTCTGTGCCTAGTTATATGCTAGGTCCTGTAGGAAATTATAATATATATGACATAATCCCTGCCCTTATGGATCTTACCAATCAATGTGGAGAGACAAAACATGCACACATTAAACATTTTTATAACAAAAGGAGGCTGTATATGACTAAGTGCCCACAGGAGTGAGTGAAACATGCAAGTCAAAGATTACTAGGAGCCACAGTGCTTGTGCGAGGCTTCGTGAGTGATACATGATATGAGCTGGGACTTGTTCCAAAAAGGTGCACAATAGCACGTTTGCCAGGGGAAGCTCATGTCTTCAGGGTATGAATTAGCATCCTCCAAATTCATAGACTAATGTGACCAGCTTGCCTGGAGTAGAAGTAGAGCCTTCTTGTGCTCAGTAGTCAGAAATGAAGTGGAGGCAAGATAACAGTGATTCTTTAATTATAACTGAAGAATTTGGAATTCGTTCTCACACAAAAGGGAAGGAAAGGGATTACTGAGTGAGGAAGTAGCAAGATGAAAGTATGTATCCAGTAGCAATATTCAGGGTAGAATATTAGGTAGGAAATTATGATACCAGCCAATCATTAGGAGATGAGGTTACTAACAAGAGTGTGCAGAAGAAGGATGAAGAGGAAAAAGAACAGATTGAAAAAGCATTCTAAAGGAACATTGTTAAGTACATAAAGTAAAGAGGAGAAAAGGATTAACATCGAGCCTGAGTTATCATGCTAAGGCAATTACCAAATAAGAAATTATTGATAAAAATATAATGAATAATGAAGATGAGAAAGGAGAGGGTGGTGAGTTAGAGGTGAGAGCAAAGCACCTAAGTTCACTAGTCAAACTAAAGAGAACAAACTAAATTTCAGGAGAAAAACAAGGATGTGATCTAGATCCAGAAAATACTAGCATAAAAGTGATAGCAAGAGACTACTATCCCATGTGTTTCCCAAAACTTATACCTTTTTCCTCCTGGGCACTTTTCCAGCCTCTTGCACAGAGGTGTGGCCATGTGCCTGAGCACCAGTCAGTGGAATACGTATAGGGTTACTTCAAGCTGGACTCACATATCCTTCCCATTGACTATTCTCCATTTTCTGTCCCTGTCACCAGCTGAATGAAAGACTCCTAGAACCCAGAAGACTCCTAGAACCTAAAACTGGAAAAAGCCTGGAACCCTGAACAACTGCATGGAATAGGAACCACACCCATACAGACTTCCTTTGCGTCTGATGTAAAAAGTAGCCTTTGGTTGTATTAAGTCACTGATATTTGGGATTGTTTGTTACAGCAGCTAGCCTCCTCTAAGGTCTTCCGAAATAAATCTATCCTGTAAAACCTCAGTTGTTCAAGCAAACCTTACTGCCATCTACAAATAGCCTACCTACTCCCTCTGTTTTCATTCATTTTATTAATTTTGATTCATATTTCCTAAGATGATTTCCCCCATACTGATCTTGGTCCTCCCTGTCCTTAATATTACTGCCTAAATCTTACATCCTGTATTAAAACAATTCCTGACTTATCCCAGCTGACAACAGTCACTGTAATCATTTTCTCAACCCCACAGCGCTTGTGCAAATATCTCTATCCATCTGTAACTGGTTATGACTATGTTTTTATGTTTATTTTATCTGTTATCATGTATCCCCGTTTATATTTGTTCCATTAGATTATAAACTCAATATGAACAAAGATTGTGTTTCCTATTTCCTTTGTAATTTCCTACATGCCTCATATATTGCCCTACACTGTCAGTGCTTCATAAACTCAACTAATTGAAGTTCGAACTCTACTCATATACTTGCATCAGATGTGTAACAACTCACAAAATCTGAATCTATAACATAAATACACGCACAGTCTTACAGTGGTACCCTCGTTTATCCAGCATCATCAGGGAATGAGCTGGCCCACAGAGTTAATCTTGGCAATCAAATATAATGCAGCATGGAGGAACACAGAGGCTAAACAACATAGCACATTTATCCAGCATCTGAGCTAAAAATCACATTTTGGTGGCAGTCACTAAAATAGATCTCAACTAGACATTTGGTAGCAAATAAGTTCAAACCGATCAAAATTGGTTTACACAGGTCTGACCCTGGCACAATTGGTAAAATATTTCAAGTCAGAGGCTATTGACACTCTCTAGACACCATCAGACCCTGCTGCAACCAACTCACTAAGACTTAGCTCTGTAACACGGCATCTGTGCCACCTCCTCTATTTCCTACAGCAAAGTGAGGGGCTCCCCGCTTTGAGATATGAGGACTTTTGGTATAAACATCAATTATAGCATTCATCATACTTGGTGGCAATTGTGACCTTTCCTATCTGCTTCACCCCAAAACACTATAAACACCTATTTACCATAGCCAAGATATGAAGGCAACCTGGGTATCCATCAATGGAGGAATGGATAAAGAAGAGGTGGTACATATATACAATGGAATATTACTCAGACATAAAAAAAGAATGAAATTTTGCCATCTACAACATGGATGGACCTAGAGTATACTGTGCTGAGTGGAGTAAGTCAGACACAGGAAGACAAATGCCAAATGATTTCACTTACACGTGGAATCTAGAGAATAGGATAAACGAACAAAACAGAAACAAGCTCAGAGAGCATTTTTGATAGCTGCCAGATTGAGGAGTAGGGTTGAGAGGATGGGTGAAGTGGGTAAGGGATTAAGAGGGTACAAATTGGTAGTTACAAAACAGTTATGAGGATGTAGAATACAGCATACGGAATATGGTTAGTAGTACTATAATAACTATGTACAGTGTCAGATGGGTACTGGATTTATTGGTGTGATCAGTTCATAAGTTATATAAATGTCTAATCACTGTGTTGTACACCTGAAGCTTATATACTATATCGACTGTAATTAAAAAATATAAAAATAAATATTTTTTTAAAAGAGAGGATAGTTGAAGAAGCTATGTAGAACAAGGGAGCTCAAGGAAAAATTTAGAACAAGAGAAGAGGGCCAAGGAAAGCAGTTTGGAAAATGCTCACATATGAGTGCAAGGTAAACTAAGACCATGAAAGTGAAAAGGAAGCAAAGGGGAAAAAAATGAACTCTGGTTGTGATTACAAGAGCCAAAAACAAGATTTAACATTTCCTTATTGGTATCTCCTCCAGAAAGGTTGGTTTGTAATTCACTGTTGGCTTCTCCATGAGCAAGATTCCTTTTATTCAGAACGATTCATAAACTGAATGCTTCCTATGTCTGGCATATTTATGTACATTATCTTGTTTTGTTCTAAAGAAGCCTTATATGGGTATTATTTCAAATTTACAAATGACAACTGGAGGCTTGGATGAGTTAATTTACCCAAAACCACTAAGCAAGTGTCAGGATGAGGATTTGAACCTATACTCCTTGTACTGTGCTCAGCTGCCCCTAGCTTAAGTTTCCTATGAAAATAGTCCTCTTTACATCCTGTCTTCTTTATAACATTTTCCCAAGGGTTACTTGCTTTCTTAGAAAATAAAGAGTGTTCCAAGAAGAGAATCTTGATTCCAGAAACTCCAAGTGCTTAAATATCTAAAATACACATACTAGAATGGTTATCCTTTTTTATTTTTTTTTAATTTAAGGTCCCAATAACAAAAAGTTATCTTGCGAACTTCATTAAAATTTAGCTTCTCTTTTATATGAACTCATTGTTATTAATTTAAATTAACACTCGAGGAAAAATACTGTGTGCTAGAATTTATAATTTGTAAGAGTTTAGTATACTTCGTTATTGTAGTTTTGTTGTTACATTTTTTTTATTTGCTGAAAAAGAGATATTTTTTTATTTGCTGAAAAAGAGATATTAAACTATCTTAACTTTTGGTTAATAGAATATTCATTTAATATCCTAGGAGTCGGTTTGCAAGTATCTGTTCAAGAAAAGTGAAGTATCATGGAATCCCAAAGGTATTTACATTTTTCCTCAAGAGTGTAAGTACAAATATAAGTACCTGCATATTTAGGGTATCATAGAACTCATAATAAAATAATAAGAACTAACTATCTCCATCCATCATCCATAGTTCTTCCCCTCCATCCCCTAAGCAGCACCCATCCTATCACTTCTTTAACTTAGAAAACTCAAAAGAGGATATCTCTGCAAACTTGCTGGTTCTCTTACCCTGGAGCAGAAGGTAATTAATTTGACTTAAAAATCCTCCTCTTCAAATTCCTTCTGGGCTATCATAAGCTGAGATCCTGTTTATGTAAACAAAAGTGCTTAATTAAAGTATCTGATAATATCAGACAGAACTAGAAAGATCTTCATGCCATCATTTGATTAATCGAAATCTTATTATATCTATAAAGCTATGAAGATACACTGGTCTTTAAAAAGGTAACGATATTTTTTATCTCCTAATGCTTTTACTTTTTTTACTAACCATCTTCATTCAAAATTTAAATCAAAGTAATTAAAAATTAATTGGAGAAAATGATTAATTTACAGTGGAAAATAAAGGCCACAATCTGTTGGTGAAGTTCAACACTTCTGTTTGGCAAATGGAAAATGACCCATAGTTGAACTAATAAAAAAAAACACACAAAATGGCTAATAAATGGATCTTTTGTCATATATAACATTGTTATCAAGTTCAGTGGCCATTTCTAGATCCAAAATCTTCTTCCCTTTTTGTGCATTTGCTTATAATTTCCTCTTAAATTTCTCGCGCTGTAGATCTCCTGACACAACACCAAGCAAAGAACTTGAGTGCATTCAAATATGTTTTCCTCTAGAATTTCTCATTTCCTTGCATTTCTAGACCCTGCTTGTGCTCGGTCTAAAGCAGCATCTTCTAAACATCAGGAAGTTAATCTGACTTTGAAATTTCTACCACAACAGTAACTAATATATGAGAACAAAAAGAAAAAAAAAAAAGCAGTGTCATCGTAAAGAAGTAGAATGACTTCTAAGCCACATCAACATTTGATTATATTATCTGAGGACATAAAGAAAAAATATGACACTCAGAAAGGAATTCCTTAATCACACTTAATACTCAGAAAATAAAAGCCACAGAGACAAATGCTGGATGTGTCCTTCCACACACTCTACATGGAGGAGCAACCTTGGTTGACAGACTTTGAGAAGTCCTGTCCTACTAACTAGACTATATGGTCCATGTACAGATCACCATTAGTCTGATTCATCCTACTCCTCCATTCTGATTCCATGCTTATGAGCCACTTCTGGGTGTGATCTCTCCACATCAGAAAAGAATGCTAGGGTCTTACTAAGACAAGCATTCCATCTGTGTGACTGTTTTTCTCATTGCAAGTAAATAATCTGGCATTCTGGTTTTATTAGCCTCATGAATGTCGTTAACATGAGTCCACCCGAGAGAGATGGAGCTGCCCTCTGAACACTGGCAAATCAGACCTCCAGGCTGGCTAAGCTGAGTGACCGACACTGTGCCAGACACAGTCAAATAACCAAACCAACAAATGCCTTACTACGATGCCCAAAGAGGGATGCAATGTAAGTACATTTAACTAACCCTGAATGATAGTTTGTAACATTGAATATCGAGGATAGCATTTACAATCCAATCAAATTACTTTGAATAATCATGGGTTACGATCTGAATGACACAAATTAAGAGATGGAAAGTAACTATCATTGAAATGTTTGTCATTAAGTGGATGATGTGTGTTATTTTAATAGCTTTGAAGGGCCAGAGGGAAGAATTCTGCCTACATTCAGTCTCCACTGCCCTTGTATGACTATAAACCAATAATGTACAGATTCAAAGGAAGATGCTACAAGCATTGTTGGGGAAACTACGGCAGATGGACAGAAGGCTAGAAACCAAGGCTACATTATGTCAAGAGCCAGGTATCCCTCAACCTGCGAACCCTGAGTCTACTAGAGGGAGGACCTCCCAGGTAATCTTAGAAGGAGACATTGCCCCTCGTGTTGAGATTACATTTTACAGGGGATTTGATCCTTCTGGAATTACAGCCCCATTAACCAAGTTGGCTTTCCAGGGGGAACATCAAGAATACTAATCCTTATCACAAAGGATCACAAATATACCTCTATAAAGCTATTTATAATCATCCTATACCTATCTCATTGATTCTGACAAGCCTCCAATAATAAATCTCACCAAGAACAAACCTTGAATCCTAATGGATTAATCCTCCACTAACTTTTAAAAATCTATACTCACTCCTAGTTTTCGAGTTTTTTATTGGTCACTTCTCTTCAAGTTGATTCCTCTTCATATTGGATTTGCCCACTGTAGCCTTCCATTGTTATAAACGAATTCCAAAAATAGGCAATCGGAGAAGGGGAAAAATGGTAGTACTCAGATTAATCAACTTTAAATTCTGGATTATGTATAATCACATTAACCTATTTGGAAATTTTTACACAACAAAAATAATTGTTTCTGCTACTTATTCTTTTGCTTTTATAATAATTAGAATGCTTCCTATTGTGCTATATGGTTTTAAAATAATTACAGCAAGTCAATAATAGTCATTTAAAATGTAATGAATTGACGGCTAATCTACACACCCATTCGATCTTTCCGCAAGCATTCACTTATCAAATACATTCAATTATTTCCATACTCTGAATTAGTCTACAAATATGAGTTTCTGCCATTTCTCATTTTAATGGAAGTCCTCAGTCTCAAAATGTCCAAACCAAAACTCATCTGGCACAGTCTCCACCTTGTCCTATATTCCCTGTTTCAGGGAATAAAAACACAATCCACTGAGTCAAAACATTTGCTTTTCATGACTCTCTCCTTCTGCCTCACCCCTCATTACCATTCGGTTTTTAATTTCTGTAGATTTTGTCTCTGATAATTTACCAAGCCTATAATTTATACCTATTTACATTGCTTTAGATTAGGGTGCCCTCTCTTGCCTGGAGGACCTCACAGCTCACACTGGCATCTCCTTCCTCTGATCTCAGCCCCTCTTCTCTCCGCATCACCACTAGAGTTAGCCTTCTAAAATCCAAATCTAACCAGCTCACTCCCAAACTGATCCTTTGTTAAGCTCTTTCAGTTTAATTCAATTCATAGGCACTGTGACAGAGGTATAAAATAAAGTTCAAAACCCATTATGAAAAATACAAGATTTAATGATTTCCCAAACTGTAGCTTTCCAGCCTATTTCCTGTCATATGACTACATGTGTTCAATCATAACAGCTTCTATAGAGTTCTTTATGGCTGTTCTGTCCCTGTGCCTAGAACGTCCCTCTCCACTTTATCCATCTTCTCAGTTCTTTCTCATCCTTCAAGATGTAAAGGGTTCCTGTGCTCTCAGCATATAATCTTGAGCCTTGACAATGAGTCTGGTGTCTCAACTCTATGACACCAGGACATTCTGTACCTGCTTCTTCCACAGCATCCATCACACTAGTTACAACTGCTGCTTTGCACATGTCGGTCTCCACTCCTGCCTTTCCCCACACTCGGACTGGGAGATCCTTGATGGCAAGTATCATGAGTGATATCATCTGTGATCTCTAATACCCTGCTCATGAGCAGTTATATAGTAGATAATAAATATGTGCCAAGTGACTAGATGGGACAATTTTCTTGTTGTGCCATGGGTGTCACAATTGGAAATATAAATAACTCTAGAAGAAAATATAAATTGAAAGGTTGTCATGAGAGGTACATATGGGGTATTTGAGAGATTAAATAAACCCTAGAGAAGTGTGAGAGGATACAAGTCAAGTGTGAGAGAACACAAGTCATTGTCATTGGTATGACAATGAAGACAACAAAAGAGATACGTATCTAGCCTACTTAGTTATTGGTAGTGCTGCTGTGGTTGGTGATATCCCCAAAGGTGGCACACTCCATTAATAGTATAAAGCCAAATTCAACCTCCAGGGTCCTCATAAGAAAGATTTTATATAAATACAAGATTTTCTCATTCTTCTCTTGCAATATTAGACCAATCAAAAGCCTAAAACCTAAACACGTTTATGGAGTAGGCAGGCTGTTACCCATCATTACATCTTAATCAATCATTGTTAACATATGGGATGTACCTGTTCCTACAGCACTGATACAAATCAAAAGTAATTACCTTTTATATTTTTAACTAAAAAAAATGAAAGATTAAAGAAAACTGTCTTGTTGAGTCTTTTCTTTGACAAAAGTCTGCTAAGAACATGCAGGAAAGGCAGTCTTACAGAGTAAAATGAATCTTTTTTTTTTTTTTTTTCAGTTAAATGGCAACCAAATTAACTATGCCAAATGCTCAACTAGGAATTTTTTTTCTGTTGTTACCAAAGTATCCTGAATGCTATAAACATCTATAAAATCTCAAATGCTTTATAATTTACCTACAAAAAAATACAAGTCCACATGGATTGCAGAGAAATTACTAGAAAAATCTATTAGAAGAAAAGTTAGAGAAGTAACGACTATTGAGAACTGTCTTCAATCCATATTTCAATTGGAAAAATTATCTATAGGTATATCGAAGTTATTTGCTTTATCCTCTGTACATATAAACTTTTCCTCATTTCGTTCTAGTATTAAGGCAGCTATGTTAATAACCAAGAAATGAAGCAATAAGTGAAAGGTCTGTCCAGTCCATAATTTTTTTTTTTTTTTTGCCATTTCTAATGGCTCCAATTCCAGAAAACACATATAAAAAGTAGACAGAAGTTGCCTTTTGCCAGCCTCAGTCAACTCTGAGACCTGAAGGCCTAGTTAAGAGAGTGAACTCTCCCTTCCAACAAACCACCCTTTTCTGTTCAAGAGGCACACGCACTTTGCACTGCCTCTGGATAGAGTCAACACACTCACTGGCTTTGCCATGGTAGGCCTACATGACAGAGTCATCTCCTTCTTCAGTTTTTCCTTTCCTTAATGTTTATTTTTCCTTCCTGTGAAGGCAGAAACCATTTGATCCCTGAATACTTTTCGTGGTGTAAACAGCTTTAGCATCTATTGCATAATGATGGTTAAAGTAATTAATCAAGGAGGCCATTAGTCTGGGGTGGCTCTAATGCCTTGGTAGCTTACACAAGCAAATCAAAACCTAAGCCAGAGTCAGTGCCCTTGGATCCAAGAAAGTGAAACTTAAGAACAACCAATTACAGCCAACCAGGCTTTCCCAAATAAGGCAACTGCTTAAACTACAGCTAATCTAATAAATTCCTTGTTTCAGTGTCTTCTCTATAAAAGCCTAATCCCTAGCTCCTGACAGGGAAGCGCTTCTAACCAACTTTAGTTTAGCACTGCTCAATTAGAATCAATGTATGCTCAAATAACCTCTTGAAATTTTCGATGTGCTTCAGTTTACCTTTTAACATGATTACTACTTTAAGCTATAATTTAACAGAAATCCGATACTTAGAGATTATAATTCTCAAATATACAGGTAATAAATCTCCAAACCAATGATTTCTTTGATGTGATTGAATTTTTTATATATTATCATTTCGATATATTTTATTGAAATTGTACTTGTTAAAAATTTTTCCAGAACTTTCATTTTCTGCTACTAATACAGATAGAAACAAGGGTGGACATTAATAACATTAACAAACTTTATCTATAAAGATACTGATAGTTTTTAAAAAGAAACATTTCATATCTTGAACCATGACAAATGTTTAGTTGTTACTCTAATTAATATGCACTTTACCCAAGTATAAGAAATTTCATGAAAATGTTCCCAATCAAGTCATGGTAACACCTAAGAAAAACAAAAGGAAGTTAAAATTATTTTGACATATAATCATTTAATAATTAGCCCTGTGAATTCATGAAACTAAAAATAAAGATTCAGTACTTAAAATTTACAATTTTAAGTTTGAAATTTTTATATGGTTTACAATCTTGTGCCGTCCTATTGTTATTGTTATCACTTGTTTTATAAAGACCACAAGGTATCTTCTGTTTGAGGAAAAACACTATATTGCTAGTGTTCAAAATCCAATCTCAATTTTAGTATGTCTCTGATCACTGGAAATAATAACCAAAAAAAAATCTGTAAAAGTCTGTACCTAACTCCCCTCTCTCACAGATTATCATAATTTCTAATCCACCCTGGAAAATGTAACATTTTTTTTCAAGCAGCTGATGCTTTTAAACATGCTGGACTGGGCTGAGCATTCCTTCGTCCTGATGTCATGCACCAGCACTTGTCTCAGAAGACATCTTTTGTAGCTGTAACCAAAAGGCAAAAGAAATCAGAGCTGTGAACAGGGAGAGAAGGAGAGAGGAGGAAAATTGCTTAGACCGATTCACTAAAAAGAATTCTGACACAAACCTGTATATTTTTAGTCACTCAACATGCATACTTTAAAATAAAACTTTCTGACTTCTATAAGGTATTGTGTTTATTTTCCCACTATTGGTTTTAAAAATACTCTCTGCTTTATGGTAATGTGTCGCAGGGAAGTTAGCTATAGTTTCATGAAAGAAGTTTTCATCCCTGACTGGCATCTTCTCAATAGCTGGGGCCCAGGCACACCGCTCTCTTCCCGGCAAGGCCCTCTGCACTGAAACAGAGCAGCATTCATAACTTATTCTCAGCACCGCGGGGCAGCTCCACAGAAAAGCTTCTCCAACCTAATGGGTTACATCACTGAAAAGTCTTCCATTTGGCCTAGGTGAAAAACATGAATGCATGCCTCATTCATTTCTCCACCTTAAAAAAAAAAAAAGAAGAACGTAAAATCATATCCACCGTATGTGAAAGACCTGCATGCCCATAGCCCAGCTCAATCAAAGCTGCTTTTACTGAATCTTATGCAATGGTACTGCTAACTTTTTAAAACTACCACTAACCTTCAAAATAATTTTTATAACTTGTCCCACTATTAAAAATGCCCAATAAGATACCAAAAATAACTAAAAATCTTAATGGAAAAGTCTTTGATTTGTGCTAGCATTGCCTTTAGGTTTAAGTCACATTTTATAAATATATGTGACATATAGTTATGGAACCAAAAACTTCACCCTCCCCACTGACATCAGCACACTTAAACCAATGCACACAGAGGTTTCCCTTTCACCTTACTTTCCCTGATGGTTATAGAAAAACTGCAAACAAATCTTTTCAGAGTATGTCAAATACCCACGATTATTTGGAAAGCAGGCTCCTAGTAGTCTTTCTAAAATATTTTAAGTTGAAGATAGTACACTTTCCTGTCTCCTCACTGGAATATGCCTTTTAAGGCTGGACCATAAGGAATGTGGCATGAGAATGTTTCCATTTATTGTCTAAACACAGGTATGTAGTCACACTTGGGGGAGGGGAGAGAAACCCATTGCTCATATTAACCCATTGCTCATATTCTCTTCTCTAAATCATACAAATGACAGAGAGAGCAGTGTAAAGCTGGTGCTCCAGCCATGATTTTTTAAATGATGTAAGACATCCAAAACCACAGCTGCACACAAAGAGGCATGCAGTATTCTCCAATACGGAGTTTAGAATGCTCACAGCAGCATATGTGGGCTCTTAGGATTGCTGTGACAATAGCACATCCTTACTGCTGTCTGTCTGAATGACAAGGGAAAGCCATGTCAATTATGAAGAATCATGGACCTTATGACTAACAACTCACTCAAAGCCATTTATATCTTTGATCGTGTAAATCCATCCTCTCATCAGCCCATGACATGATAGAGCTTTATAGCTTCTTCTAGGCTATATCTGTGCTTTATAGAGAATCAAGCTGCTGCCGTCCATGTTCAGAATCTGAATTTTAAACATTCTTGTGAAATGCTCACAGAAATGGACTGTTTGCTCTCTTATAAGCCTAAGATCTTTTTGTCTGCCTTCTTTTCCATGATTTGCCCTTTCTTATGAGTTTGTTGATTTTTTTGTTTTGTTTTTCCAACATAATCCTGGAAAAAAGACATGGGAAAAAAGACATCTTCCCCAGAAACTCTATACTGAGTATTTCAAAAGAGGCTCAATTCCTTTATTAAACATAACATATATTTTAGGCATTAGATAAATTCTTCATTAAAAAAAAAGCATAAACATTAATTCTTGAGACACAAAAATTCCCAATTTGTATAGGAACAGCCTTACGTCAATTACATAGATTCTTTTAATAACCAAATTCAAAGAGTGCTGTTTGTATGCTGTCACCGTGTTATTTGTATACTGTCTATTTCGGTTTTCAAAAATGTTCAATAGCCCCTGGACTGCATAGCTATATAACTTTCTCCTTCAAGACATATCACTGAAGCCCTTCCTAAACAAAGTAAAAATGAGAGTGGCATATATAAAAACCACTATTACCAAGCCTATCTGTGGAATTCTTTTCTTCTCCATTTTACTTATCAATATATATTATCTGCTTGTTTATCTAAGTCTGACCATAAGCATATATTAAGATAGTATTCTGGCATATCATGCCCAGATTGCCCTCATAAATATCAAGTGATAATCATTACCATAATTTAAACAACTCCCTTTATGACAAAATAGGTATAATTTGGCCCTCAAATGCTTTACATCTTTATGCACATTACATCCAGGACTTAATTAGTTGGCAAGGTATACATCAAGTCAGAAAGCCTCCCATGATGCAATTGTCCTTAACAGTTTAATCAGATAATGTGCTTTCAGAATATAGGGATGACTCGAATAGAGCTGTGGACTTGGTGGCCATTCCTCCAGAAACTCTTCTAGGAGACAGGGAAAAAATTCACAGAATATTCACATGACTAAGGATAATTAACGTCAACCATTTCCACCCGACAAAAAAAAAAATACAGCTTTGTTAAGAATGAACAATAAAGACATTATTTTTATTCCACTGTGCTTTTCTGAAGCAGTTCCCATCTCGAAAAATTACATGCAAACACAACAGTATTCTGGCTATCCCAAGGTTATTCAGTTTGCCTGATAACATTGTTGGAAAATTTTTTTTAAATACTAGAAAAGAATTTAAAACTGCTTTAAATATTATTTCCATGCAAAATGCAGCATAATAAAGGCTTATAGAGAATTGAAACACAAGTATTTAGGTAGTTGTTCACCTTACATGACCACATCTCCAAAGACAGATGAAAATAAAATTTTGATAGAAGAATAACAGATCTCTGTTACAGTTCATCTCTTTCCTTTTCCGTGTTCACCTAACCATTTTTGAGCATTTTTACCTTATATAAGCACTAAAAAAGTGGCAAGATTTATATAATAATATCACTCCAATCCAAGTGGAAAATCTCTGAAGAGCAGTATGAAAAAGAATCCTCATTCAGCTTCCAAGTCCATCAAAATTCTAAGACCTTCCTAAACAAAGTAACATAGCAGGGATTAAAACCAAACAAAACTAAGATTGAGCCATTATAATCCAGGCCAGGGTTACATCTAAACAAAAAGCAACTCACTTTCAGAACATGGGACAACATATAATGTGTTATATATACTTAATCCAGTCAATTAAGCTTCATTTTAAACCACATTGTATTACATAATTTTTCTTCTGAATGAGTTTTTCTGTATAACACTATTTCATTCTACAAGCTCTGACAAACTATATAAGTATAGCACAGCATCACTAATTTATAGCCATTGTTAGAAAAGAAAGAAACACAAAACATATCATATAGTTTTAGCCCAAAATTTAAATTTATAGTCTACATCCATGCTACCCTGAACAAGCCTGATCCCATATGATCTTGGAAGCTAAGCAGGATCGGACCTGGTTAGTACTTGGATGGGAGACCACCTATCTCTAAATTATAAATATGTATACTGAGTGTAATACTTCAACATTTCAATAAAAAATGCTGTTTAAATTTTTTTTTTAATTTATAGTGTTTGGTGAAGACTTTTAGAATGAATACTGGTGTATATTATTTTTTCATTTATACAGGGAAATTTTGCATTTAAGATTATTACAGAAAGAACAAAGTTAAGTGAAAACCTACAATACCAGATGAAAGTGTTCATCTCAAAAATGAATGATTCAATATAAATGAGTGCTCTGCCCCCTAAATATTGGGAATGTAAACAGATCATTTAATCTAATAAATCATTCCATCAATATAAAAAGTACACAAGCACATACACACACAACACACACACTATTGGTGAAGTAAAGAGTGGGAGAATTTCCATAGTCTAAAGAAACATACGAAATTTCACAAGGAAAAGTTTTTCAGGTATGTAAACCCTTCAAAATATTCTTAAAAAGACAGAACTTGAGGGATCTATTTTCTTTGATGGAGAATATATTCACTATAATTACTATTTGAGAACAATGAAAATCTTCCTCAACACTTTTGTAATGGCAACATGCTATTCAAGCATCTACAGTTCTGTATATTGAAATTTGCTTCTCTTCTTTCACTACACCTAAGAAAAATTTGTCCATTCATCTTCACTTAAGATAACTTAATATTCACATACCATGCTGTAAACTGTTACAAATGGTCAAACCAGACACACATCATTTCTGGTATAGCCTCGAACTTTTAAATTATTCTTGTCACTACAGAACAATAAATGAAAGCTGTTAAGTTACCCACAAGCTTTATCTTAGCCAATAGTTTTAACTCTGCCTCCACCATCTGTATGATATTAGCAAGTGGGAAGTTGAGTGATTTTGGTTTCACTTTCTTTCTTTTTCTTTATCCTATGGTTAGCAGTAAAATGTCCACGGACTGGTTCATATACTGTAGTGGACAGATGCAAGGGACCAGGCAGAAGGTAAGTGTATGCATTTAAGAACTAATTGGATTTGAGAAGGAGGTTGTCTTAAATACTGCCAAGTCTTGAGTATATATGCCAGCAGTAAAAGCATGAGGTGGGAAGTTAATTATTTAAGGAGTACATAGAGAGCCAGACATTATTTTAAGAGGTGTCCTACTTTGAAAACTGAGGTGCTGGGTTGATACCTTCAGAGGAGAGTTAGAAAATAAAGCAGAAACTGAGGCGAGACATGAGAAGCAGAGATAAAGTGCAATGGGCCATCAGCAGAGAGCTGCTATTTGACACCCTAAGAATGGATGAGATCATCTAGGGAAACAGTGTGAACAGAAGAGAATCTGGCCTGGGATTATTTGCATTTGTGTAATGAAGAGCTGAGTGCACTTTAGTTATGCCCATCGAAGACGGTATGCTGCTAGAGATTCTTACCACCCCAACCAAGATGGTACAGTAAGGCATGAGCTGCTGTAAGAACACCTGAGAAACATCTGTGTGATATTTTAAGGGAATCCTTTACGGCTTGAAAAAAAGAGCTCGACGGAGATTTATTTTTAAATAGTCAACTTCTGAGTGTTTTTCTAATCAAAAGAAAATGTTATTTTTCAGTAAAGATGAAAATAAAGTCTGAAATTTTTAATGTTACATATAATTTATAGCTTCTTGGCAAAACATTCAATGCATAAAGACACAATTGTGCTTAATATGTATTCTGTGAAAAATAATTAAATGGCTGCCACATTTTACCTCAGAGGTGGATTCATTTCCATACTGGACTCAAAGATCACTTTCTATAAAGTAGTCTCAGGATGCATGTTCCGTTTACAAAAGCTCTTCAGATGAAAGATGATTTTGCCAATGCAAAATATGAATTATTGTCATCATCATCATTTTTATTATACTAGGCATGTGAATGGACTTTGCACCTGGTGGCTCTAAGGTTTTACCACAGCAGGGTGGCTGGGTTAAAATCTGAATTCCTAAAGCAATACTGTAATACTTTGAACCATAGTGACATCCAAGAGGGATAATGACTTTCTGATGAAGTGAGCAGCTCCTCTGTGGTAAGAGAAGAAATGCCAGACCTGGACCTGCTGCAAACTCACTGCTAACTCCTAGCTGAAAGTGGATAATAAATGGCTGCAGGCATTTCTTAGTTCTGTGTGAACCTCTAACAGCAAGAACCACGACAGGCCACAGTGCTGAGGAGCCCAACAATTTGAAATGGGTGTGCGTTGCTAAAAAAATTAAATTGAAATACTATTTTCTAAATACCTTCCACAACCTAAGTGGCCTGTATCTTCTTTGAAGACAGAGTATCAGTTTATTTCAAATTTAGAGATACTGGCCTCGATTCAAATTCATGGCAGTTATAGAAACCAATGTTCCGTGCCTTGATTCAGGTGGCAAGCATTAAATCTTTTTCCGGCTGTCATGCAACAACAACTTTAATACAAATTAGCACTGCCAAACTCAGTTTCCTGGGCTCAGAGGTCCTTGATGCTACTCCGAGAATTTTATTCAGACTTTCACATGAACTGTGCTCTTTTGAAATGGTAGCATCCAAGAGGAGAAATCTAAACAAAAATACAATTTCATTCTTTCCCATTAGGCATTCTAATTTACAATTCACCACAAGAAAATTTAATATCCCCCTTTTTGTTATTTTGACTACTGTGAAACTTAATCATTACATCATACAGGAGACTGTTCTTAAATGCAAATTCTGTTTCTGTAACCACAGTTCTCCCTTCAAGCTGTTTACATTGAACAGAGACCTGTCAATCAATAAGAATTCAAAAACATAGTGCTTCTGTTAGTATCTCCTAGTTTCTGAGTCAAATCTTCCCAAAACTCACAACTATGGGAACAACAGACCAAAATAAAAGAGGCCCGTCTTTTCACTAAATAGGAAAACTCAATTAACTCTGAACCTGACACTCCAAACAACTTTGGGATGACTTCCAGCAAGGAAAGATCTGTCAAAGAAACAATATTTCAAGCTAGGAACTGATTCTTCTTGTTTCTCAAACTGGTTTTTAATTAAGACACCCCAGAGAAAAACATAGCTATAAAGTAGTTACTTTTAGCTTCCAGGTCTTTGAATATGTGATATATTCAAAATCATGATCCTCTGGCAAAATTTTAACACTCACAGAAACTCCATTTAGCTGCTTTAGAATTTATATAATATTATGTTGTTTTTTTACCTTAGAAAAAGTTTCTGGCACGTCAATTGGCACAATTCTAAAACTAAACTGACCTCCTGGTTTAGTAAGCCCCTTTTACTTAATAACCACTTCAAAGTCGCAAAAGGGCAATGTAACACAAAAAGAGCCTCATTCCAAATTTCGGTTATGCAGTTTTACTCTTTCTTGACCTGAGAAATCCAGGATCCAGTATTTTCAGCCAGAAAAAAAAAAATCTAAAAAATTTAAAAGCAAAGAGAATTTGGGGAAAGATGTGATTCTCTCAAATGTTCATTCCACTATGATGTATTTAAATACCTAAACAGAGCAAATGACGCTAGGGTGCCTTGCTGTACTGTAACTCTCAAGCCCACAGATAGAGACGTCATAAATAATGGCCCACACACATGTATGCTCCTTTTAAATGGCCTTAAAGACACGAAGTACAGAAGAGTGGCATCAGACAGACACTGTACAACTTATGTGACCTTCCATCGAAACCCTCACTCTCTGAGCTCTACTATTCTAGATTGTAAAATGAAAACAATGGTACTACCTCAAGAGATTTTTGCAAGGATTAAATCAAAAAACATGTATAATTCAGTGATGCACATAATATGCACTAAGTAACTGTTATTTCTTAATCTTATTTAAACTTCACAGCGATCAAAGAAGTGGGCATTAATATCCTCATTTTACAGAACAAGAAACTGGGACTCAGATAAGCCTAACTAGTTTGTTCCAGGGCACACAGGTTTTAAGCGGCAGCACCCAGAAGTGATGTTTTAAAGATAAGCGGCAATAAGAATAATAACATTAATAGCAAACATTTATCTTGTGCCTGCTATGTGGCAGGCACTATACTAAACTCTTTAAGATGTAATCCAATGCAATAATTTCCTATGTGATTCACACTATTGTCCCCATTTTATAGACAAGGAAAACCAAGGCTCAGAATAGTTGAGCAATTTTAACTCAGCAATTACTTACTGAGTTCTTATCATATCACAGGTATGGAGGCAGGTACAAACATGAGAGGACAGACAGGACTCCTGATGTCTCCACTTTACAAAAATCACACCTGAAAAAAAACAATCTTGAAAGGTCGTTACCTTAGAGACTGAGGAAAATATCAATCTAGAACTGAATGTAGTCATCACTTGACACTTTGTTTTTGGGGGAAAAATAGCAATTAACCACTTGAAAAACTTTTCTCACCAGTCCACCCAACATTTCTCTAGTATGCAAAACAGTTATCATTGCCATTTTACAGAGGAGTAAACTGAAACATAGAAATGTCAACTGTCTCGAACCTATGGATTAAAAACAGGTCTCAAAAATGAAAACAGCATGTTTCTGAGGGATTGGAACCTAGACACATAGCGAACCTCTCCAGTAGCAGTTTCCTACATAAAGAGTCTGGGAGGCCCTTCTTCCACCCAGCATCCTAGCACCCAGATCTACATACAGCTGTTAAGATTTATATACACACAAACTCCATTACCCTCTTCCAACTTCCCGTGCCTGAGACAGAGCTCCCAGACAGTATACCCACTTGGTATAACTCTTAGGGGCACCATTATCTTCAAATACAAGGGAAATCATGCTCTCTGAGTTATACAGGGTATAGCGCTGCTCCCAATAGTGTATGTGGGCTTTTCCTTTGGGGTAGGGTAGGACATGTTTATTTTCCCTAGAATGGTCTGTCCCCATTCTAACTCCCAACTTCCAATCTGACAAAAATGTCAAAAGCAGAATATACACAGCCCGCTAAAGAACAGAGTCTTGTACATCTTGAATCTAGCCTTTTCTTCTACTTAGGAGCTGAGTAATTCTTGGCAAGCTTTATCACCTCCCCAAGTCTCCATTCCCTCATCTGTAAACAGGATAATAACAATAGCAACCAACTTGTGTGGTTAGCACCCAACTTGTGTGGTTATTGCGAAGATTAAATGAGATGTTAAAGTACCTAGCACAGTGCCTGCCAGATGTGGGCTCAATAAATATCACTAGTGGTTAGTTACATTTATTATCATTTTAACTCCAATTTTGCCATTCTTCTCCAATTTACCCAGACCCATCCAATAATTCTGAGAAACACCAGGGGGGAAGTGGCACTAAAAGAAGAAATAATTTTTAAAATGAGACCCCAAAATAGATTTCAGATCTTAACATACTGCCTGGTTTTCTGTGGCTACTAAAAGAATGACAAAATTGCAGAAACTGCTCAAATTTTTGCTCAAGCCAGCAATTTCATGTGTTTTTCCTCCTCTATTGACAATTCAATTGAATAAATAGATTAAGTAGGTGTGTAGGGTGTGTGTGTGTGTGTGTGTGTGTGTGTGTGTGTGTGTGACAAAACTTGTAAAAAAGTAATAATGGTCTTAAATCTAGAAATACCGACTAGAGGAACCATGTCATCTTTGGACCCTACAATCCATTTTAAAGGATAGAAACTACGAGGAGGCAAAATCTCGCTGCCAGTTCCAGATACGGGAAATGAAAAGTTTACCTAATGGACTATATTCATAATTATGGTGACAATAGGTAATTTTAGCTGTTGTACATTAAAAATACCTTTAAAATATAATTTTATGCAGTGAAAGCAGTGCCTTTTTTTCAACCTTGCAGAGACATATTTGAGAGAAAGAGTCATTTGAGAACAGAATGGAAGGAGCTAACTCAGGGTTAAAAGTAAATGAGTTGAGTCTCAGAAAGATCTACATTTACACATACCTACTCTTGAGTCTCTGAGTATGCTGTGATGAGCCAGCAAGCTCTGCAAGTGAGTGAAGTGATAGCCATAACCTGCTAGACAGAAGTTACCTTGATTCTTTTCTACTGATTCCTCAGTAGGGGTTTGCTAAAATAAAGGTGTCAGATCAGATCATTAAACTTAGGCCACAGATATTTCTACCTGACATAAAGTGCAAACCCATTTCCTCCTCTCAATCTTTGTATACATATATACTAATAAAAAGAGCATTGACTAATGTCGCTATCTAAATGAAAAACAATTAAGGAACAATAAACTCTTACAAAGAACAGAAAAGAGGTATAGATTTTGGCCTTGTAAATCATTTAAAGCAGCGATCCCTAAACTTCTTTGATCACGCACCACTATCAGTAAAACATTTTCCAGAACAGACCTTTAAAGTGCATGTACCTACCTATCTCTAAATTATAAATATGTACAACTGTATTAATATAGCATGTACATTACCAAACACAAACAAGAAATAAATATTAAAAGGCAAAGTTAAAAAATGAACATAAATGGAAGTTTCATTCTTTCTTTCCTGAACCAAAATGTGTCTTCTTGTGAACTACCTAGAGCGCACATTCCCATTTTGGAGACGCCTGACTTTACAGATCAGGAGCAGGTGAGACACACAAAGACCTGGTGTGAGAGCTGTCCTCTTAACTGCCCCAACCGCCTCACTTACTGTCTACCTCAATGTTTCTTGAAGTGGAATCCAGGGTCCACCTATATCAGAAGTACCTGTAGATTTCCAGTCTCTATCCTTGCCTGACTTAGTCAGTATAACTTTAAGTTCTCATGTTTATCAAGCTTCACGAAGGATTTTTTACGTACACTAATGTCTGAAATCCACTAACGTACACCAAGCACCAGGGGCCGACTGCCTTTGCTCCTTCTTCGTTGTGGTCCCCAAGAAGACCAGAAGAAAAGTCTAAGGTTAGAGTGGTTCCAGCAAAATACACATACACAGAGACACGCTGCCACCACCACCATAACAATAGCCATGACAGCATCAGCAAAAAAACCTCCAAAGAAGACAATCACTTTTGAGAGGTGGAGATGCTACTAAAAATTCAAACCTCTTTGTTGTTATTTTCTTCCATTAACTAACTATAGGAGCTATCTCTTGTCCATGAGCTGTTGGATTTTTAGTCTTCCTTTCCTACAAAGAATTTTGTATTCATCTACAAAATAAATTATAAAAATAAAAAATGATATGATACCAGTAAAAGAAATGGTGAACACCTTTTGCTCCATCACACTGTTCCAGTGATTTAAAGACGACAAAGATGCTTCTCTATAAATCTCTTCTGCTGACAACATCAACAAAGGTGACCATGACCATTTGAAAGAAATAATGGCAACAAGTCCTTTCTAGAAACAGAAAGGAAAAAAAACATATTTTCTCAAAAAAAGACAAGGAATCACACAACTGTTAATACAAGTTCTCTAGGCTGGTGGTGTAAAAAGACTTGGTCTGGAGGCTTACATTCTTTATTCCAATACAGACAGTCCTCACTTAACATTGTCAATAGGTTCCTAGAAACTGCCACTTTAAGTTAAATGACATATGGAAACCAATTTTACTATAGGCTAATTGATATAAACAAGAGTTAAGTTCCTATGGCATATTTCTGGTCACAAAAATACTGAACTTCTAAATAGAGACCCATATACTTCTAATATTATATTGAAATAAATATGAGCTAGACATACATTTAAGAAAGATAAATAAGAACAAGTAAGATCATGATTATCCAACCCAATTATTCCAGTTCAGGGTCTGGGTGGCTGGAGCCTCTCCTGGGAGCTCAGGACACCAAACAGGCACCCACCCTAGACAGAACACTCAGCCATCACTGGGCCACTCACATACACATCCACATTCATTCAGATTGGGACCACTTCAGATACGCCAATTCACCTGATGTGCACGTCTTTGGGATGTGGGAGGAAACCAGAGTCCCTGGAGAAAGCCCACACAGACATGAGGAGAACATGCCAACTCCATGCAGACAGTGGCCCTAGCCAGAACTGACTTTTTTCCTCATCCACGTATTAACGAAATGACATTGAACAAAACAATGCTATTCAAGAACCTGTCGTACTACTAGAAATCTTTAGTCATTCAAGTGCTTGCTGCAGAATATTACGTCAAATCTTTGCTCATATGGTGCAACAGAAGACTATTCTACAAATAGCATCCTTTAATTGTAGACAAATCTAGAGATCATGATTGATTAGCTACTATATTCTGACTGATGACCTTATTGATCAGACATCTTTCTAAATTTATTCTCATTAGTAACACTAGAGAAAACCTTCTTTAGTTGGTTTTGATGTGTGTTTTTTCTCTTTGTTTTTGTTTTTGTTCGGTTTTGACCTTTTTAAAAGAGAAAATGTTCTAAGTATAATCTGGATGGTACCATGATAATTAAGGGTGGCCATGTGGTGCTGATCTGACCTATCAGATATGAGCAGAAATCAGCTTGGAGCTTCTGGAAAAGCCTTTTATCAGAATAAAAAGCATGAAAGTGGCTGCACCTCCATTTGCCCTCACTCATTCTGCCTTGAGAGCAGATATGGTAGAGCGGGAGTAGCTACCTCCTGACCATTGAAAAGAAGCCGAGGGAACCAAGGGAGACACTAGCTCTGTCTATTTGGTTGTTAAACCCACACCAATAGCCACCTACCCCTGTACTTCTAATTTTTTTAAGTTATTTGTTGTGTTAAGCCACTATCAGCTGATTTTTCTGTTATCTGCAGTGGAAAACATCCCTGATGTGTACCTTCTTTTTCTTCATCACATTTCTAAATTCAAATTCAAATGTCAATGAACACCTGAATTTTTCTTACTCTTCTGAACTACTTTAAAGCATTTTATCTATATCTTAGTTGTAGCCCACATCATGTTTTTCATGTGTTATTATTATGACTGTTTTCCCACTGGAAAGTAAAGTCCTTGAGGACAGAGGTCCTGTTTCATTCATCTTGGCTCACTGCAAAGCACTCAGCACAGTGACTAGCAATCCAAAGTGTGCAGTTTAATATTTATTGAATAAATTTATTGATAATAAAGTATAAACTCCCTTTGTCACTTAGATGACAATAATCAAACTCACAAATCTACTCATGTAAATGGCTCCTGTGTACATTCTATTTATACATTCTATCTCTATACAACCATTCACTCATTCTTCAATATTAATCTATTAATCTATGTGCAAAGCAATATATTATGTGCCAAAGGAGCAGATATCCATTTGATAAAGTGCTTGACTTCAAATAAAGTAATTTATTGTAGAAAATAAAAACTATTCACTTACGCCCATTATGGCCTATTTCAGATGACAGCACTTGAAAGGGTTACTTAATCTAGGTATGCTTGCTATGGAAATGACATTCAAAATTCAAAATACACTTGCAGAACTATAAACACATTTTCATTTACAAGCAATTCCAAACTTACAAACAAGTAATATTTGAAAAGTACACTTTTATATGAAACTTAGAACACTTTTCTCAAACAACGAATAACTTTTTAGATTGTGGTTAGGTGTCTGATCAACCCCAGATGCCTAGTCAGCCTTAATGTGGCAGAATTATGGATCAAATATTCCCATCATCAATAGTAAGTTCAGTGAAAAAGGAAATGTAAAAAATTTAAAAAGAGACATCAACCCACGCTACCCCACTCCTTGTTTAGGTTTGGAGTTAGCTCAAGGCAAAAACTTCAAACGGATGAATGTGTTCTTAAAATTTTTTCTTTCTTTAGTTTTCTCTTTCCTAGATACTAAGCTAAAAATGACTTTATTTAAATCTTAATAAGCACTCCCCTTCCTATAGCATAGAAGGGTCCCCCACTACCACCACCAAAACCATTTCTCTTCCCACCCTAACACCCCAAGCAAAATGCCCTTTACCTCCGATATAGACAGAAGGCAACGTGATCAAAGTAATTTGCAAGGGTACTTTCTGGAAGTATCTGCCTTGTGTTTTAGCCCTAATGTATCTAACTGCAGAGCTTCAGTCCCACCAAAATGAGGTGAGCATTTCAGGTTGAAGAGAGCCCCTGTTTTCCAGTGTGCTTGGGAGGCTCTCTTGTGAGCAAACAAATCTGAAATGAGTCAACTGTGGGGATAAGCTACTCTATCCTAAACCTTCTATCAGTTTTTCTAACCATTTCCTGTTCCAGAACCCACAGTTTTCAAGGATCCTTTTAAAAATGTACTTTGTTCAACAAAGAAATATGAAGGATCTACTACGGGTGAAAGTGTTGCTTTTTACCCCCTTTCCTACAGTAGACACAGCAGGGATTTTAATAAAGGGGAGAACAACAAGTGAACAGGGCAACCTGCTGGATTTATTATGGGTCATTTAAAATTTGGCAACCATCTGTACTTATGGGGTTGAAGACTTTAATTAAAACAAAAATGTGATTACAAGGAATTTAACTGTTCTTTCGGGCTGCAGACTTCAGCAAAGACTCGTGTGTGTGTGTGTGTGTGTGTGTGTGTGTGTGTGTGTGTTTTTCACCGAAACCTTGATTTTGGGGAATCTTCCAAGGTAATAACAAGCATAAATTATTTTTAACATTTTTTAAAAGCTAAGCGAAGTCTTGAATTTGTTCCTAAATAAGGCTTAACAAGATAACTAAAACATCAAGTTCTTTGGTTTTAACTAGTATTATACTGCCAGTTTTACTACACAGGATATCTCAGGCAGACCAAGTGTCCCACTGGTAGACGCCAATCACTAACTAATAAAGAATGGCAAGACCTGAGTATATCTTAACGAGTGCTGTTTACAATATTAAACTATTGCAAAATGTGTTTTAAAAGAACGCAATAATTTGAGTCCTTAGTAATGAAATGTTTAGAAACCATGATCATGGATCTCATTACAATATGAACAAAATGGGGGAATAAAATACATCCCAGAAAAGTTTATACAGATATTAGTCATCACTGTATAAAACATTAAAATATGATCAGAAATGGAACTCACAAAATATTACCTCTATCTACCCATTGAAAGTTAAGTGTTATATGAAGTGACTTACTTTTACCTATAAAAGTAGGCATTTTTAATAAATATTGCCACCAGGAAACTGATAACATTATACAGGGCATATAATTTCCAGTCCTACCTTTTAAAACTTATCCATTTCATAAAAGAAGTCTTAAATAAAAAGCTATATTTCTTGTTAGAGAGGATGTACAAATGGTAAGATAATAAAGAAAAATATGAAAATTGTTTTCACAAAAGTTCATATCGTGATTACCACAGGGAGGTGGGGGATTGAATACCTCCCAGTGGTCATTTCTGGAATAGTAATAACATCTGTCTTAACCTGGTTAGGCGTTGTGTGGAAGTCCTAACCCCCAGTACCTCAGAATGTGACCTTATTAGGAAACAAAGTCGTTAGGGTGGGCCCTAATCCAATATGACTGGTATATAAAAGAAGGAAAAGTTTTGAGCACCATATGAAGATGAAGGCAGAGACTGACATAATACAATGACAAGCCAAGGAAGGCCTAAGATTTCCAGGAAACCACCAGAAGCTAGGAGGGGCATGGAACAGATTCTCCCTCACAGTCCTCAGAAAGAACCAACCTTGCTGACACCTTGATCTTGGACTTCTAACCTCTAGAATGGTGAGACAATAAAACTATTATTTAAGCCAGAGATTTGTCATAACAGCCCTAGAAAATGAATACAGTGAGTAATTATTTTTTATAATTATTTTTAAATTGTTTATATATATGGGCTTCTCTGAATGTGTTTTAATTAACAATGAAAAGTTTTAAAAAAAAAAACATTCCTTTTACAGAGTTTAAAAAAAAACCATGAACCTTTGAATAAGAATCAAAATGGACATACCAGGTTAGGTCTCTGGGTTGGAAAATCAATGAAGTCACAGCACCTGAGGGTAACAGAAGCAACTGAAGGCAGCAATCACAAAACTGTGAAGACCAACAATGCCTTTCCTCAAAAACTGAGAATTTTTAGATGTCAATTTAACCTATTTCTAACCTAAGATATATTAATAGAAAAGAATCAAAATCAAGTTCAGTTGCTTTACCATTAATGACTTGATTATTTTTTGAAACTTTCTTCCCAGGTTTATAAACTCGTTTTTATTGATGGCCAGGTATTTCAGTGTATTTTAAAAATTTAGTTCCCACTATTGTAAATGCCTTTAAAAAACAGTTTTTGGTGTGTTTTTTCTTTGAAAGATAAACATTTTTATTCCTTTCATTTTTGAAATATGAATATAATTAACAGTTTGGCTGGTATATAATTCTAGATTCAAATTAATTCTCTCATAATTTTATATAAAAATGAATCTCTAAAAGATGTTTGTAAAGTCCATTTTTTTAAAAGACTATTTTTTTGGAGCTGTTTTAGGTTCACAGCAAAATTGGAAGGTACAGAGATTTCCCTTATACCCCCAAAACAGTTTTAATTTAATCTCTCTTTCAACCTAAGTCCTGATGTCGCTTTGCTCTTCTCAATCAGCCTCATTATATTGTTATTAGTGACATGAATTTCTTTTTACTTATTTAGTTTTAAGAAGCAATCCCACCTGACATTCTTTTCTAAATTATGGCACAGCACTAAAATTTTTAATGCAATCTTTCTTTAAAAATGTTTCAAAAAATAAACATTTTTTTTGTCTTCTCATCTACTAATTCCACTATCTACCATTTATTCTTCATTACCAGACTAGGATTTTTACAAGTAGAATCTGCAAGTCTACAGGCTAATATTAATCTTATTTTATAGATAAGAAAGTTGAGATTTAAAAGTAGCGCAGTGGGAAACAGAAAAGCAGACATTCAAACCCAGCACCTATAGTTTCGGATATTTTATAATAGTTCCATTATAAAAATGACTTTTTAGTCTGATATAACAAATTTCATCTATACCTACAAATTCAATGCAACAAAATTGCAAAGTGCTATCCAAGGCAGGAAGAGGATTTGGTTCAGGCTTTCTTTTTTTTTTTTTTTTTTACTACAATTCTTGTGACACAATATTGGTAACAGCTCCTCATAAAAACCTCGGGACATTACTGGTACTTTTCCTAATGAAATATTTGTGGTAATCAGTCCCCAGGGTGGTTCCCAATAATCTCCCACCTCCTAGTGTTTCACCTGTGTGTAGTTCCCATCCATACTGTACCAGGGTTGATCTCTGTGACCAACAGAACATGTTATGATAGTTCCAACATCAGTTTCTAAGAGACTGCAGCTTCCATCTAAGCTTCCTCTTCTATCTCCCTCCTTCCCTCTTTCTCATCACTCATTCTGATGTAAGCCAGCTGCCATTGTAAGGACACTCAGGCAGCCTATGGAGAGGTCTAAGAGGAGAGAAAATGAGACTTCTAGCCAACAGCCAGCAAGGAACTGAGGCCTGCCAACAACCACATGAGCTGAGCCATCTTGGAAGGAATACTCTCACTTCAGCATTTGACTAAAATCTCATGAGACCCTGAGCCAGAACCACCCAGGTAGGCACTCCAAGACTCACACCCATCAGAAACTGCGTTAGATAATAAATGCTATTGTATGAACGTATTGGTTATGCAAAGTGACGTGACTTAAAACTTGAAAATGTACCATTATTAAACTTTGGATTTAGAAAACATGTAATCCATAATTATATCCCAAGTACAAAACTGGTAAATTTATTGACATAATATAGTCTAATACATATATAAGACATCAACCTGGATCATCTTGAGAATTTTCAAACCGATGGTTCAAACCAAGATATTTAATGTACATTTACATTATATGGCACATATATTAAGAATTTTTTTTAAATAGTCTTTGTTTAGACTTTCACAACTGCCATTTTTTATGCTTCTCTAGATACAGCCTTTAAAATATGCAAACTCTCTCTCTGGCAGAACAAATAGGATACCTGATTTATAATAGATGCTTCTGTTAAATCTTCAGAATTTCTTCTACTCATATGGAATTTTAAATGTCTTCATTGAGATACTGCTTTCTCCTCTATTTATAGCACACTGTATGTACATATGTAACAGATGAATATTTTTTTAACTTAAAAAAATGGTCAAAATAATGGGGGAAATTTTTAGCACATTTACCATAAAATATATGGTATATCAAACAGAAATCTGAAATCGAAAGTCCAAGAGACCTGGGCTGAAATCCCAGCTATAAAATTTACTAGCTGTGTGACCTTAGGTAATTTACTTAATCTCTCTGTACTGCTGCATCCTCATTTATAAAATTGCAACAATAATGCCTATCCCATAAGGTTGAATATGGAATGAATAATACATAAAATATTCTTAGCACAGAGTCTAGCATACAGCAAGCACTGAATCAATGAATGTTTGCCATTTCCAGTGTAGTAAAAAGTGAAACAAAAAACTGCAGAAAATTTCCTAGTTGAAGACAACATTATATTAGATATTATCAGTCATTTTTCCATATTCGACCATTATTTTTATAAGTGTGATCGCTTTGGAAGTTATATTTCATTGAAGGCAAAACAATTATTCCTCAAATATAATTTTCAGGTATATTGAGGAAGAACAGACGATGAAACACTGAATCTTCCATTAACTAATGGCATCTCTGACCTCCCAAAGTATAGCTTCTCCCCAGTCTATTCTTCTTTTTTCACAACAATAATGAAAGCCCTAAATACTGAGCATCAGGATTATTTATACCATGCAATTATCATATTACTTAGTATTTATAGAGAACTTTGGAATCTAAAAGGCATTTCCCATGTATTATCTCATTGAATCATCTTCTAAGTTCTAATTGGATACTGAATGTTAATTTCAAATGTGAAATTAATTTAAACATTAAAATGGGGAGCTCAATTCTAAGTTCAAAGTTAATCATAGCACTAATGACTGCTTCTTCCATAGGAAGAAGATAGGCGAGCTGAAAGCTGTTAGCCACCAAATCAATAGGTATGTGTAAAGAGTCAGTACACCGTCCTCAGTGTCAAGACATACTTGTTCCATGCCCTCCCCTGCAGCCAGTAATTCACTGAGGTAAAAGGAGACCATTCTTTGCTTTGGAACAACCTGATCCATTATCATTTCTAGGAGCTCATTATTTCAATTTAATGTGTTTATCTATTGTTTTCTTTCCACTTGGTAAATCTCCTCTTATCAAAGGTTACTCCGTATTTAAATTCTGAAAGATAGCTAGTTTAGGACTTACTGCAGCAAACACAGAGAAGACTTATTTCGCCATTATTATTTGCATTCAGAACTGCTTGCAAATAAAGTAACTTCTTTAGCCCCAGAAAGTATCATTTTTATCATTCAAGTTTATCTAGACTTTCTTCAGGATCATCAACTGTCACCACTAACAATGAGAACAACCACCGGATAATACTCATTTAAACAATAAATAGCCTTCAGAAGGGAAAAAGATGAAGGGATCTTGCATCAGAATAAAGCATGTACTTTTAAATTGTGACATAAATTCCTAAATTCAGTATATTCTTAGATTTCATATAATGTTAGTAATCTATCTTATGTTTTCACTAAAACAGTTCCATTTATAAGCAAAAACTCTTCTTATTAAGCTAATATTTTTCATCATTTATTAATAATTTATTAAATGGTTCGTCTAGTTCTACCTTTATGTTGATGTTATTACTTGCAACCTGAAATAAATCAGTAGTGCTTAATCGTTTCAAGTTTCATTTTTAATAACTCAAATAATAAAAATCTCATCTCTATATTTTTCAATTCAAATAAATGTTAATCAACCAACTCATTTTTTGTGGGCATCTTTCTTTACAAGTAAGAGGATATTCTTCAAACCATCTCACCACTGTCATGTCCTCTCCCTAAACTGAAATAGAGACACACAGTTTCTCACTGACATCAAGAAGTAACACAACACTGTATCAAACTATTTGTTTAACCCAAAAAAGCTTCCTTTTTTCCTAATTGTTTCTTTTGACTATATAATGGCAAATGAAAAATTTTTGAGGGATTTTATATTTGTATTTGATTATTTACTTCAGAAAATCTTAACTTGTGTTACAGTTAGGTAACTGTATAGCACATGCTGTTCTGTATTTGAACATCTGAGCCACTCTCTTTACTCTTTTACTTTTTATTTACCACTAAAATGTAGGTTTCTAAAAAAATTTAAATAAGACTATGACTGATTAATAGAGAAGACTTTGTTCCTCACCTGTAAAATGGGTAGTTTCTTTGGGAATTAAATGAGGTAATGCGTGTAAAGCTCTTAGCACTACTTGAGGCACAGAAAGAGTTCAAGACATGTTGCTTTAATGATGATGATGATGATGATAACGATGATAACGACGGCGACGATAATGATGAAGGTGGAGGGTGTGGCCATAAAGGAAATCAGACAATACCAACACTATGAATAACCAAGAGGCATCCTCAATTTGAGACATGGAGCAATTTATCACAACATGTTATACAGATTAAGTGTGAAAGAGAGCAGAACCAATATAAGATGGCAGCACTACAATCAGATATGAATTCACATTTTTCAGAGAAATGTTATTAGGTTTCAAATTACTGGTAAAGTATTACTTTGAGTTTTAAATATTTGTTTCTGTAATGGAAACAGACACAAAATATTTTCAAGTTTAAAAATGTTTATTTCAAGAACTGCCATGAAATTGCCATTTACGTGGGGAATTAAGCAGCACAAACATTTCTCTAAATGCTTCCAGAGGTGGGTGAACATGTTTAAACACATATGCTGGGGAAAACACAACAAACCGAAACACAAGACACTGCTGTTCGGGTTCTTATGATTGAATGGAGCTGTTTAAATGCAGGGTTTCATCTCCTACTATTTCTTAAAGGATCATTATTAAGTTTTATATAAGTCCTTTGCTTTTTCTTAATTCCACATTAAACACATAAGTATACATGCTGTATGAATAAAATTCATAGATAAGAAAATATTTTATTCTATTGCCAAGGACCCAAATAATGTTTTTTTTTTTAAGTATGACTACATCTGACTAACTGACAGAGTAATGAGGAAAATCTATTTTTGTTATTTCTGAATTAATAAAAGCTATAATAGTGTATAGAATAACTGCTCCTTCTGTCTCAAAAAGTCTATAATGTGACATTCCACTGTGTTGCACTTTAATGATTCATCTGAGAAACTCTCTCAGTCAACTACCTTTAGGGCACGGAAGGAGATATGTTTCTTTAGTTTCCATTTGTATTTGAACTGATTCTCTTTATATTAGCAATATTTTACTTTTCTTCTGTTCCAAGAAATGTTCAAGCATATAAACATATAATAAGGCACTCTAATGAATATTGTCTTTCCTGCTTCTCTCCCAAACTCATTAAGTGAGTTTGGTAATGACTGTTAAAAATATTTAAGTCAATGAAAAAAATATATATTAACACACACACACACACACACACACACACACACAAAACACAAAAGTAAGAAAACCCCCTTGTATGGTTTCCTTTTTAAAGTTCTTCTATGTGTTCGATTACTATCTTATAACCTATATATCACCTTTCTTTCCTAAACTCCCTGATACATACTTGGAAAAACAGGAAGAACTAAAGATTCTGCCTATTTCAACAATTAACTATTATTCACAAAAAAAAAGTAACTGAAAACTCACATAAAACATTAGACATGAGGTATCCCTTACGTAATGTTCAGAAAATGTTTATGCTAGTTTACACAAGCTACCTCACTTCAGTCAGTATGTCCCCCTCTTTGTGGAGTATACTTGAGCAGGGAAAAACTATAGATAATAGCACTACATTCATACTTACTACTTGATAAATTCAGAAAATAGAGTTTTCCCCTCGGTAAACCTGAAACACACTCAGGAATTTCAACACAAAGTAGTGATGCTGTGACTGAAGAAATGAAGCTCATCCCGTGCTTCTAAAATCAGCTCTACGTGCATATTCACGGGGCTCTCACTGAACAGGTTCACTCCTTCACTATTGCAGTCATGGTTAAGTCTGTGTCCACCAGAAACTTTAACACGATTCATGCAAATGGCAGACTGCATGAGAGAAAAGAAGTCTAAAAATGGCAAAATGACAATAGAATCAAAGTACATGAAGCATTTACTCATGTAAATGTAAACATAGTTTTCTGAAGGGTTAGCTCATTTCAACTGTCTGACTTGAACATTACTAGACTCAAGGTCATTACTCATCCTTCGAGTCTTTATTTGAACTACAGTTAAAGCATACACGTACACACACACACACACGCATGTGCATACACACCCCTAATAAATACCAGGCATCCTGTCAAAACACAGGCCAGGTCTAGAATAAGAGGATTTATGGTTTATGGGGCATAAAAAGCAAAGCAAAATCTTGGGAACAAAATCATCAAGGCATAAGTACAGGAGTTCAAGAATCAGTCAAAATAAGTCATGTGTCTGGAAACCGGGAAGTCAAAAGAGATATAGGACAAATTTCAGTGGTCAAAGCAGACAAGAGTATCTGTGCCAGTAGTTTGACAAAGAAAGATATAGCATCACCATCAACAGGTTGGTGTGAGTCTGTGCTGGGGCTACATTTCCTGCCCAGATATTTACTTATTTACTACTCACTCATTTGACATATGATATACTGAGCACATACTATGTGTCGAGCACTGTACAGTTAAGTTTTGGGTCCTTTTGAGTTTGAAGTGCCCAAGGGACATGTGAATGGCTATGGCCAATACACAACTGTGTACTGTGTATACAGGTTTAGAGATAGGAGAGATCTCTAAATGAACAACTGTGGTGTTGTTAGCATCTTTATTATTTCCTTTTATGAAGCCATGGGAATGAATAGCAGAATAGCAGATTCCTGTAGGGAGTAGAAAAGGAGATGAGCAGAAAACCAGGCCAGAATGCTGAACAACAGAGAGCTGAGAAGAATACCAGAAAAGCATGGCTTGTGGAAATCAAGGGAACTGAGTGCCTTATAAAGGTAGGAGTGATCAATAGTGCCAAATGCTACCAAGAGATTATGGAGATAAATCTCTTGGATCTCTAGGAAGCAGCAGGTCATCTCTGGTTTGGAGAAATACAAGGAAGCTAAATACAGTTGGTTAAGAAAAATTGAAGATAATGATAGGTTCATGGGATGAGGAAGAGAGTATTAACACTTCAGGTATTTTAGGGAAAGAGAGTTTTCGTTTTAAAGAATGTATAAGGCAACAAAAAATAAAAATCAAAGTAGAGAACAAAGGTCATAATTTTTTTCAAAAAAAGAAACAAACCTTTAGGTGGCACTTCGAAATGGAAAGACCCAATTTTAAGGCAATCGAAGTATATTTAAGGAAATGCTCAGTGAGTCTGAGATAAAGGCACACAGCAGAGAAGAGTGGTCAAAATGTGAAAGCTACACTGAAGCTTTCCTGTACTGCGTTGGGGTGGCAACCGGGGAATGTTACTGCAATGATTCAAAAGCTAGAGTTTCTACATTTAAGCTACAAAATGTCTGAATTTATAAAACTCAGAAAACGAGAACTTCCATAAAGCTATCAAATTCAGAACTAAGAAGTGCACATTCCCCAAACTGAAAGACAGATGTGTCAGTCCAAACAATAAGTGACTCATTTAAACAAAACTGAAATTTCTGCAACTTTCAAAATTCCTAAAAGAAGACACAAATAGAATATAAATACCTAGAACTGAAAATAAATGTTTACAATGAGTGATAATTTAAGATATCAAAGATGAATTACAAAGAAACAAATTCAAACGGTTAGAAAGTTAATATATTAAAGAGCTCTTCACTATGTCTGACATAAAAATAATGCAATAAGCATTAATTGTTAAAATATAATTACAAAAACTATAAGATTTGTAGTTGCTCAAATTTTCCAGGTAGGAAAGCACAGTCCAGAGATGGTCTGTGTTTTTCAGAAATAGAGTAATCTTTCTAAATAGATATTGCATGCAGAAGACCACTTTCATGTGGAGCTGGGAAGCCAGAGTGGATCTGACCAAAATAAATAAAATCATCATCATGCTAGGGCACCACACCAAATAGCCATGCATGGTTATACTTGTTTCTGGAACTAAGTGCTCTCATTAGGCAAATAGAAAGTTTTTGCCCATTGGAGTGTGTTTTCATTATTAACACTGAATAGAATTTCTAACTGTGTTATAGGATAGAGAGCCCTGAATCTATTTGCATAGTGTGTGTGTGTGTGTGTGTGTGTGTGTGTGTGTGTGTGTGTGTGTGTGTCTGTCTGTCTGTCTGTGTTGTGTTTGGACATATTTAGTTATAAACCTCAACATGTCAGATATGTCAAATATTACTTTAGTTTCAGAGAATTGGATGTGTTTGCTTACCTGTATGTTAATAAATTTGTAGTTAAATTTTATTCCAAAAATTATTTAAGACATACATCAATATATCTGAATATGACTAATATGTATAAAGACAAAATTTAGCGATTAAAGATAGTAACCTTTGGAGAAAATGAGCAGTGTTTAGCGAAAAGAGAAGAGAGAAAAGAATAAGTATATTTTAATTACTGACCCATTCTTTCCCTAGAGTAATTACTTATTTCATTTCTTTATATATATTAAGTTCAAGCAAGTTTATCGAGTTTTATCTCTCTACTGGTTTGTATGAAAGTAACGATGTCTACCACTATTAATCAATCATGATAAAGAGCAAAATTAATCATGGTTATTCAGTGTACCTTTACATGACATTTTCTGTGCAATGATTTTTGTTACAGGTATTATGTACACAAAGCCATGTGATGGCTGAACTGTGCTTCTAGAGGAGAGATACCTAAAAAATGTCAGCTCTCTTTGTAACCTGTTCTATTTCACATGATTGAATTTTCAAATTTTGGTCTAATCAACTTAAATTATTATAGGTGCAATTTTGTAAAATACAGAATTAATGGAATTCAAATTTTATGGAACTATAATTGACTACGAAATGAGTTAAATATAATTCTAATTGGAAATATTCCATTGTTCCAGAATTCATATATTTGGTGGTTTTATTTGGAGGTAACAAAACTATCAATGGTATATTTGGTTTTAACTGATTTTCTTTTTTCCTTGCTTAATAAAGAGTTGTGACACATCTTTAACCTAAAACTATTCTATCTAAAGTTACAGGAATATAATCTTCAGGGAATCCAGAACAAACAATGTAAATAATTCAGCTTTGAAACCCATAATACACTAAAAATTTCTAAGCATTAGTAAAATATTTACAATTAAAAAATGCTTGTTTTTCCCTGTGAATTTCTTTTTTTAGATCAGAGGTCCTGGGGTATGTCAAGTGTGGTTGTGGATATTTGAAAGATATTGGGAATTCATGGGCTAAAATGTAAATATGTAATAGGCATAATTAGGACTGGAATTCATTCATTCCTTTACTCACTAACTCAATCCCAGGACTGTGTTTCACCACTGGGCATGCAAAATAAAAGAGACTGATTCCTTCCCTTCCAAAGCCATCACAATCTATGCAGAAAGACAAGTACATAAAAAACTATAATTTATTTCTTTATCATTGATCATTTTGGTTAGTGGTCTTCTATACCAGTTATGAATATTTAGAATTTTAATGATAGATTCTAATGATGAACTATGATTTGCTTTTCAACAGATAGACAGTTTCTAAATTCCATTGTCACCTCCTCAAGGGCATCTTCCAGTTTGATATTTTAGCATAATCTCCAGATATTTGATTGACATTTATGTAAACATCTCCATTGCATAGAATAATTATGGAATGTATCCATAGAGAATATTTGGGTCTGAGTGGTCTCATTAGTTATTAGAACATGTTTTGATAATTAATTTGCATTAAATTATATTATTATGGTATTGCTAAATCCTATTGGGATAAAAATTGGGCTAATCGACTGGAAAAGGAGAAAGCAAAGTGCCAAGTCATTGGGCATTGATTGGAGATGAATGACTAATTTATAACTGGATCTGAATTGACCAGAAGCCATGGGTTATTTTAACCAAGACTTTGAGTGAGATATATGCTACATCAACAAATTATGGTATATACAAAAGTGCAATGCTAAGCAAAAAACAGGAATATATTATGACCCATGCCACCACAACTGACAAAATGTTAATCTATTCACAATTAAATGTTATAAAAACTATGTAGGAAATACAACTACAGATTATAACTTGCTAAACTATATCATAATTGCACAACAATCTTTAATGTAATACTTTAGCATAATGCTAAATATGATCTGCAAACTTTTGGTTGTCCTGTTTATGTTGTGATTGCAATCGCTAGCTTTATAGAGATAGTAACAATGAGATGAGAAGATAAGAAAAGTGAAAATTTAGTATAATCTGGGGGTGCAGAAAAACTCAATACCTACAAGTCCACAGAAAGTATTAAAAGGCAACATATAAGAAGGGAGCTACAGCATCAGCTGGGCCATATGGGGTGAGGAGCAGGGTACAGAAAAGGGAAAAAAATTATGATGCAGGAAGGTGTTATGGGAAAATGAGGAAGCCCCAGAAGAATGAAAATAGATAATAAATCTACAAGAGTCAAAAAGAAGGTGGTATGGCAAAAGGATGTCATCTCTTTCACAGAGTAAGTCAATACACACTGAGGCTTGAGCCCAGTTTCACATCCTTACTAACTGTGCCCTTATCTATAAAGTGGAGATATTGACAGATCTATCTTATTGGGTTATGATGAAACTTAAATGATATAATGCAAAGAAACAAAGGGGACTCTCAACAAGTCAAAGTAAAGCAACCCAGAAAAACTGTATGCTTACAAAAAAAGTCGTGAGAATGTGAATATATTAACATTATAAGGACCACCCACTACAGAGTCAGCTAAAACTATGTAAGTTTGATGTACTGCATCATATACAATTTTGGGAAAGTTACATATTTGGAACATTTGTTATTTTCTCTCCAAAGAGTTGACTTCATGTTGCATTAAGTTCAAAGAAACTCTAACCTATAGGGCTATTTCACCACTAGTTCGTCTCATCCCTTCTATAACAGTCTCCATAAGAGTGGTTCAGACTATTGAGAGAAAAGTCACTATGGGTCCGTTGTAAGCAAGACACTATCTGTCCTTTGTCCTGCACTATCTATTCAAATTTGTACGGAAAACAGCCTTGGAGAATAGAGCTAGTGTTTCTCCTTCCAAGGGAAAGGGACGACATGTTTATTGTCCATTTTAAAAGATTTAGGTTCCCTAAACTCAGAGTTCCTCTTGTAACACAACCTACTGCACATGGAGTTATTAGCTGGCTCTCTTTGCATCATCCTTTAGGAATTGGGGCTCAGAAAATTGCCTTAAATGCTAATACTCTGGCTACTGCTAATGCTGTATTAAACTTTTCATCTCTAATCCAATGGTTTTGCATCTTTTACCAGCATCCATTAAACTGTAGCAGGCTAACTGACTAACTTGCAAGTAGGCTAAAATCTCAGATTCTTCACAATTCTTGACAGAGCTTCTTGGAGAAAATATATCCTATTGAGTAACTGATAAAAACGTATGAATATGTCATCTCAGGAAAGTCTCAGATTCCCTAAAGCCTATTCACCAAACATTATAACACTGATAACACCATGGGTTAAAAATCCCTGTTTAGGTCAAAAGAGGCCATATCCAAACAGGGCCTAACAAAAGTCTTTGTGACCATGAATGGAATAGATACTGCTGACAAATAAATAGCTGACAAATAAACAACAGCATATAGCTAAACAGTAATATCTACCCTTGGAACAAGACTTAGTTAATGAACCTAACTGCAGAAAAAGTAGGAAAGGGGGCAGAGTGAAGTCTACTGCATAATCTACTATCATTTGGTTCAACCCAAGTCTAAACATCTGCTACGGATTCCTTTCTACACAGAATACTATAGCCATCTATAAATTCAACATTTAAATTCTATTTCAGCACTGAGTAGACACATCCAAGTTTGGTGCCACAATATATCAACCAATTCTAAATTTCCTCACTTGATGGTAGCTCTTTACCACAGTGAGAGACTTTTAACTAGATAGAAAAAATGGTTAACAGGGAAAGTGTATACAACACATGTATTAACCCAACCGATACTACTTATCCATTTTTACACTTAATAAAGTGAAAAAATTAGTACATTATTTCTAAAACAACTTCCAGAAAAGTTATTTCAAACTATTGACTAATGTATCTCTTGGGAAAAGGTACATATGTGTGAAATGGAGAGACAGACAATGACACACTGAAGATTCTCTATGTTCTATTAATTGAAGTTTTATTTGTTATTATTGACTCCTTTTGAAAAATGAAAATAAGCTTCATTCCTAACTGCAAATTGTTCTAATCAGATTATCTCATAACACTTACCCAAAATCAGCTTTGAGAAAATAGGGTTTTCATGAGTGAAGAGGGAAAGAGAGGAGTTACAAAAGTCCAGTCTACACTACACCATGCTTTTTTAATTTCCTGTTTTTATTATAGAAAAATGAAAAATTATTGAGGAACAGAGTGTTTTTAGGAAAAATATTTTTATCAGTGGTGTGAAATTATCACTCACAATTAAGAATAAAATAGGTTTAGGAGATAAAATATTCAATCTACAAATAAAATATAGAATATAAGCATAGGTAAGCTTCATATGTAGAAAATAAGCAAAAAGTTAATTGTCTCATAATAACATACTTTCAGTATCTATTCATATCATTAATTGGGAATTTCCAAAGAAAACAATAAATAAATAACTAAAATGATACATCTTTTAGAAATCATTAATTTATTAGAAGCAAGAAATCTTATCCAATCACAAATATCAAAAAAAAGGTGAACTAAATTGGTTCACCTTTATGAGTAAGGGAAAGGAATTAGAAGAAAGCTCCTGTGAGAAACAAGGTTAAAAAGATATAATTGTTGTAGTTCGGCCAAATATCTCACTGCAGAAATTTATTGCTTTATAAATGTTTTAGGAACACACAAAATTTTCAGAGATTAGTTATTCCCCTAAGCTCTCACCTGTCCATCAAATATTACATTGTTAACCTCCTTCTTTGTAATATATCATCTGATTTTCAAATATTTCCAGAGTTGTTCTACTGTCTGGATTGAATTTAACCAACAAATGTATTTTTCACTAAACACTTTTAGTGTTTTTCTTTAGTGCTACATTGAATCATGTGCATAATATGTCTCTTTAAAAAATAACTTAATACAGCCTATTCTTTCCACTGCAATGTCCCTCTAGACATTCTTGTAATAAGAAGTTTCCTTTCAAAGATGTTTTCATAGAAGAAAACTATTTAAATATCCTATATTTTATTGACTGAAACCTGTAGGACTAGCCTCACATTTGATCTAAAAACTTATTTAACAATTTAATAATAAGGAATATTTGTAAATGTTGATACCATTAGAAAAAATCCACCATATACTTAAATTCATTATTTTGAATCATATAGCCACATAATTCGAATCATGTCATCATAGATTTTTGTAGCTGGAAGGAAATGTTAGCAATTCAATACTGCACAGATGAAGAAACTGAGGCTCTAAATGGTTAAGAAAATCTGTGTAGAGTACATCTTCCTATAAAGATAAGGAAAGACTGACACTGGTTACCAGGATTTTGCCATTACCTGCTGTTCTACTAATAATCAAAGAGCAAGTTACCAATGGTAATTCATAATATAGAGCTCTGACAACCTCCATATCCATGGGCTCCCACCTTAAGTACACATCTATTACTGAGTGCTGAAACACTTCTTGCTCTTTTGCCTGCCCTTCGTCATACACAAAAATTGATACCCGTTGGTATAGCTTGACTTTCCAGGCTTTCTACTGACTTATAGCCTGGTGTATTTGAGTAGCACTTTAAATACCCCCTGATCCTGGGATGTCATAGTATTACTGTTACAGTTATCTTTTACAATAAACGAAACCTCATTAGCTAGACAGTGGTGCTACTGTCATAAAAAGGGCTGTGCCTCAATCATTTGTTTAAGCCACTGCGTAGCCGCATCACTACTGCACAGAAAAAGGCCTTGAGAAATTCCTGGCATTCTGAAGACAAATATAAAAATGTGGAACAGTCCTTTCTTTTTGCTAAGAATGTTCTACTTGTTAGTAGTTGTTTGTATCAAATCTGAAATGACTGCTAAAAGCACATCTAACCTTTTAAAGCTGTAGGCCTCCCTATGTCAATGGGAAGGAATCCATTGTATTTTTTAAGTGATCCTGATTTTCTTATCCCAAATACAAAAGAAATAATCTATAGGATTAAACCCTATGGATGAAACAACGGTCAAGAGCAGTATACCTTAGGAAAAATATGCCTTCATAATATCTTCTGCTATCTGTATTGCTAACTGTAACTCCTGCATATATAATTCCATTATACTTTTATAATTCAGGGTTTTGAAAATGCTTTTGAACCATTAATATATTTTCCTGGTTAAAATTCTTTGAGATGTTCTTAACAAGAGTCTTAGATAATGAATTTGGGCAAACTCTGGAACAGTCTTTACAGTATTATCATTCTCATTAATTTTCAGAACTACCCACTGTGTTGAGATGATTGTCATGGGCCTAAGACTTCAATTTGGCTAAATATTTTTGCATATATTTCAACATATAAGTAACTAACAGATGTTTAAATGTTAAGTTCATATAGAAGAAATGGTTAAATGTGTTTACTTTCATGATTTCTCTGCAACACTAATTCTTATTTTACTATTTCTTTATGTATTTTACTATTTCCTCTATATTTTGGTCTAAAGTGGACCAATACTTCCAAAATCTCTTCAAATATAACAAAACAAGCCTTTAAAATATTCTAGAATTTAAGCCACTGGTGCATTTATAATATTTAACATATACAGCATCACTAGTCTTTGAAAGGTGAAAACATAAAATACTAATTTAAACATTATTTTTGTAAAATATACAGAGTTCATATAAAGCATAGGACTATGCTTTTTTTGTAGATTTTTTACAGAGAGCTTTCCATTTACATTCTTATTTGGCTTTAGCAACCTGATATATGACACTGTCCCAACCTGCCAGAAAAAGATGGGTAAGAGGCTAGAACGATATTACTTTTAAGAGAGTTAATGCAGTACACAGTTCCATACTTTCATCCAGTTTTTCTTTTTTCTTTGCCTTTTTGGTTATCTCTGAAGACTGCTTCTGTTTCCATTGTTTCATCCTTTAGCATTCACATATCAGAGCAATAAGTATTTCATTACTGGTTTATCTGTCCAGAGGCTTGAGAAGCGGTAACAATTAACCCTCCCTTCACAGTGATTGATACAGGCTTTGCTTTCAATTTGTTCCACTACACAGATCATGAAATTCTGAATGCAATCATCCTCATTGACCTACACTTTCAAACACACGGCTACAATGAGACGAAAGTAATTATTAAAAGGAACACAGGACTACTGAGATCTGAAACAAAGTCTTTTAAAATTCTGTTAGATGACCTTCTGGTAAAATTGGCAAATTCTGATGTTAAAGAAAATGATAGCTTTGTGTCCCTGTCTGGAAATATTCAATGCAAGCTGATCAATGTATATAATTATGGCGGTTGCACTGACTACAGTATATACTTGGAAAATACAAAAAGCCATTTTAGAACTGTAATAAACAAGAGTTCAACTGTTAACATTGTAGCTTAATCTGTCTAAAATGTTTTTACAGGAAACTACCTGATTTGTTTATAAAGAACAAACCTTGACCACTGCAAAGAATGAAGGTTGGAAATGCCATAGCTTTACTCCATAGGAAGAGCTGCATACCTGGGTCCCTCGTCTTCCCTTTCCTCCTCCCTTCAGATGAAGATTCACAGTAAGAAATTAATACATTTTTCACAAAGTCTGAAAAATAGCTTCAAATAAATATTAATCTACTGCAATCTATGGACATGAGGAATGGAGAAGGGCTCATAGGAGAGTGGTGACTATAGAACTATATTAAAACAAGGGTTGCAGTTAAAAAAAAAAAAATCAGGGCGAAAAGCAAGGCAGCAGGCCTGAGGCTCTAATCACAGAACAGTGATGGAGATGAACCAATACTGCATGGATTAGCAATGAATTATTTTGAACTGTAATCATATGCCTGCATAGAAGAGAGGCAAAAACTAGCCATTACTCATAAACTGATCTGCTGATTTCTTGAGAGAGAGAGAGAGAGAATGAAAATAAATTCATATGCTAAACTAATTTTGAATAACGAAAACCTAAATATATGGTTACACTTCAAGTAACATTCTATTTTTAATGTCTGCTACATACTACACAATATGGGGTGTTTAAGTATAAACTGTAAAGTGCTTGGATTCAAGTAGGATTAAACCAACCATTTCTTCAAAGATTAGGATGTGATAGTTACTCTACTCTCCATTCTTCCTTGCCCAATAAAACTATTTCTGGATAACTTTAACACCCCCAAATATAAAAATTTTAAGTATTTAGTTATAAAGAAGAAACAGCATTCAAGGAATTAACTTCCTTGGGATAATCTGAAAAATTCATACCAAATTAAGATTCAATTGTTAGAACTAATTTTGTTAAGAAGGAAAAAAATCAAAACTGCTGGTAGCAAGAGATTCCTGAGATTCTTATGAACAGACTGTTTAAATGAAGAGCACTTTAATCAGTAGAGGAATCCTCACGTTTCTAATGTCTTGCTGTGCATTCTGCAGGTTATAGTAGCAGCTGGTAGAGGTCATATATCTTTTGTGAGCATCCCAAAAAGGCTCACTGCCAGACTGTTAAATTATGAATAAGCAATGAACAAAAGAATGCAGATACGGTGGTGACAAGATAATCCAAGCAAATTTATCTATGACAAATTTCACAGGATTAACAAATTACATTTACGCAGAACAATAAAAATGTGCAAAAAAAAAAAAAAAAACGATGAGCCTACTTTTCCTTACAGCATTAGGAAAACAAAAAAGTCACCAATCCACAGCATATATTTAAATTTAACTTGATCTAAAGTAAGACATTTATAATATGTTCAAGATATCTTTGTAACATCTTCCCATTTTAGGTAGCTATGTACAAAGAGGGATGTGTGGTTTATATTTTATAAATTATTTTGGAAACAGTATATATATTTATATATGTGTCATATATAAACAATGTATATACCACATACAGAAATTTTGTGCAATAAAAAAAAATCACCTCATTCATATATATGACTAGAATGTTTTTCAGAAAGAGATTCTGAGAAATAAATTACTTTTGTAGGGAAAAAAATGCTCCTTAAATAAGTGCAATACATGTTAGTTACTAAAATATCTTTGTTCGTCGATATCTCCATTTTCTAGGACCAGAGAGATAGGTTCTACAATTTCAATCATTCAATTTGCACCTATCAAAAATATGGCAATCTTTCTTAAGTAAAGTGCTTCTGAATGGAGTTTAGTACCAGTATCCTTTTCTGCAGTATTACAATAGCAGAAAGGAAAATTCACAGATTGGGGGCAGGGGATAGTGAGGGAAGGTATTAATTTCAGTTATGTTCACATAAAGATGACCCTCAATCCAATATTAAATTTTTCTTCATAATAAAATCCTTTTTATAAATCTTACAAATAAAAAAGACTCAGTCTACCATAAGTTACGAGATATTAATGAAATGACCTATGATTCCATAAAGTGGTCTTAAAACACTACGCGATACTACTTTCCAAAATCTGTGGTAAAGATTTAAGTTTAAAGTTATATACAACCTAGATACCCAAGTCAGAGCCCATTAATTCTGCATTAGCATACTGATAATAAAATACTGTAATCAGATGTAATTTCTGTTAAGATGATCTGAACGCTTTTTTAATTTTGTAGCCTATTTTTCACTTATAATTCCTATTACTGCTACTTTTTTTCTTCAATATTTTAGCAGACATCTCTGTAAATGAACCTTTTCCAACATTTTATAAGGCAACCTATTCTTTATGTAAACAAAAAAATTTCATGAATGTAACAGTGAATATTTAATTCATATACACAAGCAAAATACTCAGCTCGTCCAACACAAATACTCAAGCACTGCTTGTCCAGTCCTTTCAAGTCCTGAAATTCCAACTACACATTTTACTTTGTTTTAAGAACCTATCTGGTTGACAGTATTACATCCAAAACCATAAAGATAAATGTGGCATGCTTGTCTGCTAACTCAAAGCTAGTATGTATTCTACAATTAGCAGTGATGGAGTCAGGAGCTACAAAGTCTCATAAAGTACAGCTTTGGTCAAGGAATTCCTATGATTTCTGGCATTAAAGAAATAAAAATGTTACCGAAGACTTTCCCTTTTCGGAGATGCCACAAGTGTGTGCACGTGATACATACTTATCATTTATGTATTTATTGTGGTCCATTTTTTCATGTTATGTTTTTAATTTAATGAGTTAATTAATATGTGCAAAACCCTTAGAAGAGTACCTGGCACTTAGTGCTATATAAATGCTTGCTGTCATTATTATAATGCCGATAAGTTGGCAAAAGGCCAACTTGTAGGAGTCCTTAAATATTTTAAAAGACAATATCCAGAAATATAGTTAGGCACTAAAGCGTGTTATTCAGAAAGCTCTATGAGGCTGTTTCTACCCATTCGAAGGCAAAATTACCACAAAATAAAAATGCCTCAACTGTAATCTTTAAAAAAACTGTGACACAATCTGAAGCATGGATCACACGAACCGAAGAGGCCCTTGCGTACTTCATAGTCTATGACCAAAGAGGCTTATGTGCACGGCAAACTGATTCTTCCCTAACCATTCGGTGAAAAACCTGCCCTAAAGTGTATATAGCTATGGAGCCTGCCCACAAAACTACTGGAATGTTACAGGGCGGAGTGAGAATAAATTAAATATTGATTCTTCCTCTAACTTTATAAACACTGTATTTCTAAAGTTCTCCCAACATCTGATGAAGGACCAAGAAGCAGAGTTTTAGTTCACTACCCATAGTGCCACAGTCTTTCTGTCATAGGAACTCTGGCATCGGCTTCAAAATCCCTGACTTCAAAAATCCAGAAATGCACACCCCTCACACTGCTGCTAAAGTGTATTCCTACAGAGACAAACCTAAATTCAGTCTCTAGCCCTACCACCTACCTTAGGAACAATAAGCCTCTATTTTCTCATCCATAAATAGAATATTAGCACTTCCCTCATAGGGCAATGGGGAAACTAGTGAGAAAACTACTGTGAAGTATTTAATACAGGGCCTGAGACATAGAAGTATCCAATAAATGTTTATTATTATCATGCGTGATCTCTATTTTTAAATCTCATCTAACATCTTTTTTTTAATTTGCTATAATTTATATTTATATAGCATCTTTTCTTTCCTCCAAGAACCTCTGTTCATTTTATGGTCATTAATTAAAGTATTTTACAAGCTGAATGCTCATCCCCCCAGAACACTAAGCTAACAGAAATCAAAAGCGATAGAGAGCCTTATTTATACTCCTGTGAATTCTGCACATCCTTCTCTTTTAGACATAGTGTTCTCTGGATCTCTGTAATATTTTGCATGCCCATACTAAGGATAAATCTCTAACCAGAGCAACTGCTATTACTAGGCATACTATGCACTGCTATCCCTAGCACAAGTCACCACAGTCCATAGTAGAGGTTCAGTAAATAAAGTTTAGTGAATGAACTAATCAATAATTACAGTTGAGGGCCACGAGCACTTTGGGCCATAGTAATATGGGATTTTGATCTTGCATCTCATGATTTGGCACACAAGACCACAAGTATTCCAATTAGTTCACTAGAACATTACACTTTAAAAATGTAAACAGACAACAAGTTCAAGTATTGTTTAATCTTGTCACTGCCCTAGTCATTTCGAATATAGTAGCAGTCACTTCACTCTTACTAAGCAACGTTCTGCTTATGCACTGTAGTATTACCAATATTACTACAAATTATTCTAACTACGTAAGGTTCTATCAAACTTAATAGTGCAAACATCCTATTCACACTAATGGGGCCCAGCGCCATAAAAATACCATTTGGTTACAGTTGGTTTATTACACTGCCCAATAAGGGGGGAAAGAGGGGGGTACTATTTACTGTGAAAATACTAACATCATTAAATGCAAAGCAAACAGAACTGAATTTTCCCATAAATTCTGAAAGTTCTAACCTAATCATAATACAGATTTAAATATTTAAAGTTGCACATATTCCATTATGTGCACCTTCAGTAGCATTTAAATTTTAAAATTAGTACTTAATCAACTAATCAACTAAAATATTCAACACACTAACTCTTCCACTAAGTTTCAGCCTCATCCATTGTAAGCAATTAAGAAATGTCTATAAAACACCTGAAGTTAGATTCTAAGCCAATGTCAATGCAGAATTTTTAAAATATTAATTCAAGTGATGAAATGCTACAATGTAGAAAAAGTAGCCATGTAACCACCACAAGGAAGGGGGCTAGTTCTGCTCTCATGTGTGCTTAATTTTCTTTAAATTCAGTGAGTGGCATTCTGCATAGGAAAAAGGATCAGGGGAATTGCAGGAAAAATAAGAAAATAAAAATAGACTAAGGTTTACATTGGAGTCATTATTACCAGTAAGGCACTTAAGGAAGTTCATAGGGGAAAACATTGCTAGGAATGACTGAGAAGTCTTCATGACCTACCCTCCACAAATATCTCACAAAATATAAAACTCTACAGCTTAAAAATAACTAAATAAAATCTACACTGCCTACATCCTCCCCCCAAAGTGGTGCTTCACAAAAGTATACACACACACACACACACACACATATATGTCCTGTCATAGAGAGCCTCACCACAGGAGATTCTGAACATCAGGTCCTATTTCAAACAGATATAATATGGACATGCCAGTGGATTCCAGATTAAGATCAGGGACCGAGCAAAAAAGTTGAGGGGTTCATGGAAATTCTGACATTCCCATAAAACAGTTCGATTACAGGGGCAACCATCTTGTAGAAGAATTTCAGGGAAAAGTCCGACTTCATATCACTAAAAATATCAAGCTGTTCCAATCTGTAGATGCTATTTAAGCTGCAATGCAATTCTTACCAATTCATTGCTGAGAGAGATTATTTTCACAGAACTTTTAGTCAAAAATAAAAGTCATATTTTTAAGAATATATAAAGACATAGGGACCAAAATTTTATTCATGGTACCACAGGGTGCTAAAAATGCCTCATGTAACTTTATTTTATTTTATTTTTTGGACCAAAAGCATCAAATAATGTTGATTTCAAGTTTGTTCATTTAACAAATCAAACCTAGTAACTGGCATATTATAAGTCTGGAATAAGTATATGTCTGTCCATACATAAATTAGAAATTGGAAATATGAAAGGATGCTGTAATGTGGGAGGGTCCCACATAATAAAGGTCATTATAACTCCTGGCTCCAGAGCTATATGATCTAATATCCTCTCCGGTGGTTCTATGATATGCCCATGCATTACAGTTCTTGTTGACAGTCTGTTGCCTTGGAAATATTTCATTATTTCAGTTTTTCCATTTGTAGACCCTTGGCCTTGTGATATGAAAGCCATCCTATTTCATATTTTCGATTATCATTTAAGCAATCTTGTGGAGCTATTTATATATAAGCAAGTGTTAGACAACGCATATCATCATTTATCACTCTGTGTTTAAGCTTACATTGTAGAAAGAAATACTTCCAAAGAAATCTCCTCCACCACCTTCACTTTTTAAACCAAAAGCCCCGTACTACTGGAATGTGCTTCGCAAACCAACATAGGCATATCACATGCTTGACACTTCTGCCAGTCTAATTTTCTTGGTTATACATCCACACAGTGGAAAAACTCTGTGGTAGTGCTATATAATTTGCAGCCTATTGGAGTTTAAAGAAAAATCAAACAAGTTTAAATATACTTGTTTTTTCAGGCTCTAAAGAGGCATTTTTCTGTGTGTATGAATCAGAGAAATTTAAGGAGTACCAAAGAGTAATCAAAGACATTATCAAGAAAAACCTTTTTCCAAAATTTACTAGATAGACCTTATTAGAAGGAAATAAATTTTATACTGTATTATTATATTCAGGTCAGATATTTCATAAATAAACAAGACAATTCAAAAGATATTTTTTCTATATAACTTTTTAATTACTGGTGTTATTTGAAAAGCAGTAAAGTGTTCATAAATGCCTTTATGAAATCAATAATTTAGAAACCATTTTTTAAATAAGTGAGAGGCTATCATTTAAAAGCATGTCCACAAGAAAGTCGTCTTTTAAAAACATATTTGTGTTCAACCATTACTGAAATGCTACTAACCTACCAAGTTCCAGGCACAAAGTGCAAATCAAGGTGAAATGACTCTACTTAGCAAGTAACTATGAAAAACAACCCCCTCCAGAACAAACCATCTGACTTTCCATTTCTCATTACCAAACCAAAATTGACAAGTGTAATGTTTACACCTAAAGTGTTAAGAACATTTAAAACCCTAAAAACAAAGTGAACCCTCGGGGCATAAAACAACTGTTTGGATAACAGGCCAAGTTTGTGGTTATTACTGTTTGAAACATTTAGTTTATAACTCCTTCCTTCTTTTCCCCTATATGGCTCCTTCTGCCCCCTGTCTCCTTATTACTCCTCCCTCTCCCTACAGGTTAAACCTTCTCAGATCCAACCTTAAAAATGACAGCATCCGAGCTGAACAAGAAGATGCTATTAAAGGGCATTAAATTAAATACAGTATATCCTCCTACAACTTCAATCAGAATTTCAGACCAAGTGTTATTTAGTTCAGCTCTCAAGTGGAGCAGAATAACAAATCGCGCACTTTGATTTACCTTCTTCGAATGCCAAATGGAGACAGGTGATAAAGAACGCACTCATGCACAGGCTATGAAGTTTCCTCTAGAAATTAATTCTATCTTCAAGATTCCTATCTCAGAGAAATTCCCAAAATGGCACACAAATAGGCCTCTGCTAGAGAGATTACTGGGGCCATCCCAGTAAATGTATTTACTACCCATAGAACCAGGAAAGGAAGGAAGGAAGGAAGGAAGGAAAGAAGGAAGGAAGGAAATAATTAACTTCTGATTTCAAAAGGATTCATCACCATGTAGATAAAAATAATTAACAGGCTTGTACAATGCTCTGAGAAATAATTTTTCTATCTAAAATTGTAAATATGTGAATTCTTCATAAAACACTAATACTAAACATTCATTTTAGCTATATGAGTCGTCAGGTAGTTGATGCTATACACATTTAACAACTCTAAAACTGGATTATGTATGATTTACTCTCAGGTATATGATTTACATAGACATTATCTAGAGTTTAGAATTACTCAGTTATGTACCTACTCAACAAAATTATTTCCTTAATCCTAACAATTCTGCAGTTCTTGTTGTATGAAGTAAACAAGCAATAATGCAACTGAAGCTTTTTAAATGAATAACTTGTTTAAATACCTTCCTACTTTCTCTTGGTGGAAGCTATAGGTTAAGCGCTATGTTGTATCAAAAATTAAACTGCCCATGTAATAATAATTAAATCTTGCAACTATGGACTTCCCTCACCTTCCAGTTCACTTAAGCCTATGAGGAAAGTAAACAACTCTTGGGAAAGGGCGGAGGCATATATCTAACTGCATTTGTTTTCCTCACGAATCAATGGGTAACATTTCATACTTCCTACTGAGCATTTTCTGTTCGGAAACAGAAAGAGATACTCACTTTGCTCCAACTAATACGCTATATGCAATTAATGTCATCGACGCTGCCAATTAATAGCAAATAGGATTCCAAACAAAGTAGGCTGCGTGGACAGCAAGAGGGAAAACCACGTGGGTGGGGGGTGCTTAGTTATTCTGAAACCTAACAATGCCAACTAAATAAAATCTACACTGCCTACATCCTCCC
>NW_011889165.1:198481-202055 GCF_000151845.1 Pteropus vampyrus | reverse complement strand
TCTCTCTCTCTCTCTCTCTCCCTCTCTCCTCTCTCTCGTTGGGGTACTGGGAAGCTCGGCTACTGGCGCAACAACGCCACTCAGTTGCAGTTTTGAACACTTCTCCTCTCTGGAGTATCGCAGCCAGGGGGAAAGGGGCAGACGAACTCGGAGGCCACGGGAGCCTGCTTGGGCAGGACACCGTCCCGGGCGAGCCTTCGGGCGACAGCGGAAATAAACGGCGGGTGGGGAGTGCGCTGACCAAGCCAGCGGCCCCAGAGCCCTGTGGGCAGGCACAGCGGCAGCACAGGCACCTTGCGGTCCTGGCGCTCTCAGCCGCGTTTCCCTAGCCAGAGCATCTGCATCATTTCACGCACATACATATCTGCAGACCCCGGGGTACAGAGGTGAATTCCCAGGAGTTTAAACTCAGTTAACATATAAACGCTGCTTCCAACTCGGCTCCTGGTACCTGGGACAGGACCAAACCGAACTACGGTCCTCTCGTATCCGGCCCAGCTGCTTCCCGATTTTGCAGCCCAACTAGGCCTAGAGAAAGAGTCATTCAGGGCAGAGCAAATGCTGGACTCCTGTTACCTGGGTAGACCCTGGTCGGCGCATTCTCCACTAAACTGTTCTGCTGGATGTGGGCAGCTTTGGGAGCAGAGACTCGGATCAGTCATGTGTCAACCAAGAAAGTGGAAAGGACTCCCAAAGCACTTCCACTTTAAATAAATGAAAGAGCTAGGCAGAAAACATCAGTCCCTACGTGAGGCTTTGCATTTTACTTTAAACTTAAGAAAAAATAGACCCGAAAACTGGTACCATTCGGTCCCACCATTCCAGTAAAGCAAGGTGGAGAGTTGGAAACTGAAAACATGTGTTTTCCATAGCAGAGGTGTTTAATCTGTATGATGTGTTTGAATTCTCTTTGGAGTACACTCTACAGGTAGAAGATAAGAGTGATTGAAAAGTGAACTTAAGAGGAGAGTGTTGAGTCCAAGATACATGGGCTGGTAGGGAGGGGGAGGAGTTGCAAGTTGGAAGTTTTGGCTCTAGGACAGCCAGCCTAGGGCATTTTTGCCCAAAAATGACAAATGAGAAAAGCTTGTATTCTCCCAACAGGAAACCTTTTGCTGGAACCTCCCCTCACACACACACCACCACCACCACATGGTAAAATGATGTGTCACCATTCATTTTAGCAGTTCTATCCAGGTCTTGAGATAGAAACTAAGTCAGCCCCTCACAGCTCCTAAAGCCTAACATGTTGGTTTACATTCCTGATGAAGTGCCAGAGGAGAGGGGGACTCAACTCCTGATTTAGACCCTCCATTAAATACCTGTCAATAATCTTCTGGCCCCACATGACTCACTCTTCTTCTGTCCCCAAATTAAAACTAAAGGCAGTAACAGGTGTCATCGTGTCTGAGTAATGAAACCAAAGACGGCTATATTTTTCACAGCAATCACCTTCTCTTCTGTCAATATGACAGAACATAAAATGAGAGAAAGGGAATAATATATCCCAATGGCTAAATTTTAGAATTGATTATTTATAAAATTTAGTTTTTAGAACTAGTGGTGGGATTAAGTGACTTGATAAAATGGCCCAAATTCAAAGATGAACGCGGAAGGCATAAGTGCAGCTTTCAGTATTGGAGTGGGGGGGACTATGGAGGATTACCCCTGGATTCTCCCGACTTGCAAGAAAATTGGACCTGGAAAGATCTTAATGGTGAAAGACACCAACATTCTGAGAGCAAACCTACAGGCTGAATTCACAACCTTCCCTTATGTCCAATTTATATTTTATGGGTTATTTGAAGTTCCCCGGAGTTCCCTGAAATCATCCAAAGGCCGTCTGACATTTCTGACCCTTGATCCCTACTTCACAGACCATACTATTGTGACTATTGCCTGCATTTCCTAGTTAAAATGACCGCCAGATTCTATTGTCATTTAAATGTTTTATAAGTGACAAAAACTATACCTGAACCATGAAAAGGAAAAATCTAACTCTTTTCCAAGTCCTTTATGTTTGAAAGATTCCTAGATCTTTTGTATTAAAGGTTCTTGTAATCACTGAAGTAAAACAAGACTGGAATAATTTAAGTTAAAAAAAAATCTCTTTGACATGGAATAGCCTCTTTTTGACTTATATTCAAGACCCTCTTTTAAAACTTCCAGTAGTAGTCAGAGCATTTAATGAAGTCTTCTATGGAATATTTGAAATATTAGGCATCAACTTGGAAAACACTCAGTGTGTTATGCAGAATCTGCTCTGGTCGCTGGGCCATTGGTGAGAAGGCACAAAATATGGCAGTGATAGATTATCTTAACCTTTTCAGTTTAAACACTGTTGGTTCAAATCAAAGGTTCTCAAATCAATGAAGTTTGAAATACAAGGTAAAAATAGGAACTGTTATTTGAATTATGCATTGTGTATATTTTAAGTTAAATGCCATTGGCAAATCTCTCAGATGTTTAATAGTGTGCAATCTGGGAAACACAAATATTTAATTTCACACTTTCATGTGTTCTTTTTTTCCTCCTATCTTCTGTAAAGCTGAGCCCCACAAATGGGGAGCTTACCTTTTACACTACATTGTTAGTTTTTCTCAGCACATTTTTGTGGATTATATTTTCAATAAATCTTGGAACATCGCAAGTTGTCCTTAAGGGAAAAGTTTAGGGTTCTAAGGCTGTTGGTGGTGGTAAATTGTTTCCCTTTCTTTCCTAATTGAATCAAAGAACGTTCATTCTTTCAATGTCACAACCATAATTTTCTTTTAAAAATCTATAAATATTTGGGAGAAATGCAAACAAGTAATACTCTAAAACTTCCTTCTCACCGTCTATGCTAACTTTGTAAAATTTGCTTCCTAACTCGAAACTCTGAATCTTATGCATTTGCATTATAATGCGTTTAAGATGAATACTTAACTGTGCCGAGAAGACTCGGATTTCATGCTGTATTTCTCTGTAGTAACAGGTGACATGATAACACTATTATGTAGAATTGCAAGTCTACAGCTACACGTGAAAATCGTTCCTATTCTGTTTGGAAACAAATGATCAATCAGCCTCCGGTGATCAATTGCCGCCCTGGCTGCCCATCAGCACGGGTCCGCAACCGGCGGAGGCATTGAGAGAATTCTGCTGAAGGGGACGGGGATCCCAAACTTTCCAAAAGCACCTTGTGCAGTGTCTCAGACTTCGCCGCAACTCCTTGGCTACGTGAGGCTGAGGCTCTGGATTTGGGGCCAGGCAGAGGGCAAAGGATAATTTCACTTTGCTAGTACACTGGAGTTCCTTTCAAACCGAATTGTGAATTATTATTTTTTCTTTCTTTCTTTCCCGTCTGTATAACGAGGGGCAAGCAAAGTGAGCCCTGGCGATGTGCATGTGTGTTGTAACGCATAAAACAGGAGGCAAAGTGAGTCCCACCCCAGCACCCCGGGGCGGGGACACTATCCCGGCCCAGGCGGGACTACTCACCGCTGCTGGTAGGAGGTGATGCCCTGGACGTTCTGCGGGGTGCCGTTGGCCGCGGTGCCGGCCCTCCCCATGCCCGCGCCGGCCGGCACCCCCG
>NW_011889165.1:182677-198337 GCF_000151845.1 Pteropus vampyrus | reverse complement strand
GGCTCTGGGCTCGGGCTGGCGGGGGCTCGGGCTGGGGCTCCGGCGGCGGCAGCAGCAGCAGCGCGAGCAGCGGCGGCGGCAGCAGCGGAGCCAGGCACCAGCCTGCAATCCCATTAGTGAGCCGCGGCCACTGTGCGCGGCAGAGAGGCGCTTTGATGTGCGCGCAGCGGGCTGGGGGGGCCTCGAGCGCGAGGAGGAGGTGCGGGGGGCGTGCGAGGGACTTGCAAACAGCAAAACGTGTCAGGGTGGGGCCTTTTTTCTCTTTTGGGGGGCGGTTGTGCTCCCCCCTCTTTCCAGGATGTTGCTCTCACTGGCTGCTTCGGCTGCGCGGCGCGAGCCCAGCTGAGGGAAGAAGGGGAGGGGGTGGCGGAGGAAGGATGCACCGGGAGGCTTGGCGAGGACTTGGCCGGTGCAAGGGAATGACGGGCAGCGGAGGGTGCCTTTCTTTCCCGCCCCCTCTACACACAGACGAGCGCGCGCGCGCGTACACACACACACACACACACACACACACACACACACACACGCACACACGGTGCACTTCCGACCCAAAGTGCAAGACAGACGCTCTCTACCCCCTCTTTTTCTCTAGAGAAATAACCACCACCATCCTGGCAGGCTCGAGCCTCCTGCGGCTTCCAGCAACCTGGATTCCATCCCGCGTGTGCAGGAATCGGGGCGCAGATCCTCCCCTCTTAGCCGGGACTCCTCTCTACCGGCCTTCTGTACACCAGACAGCGCTAGGGTTGCTAACTGCAAGTTGGAGTATTGGAGAACTTGATGCTTGCTTATCGGGGAGAGATGGTGTGCAAAAGAGGAGGGGGAGAAAAAGACGCTTTTGTGCGATGGAGAGTTTGTTCTCTTTAGAAGAAAGGCCTCTCCTCGCCCCCGATAGGCGGGCGGGTTGGTCTTGGACAAACTTATGAGGTGGGAACTGTAGGTCCGGTTAGAGAAACCCGGGTGTGCCCCCCATGATTCGTCTCTGCACGCCCCTTTCGAGCGATGAAACGAATAAATTAGCAGCAACAACTGAAGTGAACTCTGCGAATTCCAACCACCAGGGAAACAAAAAGAGAAAACACGTGGGTTTATTTCCTCGTGTCTCCCAGTTACTTCTCTACATTGTTATATCGGTGCTTCTTTGGGGGGTGAGCAGGGATGCTTGTGGTGTGGGCGCGGCGTTTTAATGACAACTTGCGCTTCTCGCCTGACTGATAGGTGGGGGCAGTGGGAGTCGATGACTCCCCCATTCCCTGCCCCGGACCCTTGTTGTCCCACTTCCTTCCTCTTTCTTCCTGATCTCGAGCCAGGACCGGAGTTGCCAGTCAGAGGGTGCAGCCCCTGCGCAACGCAGGTCTCGGGGTTCGCTCCTTTTGCTCGCCCCCACCCACGACCCGCTTTGCTATTGCGGCTTTAGGTTTCCGCATCTTGTTATCGCCTCGTTTCCTTTTCTGCGCGCGGAGGCCCTGGCCTGGCAGCCCGGGGACGAGTGGCCCCGGCGCTCACCGCGCGCGCCGCGCCCGCCTCAACTTGTGCTGGTGGAGCTTGGTGGCCGCGGCCGCGCAGCCCCGGCCCTTGGCCAATAGCGCCTCGCCAGGCGAGGCACCTGCTTAACCCTTTAAGCCTGGGGCGCAGCTGGCCGACTGGAACCCAGAGGGGTAGGGCCGATTGGCCAGAAGTTGCCAAGGCCAAGAGCAGCAGACATCGCCCAGCCCAGTGTCCCCGCTCACGGTCTAGGGGCCAGACGCTTGCCATTGCCGCGGACTTGGCCGTCCCCTTCCACCCTCATGGCTCTTAGGAAACAGCCAAACCTCACAAAGGTTGGTTCGCGCCCCAGTGGCGTCCCGCGCCTGCCGAGGCCACCTCTGCGGTCCCCTAACCCGAGTCAGTTTCTGGAGGAGCCTCAGGCACCCAGCAGCCGAAGAGAGACAGAGGGAGGGAGCCCTAGCTCTGTCTGGCCGGGCCCATGGTGCAGCTGCGTTTCCATTTTCCTCTCAAAGAAAATGCTTTGGACGGCAGATAATACCACGGGATATGAAACCGCTTCATCCCCCACATGTTGCACGTAAAAAGAATCGTAATGAGCATCTGTGGCGTGTGCTGGGGATCCTACGAGTTAGTTGAAGACCTCACCGAGGTCCTGACTCCCTCTTTCCTAGAAAGGGGTCATTTTCTAACTTAACGGCATTTCATTCGGAGACTCTTGTTCAGAGGCCAAAGGCAAGGTTATTGACCCGGATGGGGGTGGAGAAAGGGATGAGGACTAGAGGGCCTGGGTAGGTGGGAAGGTCACTCCGTAAGGATCTGGTCACAGATGGGAGTCCTCGTTCCACTCGGAGGACCACAGCCAGGCGACGTGGGTTAACTTCGACTTCCGTCTCTACACTCTCCCCTCCTCACCTCTCATGCTCAGAGCTGGATCTAAAGAGATCTCAAATATCCCTTGGTCCAGTGCAGACTTTCCTGTTGAAAGAACTGGAAGCTAACACTAGTTCTAGAGAGGTCAGGAATATTTTAGGGGCTGGGAAAAATTTTCCTCTGACTGCACAGGTCAAGGGCTGCAGTCCTGTAGGCCAAAGGAAGCTTAGTAAACAGCTGATGAATGAGGCTAAAAATGAACATAGATGCAGGCAGTGGCTCTCTATAAAATAGGATTTGTCTGAATTATTGGCCCATTATGGGGTGGTGCTGTGCCTGCCACCTGGTCTCTAGGTCAACCAGTTCATGGAGGCTTCCAGCAAGTGGCTCCTGCTTCCCTGTGCTTGGACTCCAATAGCTTAATGCAACATTCTAAGGTAGATCCTGTTGATCCCTATGCAGTCTTAATGTGACGAATGATGCCAAAGGGGGTAAAACCCTCTTTGTCCAAAAGAGCAGAATTTCCAAAAAATTACTTTCCCTTTTAAACTCTTTCTACGCAATCAACAATGAGTTATATTTATAGATACTATCACCATTCTTCTTTAATTGTTTCGATACAGATTCTATAAATAGAAAAGGCCAGCGATTATATTTTTTGACTACTTATTTTATGGAATAGCTGGTCTAGAAATATGAGGCATTGCTTCCCTTCCCTTTTGGAGGGCAAGTTTTCTTGAGAGCCCAAAAAGTAAAATCATCCCAATCAAAAGAATATGTGAGATCTGTTGTTAGATATTTAAAACTAGATATGCTGAAGCTACTTCGATTTTACTTTATAACATTAAAATAGACCTTAATGAGCACATTCAATTTCAAAGTTCCAAGCTTTCAACTACCTATATTGAAGAGAATTAATATGGCTCCTGCCCTCCAGGAACTTTCTTTTCTAAAATAGAAATACACAGAATACTTAAAGAAGATTTGCACAGTAGGTTACCTTAAAATGCATATGATAAGTCTGTTTCAGTATTTTGTTCTCACATGCATAGTTTCAGAAGTTTGGTCTGCATGTATGAGAGACAAATTCCTTATTGGATCTGCTTATCTCCATGTTCATTAAGGACCTTAAGCAAAATATAAGTTTATTCACTCATTAGTAATTCAGATTTCATTACTTGGCTTTTTTAGTTAAAATCTTTACATGCTGGCAGCTGTTTTGAAATATTTTGAAAGTTGCCCTGGCACTCATCCAACCACAAGGGCTCCAGTAATCATTAAAATATATACTTTCTCATTTTATATTCTCCCCCCTCTAAAATCTACATATTAGTTTACGTAGAGATATAGAGAAAGATTTTATGATCTTTTAACCCTGAATACATGCATATGACAAATACTCAGCTTTCACAATTACATATTTACATCTTCATCCTTGTTGTCAGTGTACAACTGTGCCTTTTGCTCATATGATAAGAATGTCTATTCTCTGGAAATTCATTTCTATCTACTTAGAGTTAAATAATTTGATTTGGAATTTTCACTATTGGCTGTCAGAAGCTGCCAATGATAGGTAGGAGAGAGGAGCTACAAAGCTTGATTGTATCTAATTTTTGCTTTGCTTTGGTCAGATATTTAGGAAGAAAATAGTACACAGAGATCAGGATATGATAAAGCAAAACAAAATAAATAGAATAAAAATACTATATGTAATGAATAAGGTAAGAAATGCCTTACTCTGAAATATTGTGTTTTATTGAAGCGATCATGCTTCAATGAGAGTTTTTTTTTTTCCTACTAAAAACCTCATGTGATAATTTAGAACAATCTGAGAGATGAGTCTTCATCGTAGGACAAGCCATGAGCTAAAATTCAGGTCTCTCCATATCTTGTAAAGGAGATTTTATATTCTGCAGAGGGGTTAAATATTTGATTTAAACAATTTTCCATCTTTGCTCCTCAATCCAAATTGAATTCAATCTCTTACTGCTAAATTTGCCATAATATTAATATGTCCTCTAGTCCATTCAAAGCAAAGCTACACTGTTGGGAGAGAAAAAAATAACATAAACTTAGCAATATAGTCTTTCTTGATATTCCAGAAGACAAACTAAGGAATTAAGAGAGAATATCTAATAAATCAGTATTTATAATATATATATGTACATATATAATATATAAAGAGAGTGCTGGGGATTTTTTTCATATTAATTCTACCTATATCAAACACTAAAGATCTGAAGCTATTATGCTAAACTAATTCTCAGAGGATTTTATAAATATATAGCTAGAAAGAGAAGAGATTTAGTTGAAAAAGAAAAATCCTTCAGTATTTTTTTTTTTTTCAGTTCAGCAGCAGGCAGTAGGGAAGGAGAAATTGTTTCTTAAAAATTTTTGGTGAGTGGGAAAGGATCTCAAATCTGCAGTATTTTTTAGTTAAAATATTCACATATTGTGGCAACATTATTCCAAAACGTGTGCAAATTAATAGAATTTAACTAAAGCTAAATTTAGACTTAATGAAAATAACTAAATACTCTCAACATATTCAAAAGACTAATTTGTCTTCAAACAACAATCTTAAAATTGCTTTTGCTTATTTTTTCATGGAAGTGATTTGATTTTGGAGTTGAAATATTTCTCATTTTTAGGAGACAATTTTAAATCTACCTGTAAATATAAAAGAATTCCAAATGTTGGTTCTAGTTTGGTTCCCCTATTACTGTCAGCGTAATTAGAACTTGCACAGAGTCACTAAGATGTAAGTTAGTACTTGGTCCACAGATCCAATAGCCCATGCTACTTTTTGTTTTGATGAAAATTGTACCTAATGCTAAGTGGAAATTTTATTTCTGTTTGACTTGGTTTCTCCAGGTAGGCATAATATGTAGCCAATGGACTCATTTCTTCACTAAATTTTCTTAGCAATTGTAATGTTATTAATTCTGTTGATTACTTGGTTGTTGATAACTTGGTTGATTGAAGAAATGACTAGTTATCTTGAACTGACTTTTTTTTTTTTCCAAAATAAAAACAACTGAACTAGATGAATTTTTACCTGAATTTTTCATTTTCAGTAGGATGGGATATTTTATAAACCTAATCAAAGAGCAAATCAAAGAAATGATTTTATTATGTACATGCTAAGTTAATCAGTCTGTTTTTATTTAACTGTTATTTCTCTTCAGCTAAAGGAGTGATTCTCAAACTTTAGCATGTATCAGAATCACAAGAAGGGCTAATTAAAACACAAATTTCTGGGCATTACCTTTATAGGATCTTATTCAGTAGGTCTGAGGTGACCCTGGTAATTTGCATTTCTAACAAATTCCTAGGTAATTCTGATATCGTTGGCCCAGGCACCATATTTGAGAAACACTGACCTTCAGTGTTCATGATAAAGGATAGGGATGGGAGGTTTAGATTCAGATCATGACTTCTCCGCACACTGATTGAGTATCGAGGGCAAGTAGTTAATGATGGATGTTCTTCTTTGCTACTACATCAATGCTCAACAAGAAGTAACTTCTTAAAAGTTAGCTGTAATGTGGAATCTGGCTAGTTCAGCTTGCAACTCAAACAATGGCACAAATATTTTTTTTAGTTACTTATAAATATGCAGTGAAAGTTCTTTGTGTGTACTTTCCATTTCATCACAAAGAATTTTTAAAAGATATGCATTCAAGGGTTCAGATTTAATAAAATTAGTAATTCTTACTGCTCCATTAAGGTCATTCTGAAATGAAACTGGCAGCTTTTTACTGTGAGTATATGGCAGGGGCAAATATAGTGACTACTATTACAGTTTGGTATCACTGCCTTGAATCATGCTAAGGCCAGAGTTTTACTCACCATTGCTTTTGCACTATCAGTTCAACCACCCACAACAACAACAACAACAACAACAAAAAGGCAAATAATGTTTGAGTCTTATTACAAAATAGTTTTGACCTTACAACACTCCAAAAAGGTCCTTGGCCCACACTTCAAGAACTGCTGGCTTAATAGTATGTAAGTCTCAAGTTGTCATTACGACCAATCGGTGAAAGGAAATGTTTAAACTCTCCTTTTGCTGTATTTTTTGAAGAAAGAAAATATACTTTTTCATTATGTATTGCTTGCTATAAAATCATGAATCATTACAAATGTTGTACTTAGGATTTTGATTTCATGTAGGACACAGAAATAGGTACTTTGTTTTCTTATACTTTCATCCAGGAAGTGGGTATAGTTTTGAGCAAAACAATTTAAATACTTAATGTTGAAGATTTAGGGCCAGGAACTTAATTTTCCCTCTATTCTCCAAGAAAGCGATGGGAATACAGAAATCAGAATAATACTCCCGAAGGATGCAAAGATGAAACACATTAGGAGCTAGATTAAATTCCACAGCAGAAAGAAGTTTTCCATTATTCAGAACATGAATAAGCCACCTCTGGAGGTGCCAAGCCTCCCTTACTTGGAACGTAATTTATCAGAACAAGATGACCACCTTCTAAGAATTCAAATTTTTCACTGGGGGTCTACCGGAGTCAGTGTTCTTTAAGTTCATAATTTATATAAACATAATCTTTAATCATGTTATCTTTATACCATAAGCAAAACATCATGGTATTTGAAAACATGTTATCAAAGTGTTGTACAATCTTTCTAACGTAGATTACAAGGCAACTACAAATATTTTCCTTATCGTTTATCATTATTCTCAGGATAGAGAATTTCAAACTCTTTTTGAAAGTGGAAGTAAAAACTGAGTTATTCTGCAAAGCATCTTCATTTTTCCCAAACCCAGAATCCAAGAGAAAAAAGGAAAGATCTGTAATTTAAGTATTTATAGTAATTAATTTTATTTAAGTACCCTGGACAGCTGCTTAAGATACAGACCAAGTAAGAGAAGAGTAGTAACTCAACCTTTTGAAGTTTAATCACTACTTGTTATTAGTGACTCATAACCAAAGGCATATCTCAAAGAGATAAACTACTGAAGAATTGTTTAAAATAATCTTGTCCAAAAATTATATTCCAACCGTTAGGTATACATTTGGTGAAATTCCTGGAAGCAGCAGCTTCTTGCCTGACTTATTTAGAGACAACTTCTCAGTGTTTGTGTCTCAGGGGAATAAAGAATGGATGTGTATCAGAGATATGTTATCAGTGTAACTTTGCACAAAGCTAAGAGACTAATGTGATTGTTTTCATTTTACTTATTTTGACTGAGAAATAATCCCTCCTAAAAAGTGATCATTGTGTAAACTTGAATAAGATTTACTGAAAGTCATAACTTACTATATATGAGGGAAAACATCTAAACTGATTGTTCAAATTTCAAAGTTTTGCCAATCTTATTTTATTTTGTAGAGTGATACAAAATATTTCCACTTGGAAATGTCCTTATTGCCAAAGATCTTGGCTTATTATAATTTCCTCATTTTTAACTTTTATTGAAAAGAAATATTGATTGAACATTATAGGAGTAGAATACACTGTATACAAAAACAGTTCAGTTTTGTATAACAAAAACCCAAGTTAATAATTGGCTTACATAAGAGAGAAGTTTATTTCCTTCTCATGTAAATGTTTCAAAGTACTCTATACTATCACACGGGGAACTTGGCTCCTTCTATCTTGTTGTTTCACCTTGGAAAAGGTGTCAGACTAATACAGTTGAAGATGATCAGCTATCACATTTACATTGTAGGCAGCAGATAGAAGTACCAAGATTGAGAGAGATAAGGGCATGGGTCTTCGCCCTAAGAACATGTTTTGGAAATGCCTCTTGCTACCTTTACATCTCATCTAGCAAAACTTAGTCACTTGACCATGAATGGCTGCAAGATAAGCTGAGTAATGAAGAGTCCACCTTATAGTCATGTGGCCAGATAAAAATCAAGAATTCTACTATTGTAGAAGAAGGGGACAGTTAAAAAACCCACTTGAAATTAAGAGACAAAAATAAATTCACTTAATCTGAAACTAAAATATCAGAGGTAACTATTCATTAAAGTTAATGAGGATTAGTTTCCAACAATATTTGCTTAAAATATCATAGCCATATTTTGAAGTGTGCACCAACAAAGCTGATAAAGGTGCATTTATTTCTGATTGCCACTGAAGCTAGAGGGAAAGGGATATAGGAGTAAAATGTGATGGCAAAACGTTTTCCTTTTGTTAAAAGGAAGACATTGACCCATTTTTAAGAAGTCCAGGATAATGAGAAATCTTATATTGGAAGATATCGTTTTCATTTGATTTATGACAGAAAATTAAACCAAGTAAATGTGCAGATATTGTTTATTTAACAGTAATGTGGTTAACTATTGTTCCTTTGGCTCATATTCAGAGTATGAGGAAGAGATGTCAAGGATCAAGATTACCCCATTGCTGTATACTCTGTGAGATTTAGAAGGCACATGGATCTAGGGAGTTGCAGTCGCACCTTTTATTAAGGGAATGCCTGCAGGCAGTTTGAGAATGAAAGAACCTCCTAGTGGGGATCTCAGATGTCCTGTCATTTACAGTCTGGTTCTGCACAAAAACAAGATCCAACTATAGAATAACTTGCTCCTCCTAACCATTCTCTACCGAAGACTCACAACCTTCAACTTGAGCTTATTTTAAACTTTTATCTAAATTCCAGATTTCTTTTCAAGCACATTTCAATATTACACATACTGTAATTACCACTTGAAAGTTACAGAGAAACTCAGATATTGTAATAATGGTTTAGAAAGGCCTATATTCTGTAGTGTATGTTAGGGGTCAGGAGAGGAAAAACTTGAGTCAGAATGCCTGGATTTTAACCTGGCCAGGGGCTTGAGGTAAATTACTTCACCTCTCAGGGAAGAGTTTCTTTCAATTATTTCCCTTCATTGATGCATGATTTTATTTTTAAAAAAATATTCCTTGAGCACCTACTATAGGCCAAGTGTTCTTTTAAGCCATGGAGCTATAGCTGGATATAAAGCATAGTTGCTACTCACATGGAGTTCTTGCTATAGGTAAGAGGAGGAGATAATATTAAACAAATATCTGTAAAATTTGGAAAAGACAACTTCATAGGGTTGTTACAGGAGTGAAATAAGGTAAACAATATGAAGTGTTTAGCCCAGTGCCTGACATGCAAATACACTTCTATGCAGAAGCCACTATTGATGCTATTATGTGAATTTGGGAATAGTATGAATCGAAAATTTTAGTTTATAATAACAGTCTAAAATAACACGCCTACTCTGCATTGAAGGTGTTATTCCTATTTTCTAATTCTTACTTCAAAAAAAAAAATCTCCACTTCCTTCAATATCTAATGGATAATAATTCTACCTCCCTTCTCTTATTTCTCTGATTTTTCAGAGTAAAATTAATATTTCTTGATAATCTGCTGCTAGTCAGGCATTATGTTAGGCATTCTATGCATACTCTCTCTTTTAACCCTTATAACAATCCTATAAAGTGTTTATTATTAGCCCCATGTTTAGAAATAGAAAAATTTTATAAATTGCAACAGACTCTAGTAAATATTTGGGAAAACAAAAGAAAAATAAAGGCTACCAAAATAGATTATATTTTTAGTTGCCAGTTATTGTTTTACAATATGTATTTTCCACATGTATTTTCCTGTAAGAAACAAAAAATGTAATACTAACAATCAGATGGAGAAGATAAATGACAGTTTTTATATCTTAATAATTATTTGTCCTAAAATAAACCAGGAATTTTTTACTTTCCTTATGAAATTCATTCAGTTATGATATAAATGCTCATGACACTCGAGTTCGATTAAGAATGCTCCTGGAAATTTTACATTTTAAAAAAATATCCCATTGAGTCATGATAGCAATAGTATAAATTAATGGTTCTCAAAGTGTGGTCCCCAGACCATCATCATCATCATCATCATCATCAACATAAGAACTTGTTAGAGATGCAGTTCTCCACCCCTACCTATTGGTTAAACAACTCTAAGAATGGGGCCCAGAAACCTGAGTTTCACTGTGCCCTCCAGGTGATAGCATGAGCCTAAAGTTTGAGGACCACCAGCATGGATGATTAATGGTAAACAACAGACAATGTTACAGATAATTATAATACTATTTTTTCCTCTGAGGCAAGAGTCTCTCTCCTCCTTAACCTAAAAAAATTGCCACTGGTTTCTTCCTATGAAAAGAGAAAAGAGAAAACAAGACAATCCTTTAAAAACTCAAAATTTCAAAACATTTTCAAATGTTACCAATTTGGATGCTGCGCAGGTAGTAAAACTGGAGCAAGTATTTCAAAGGCAACCAAAGTTCAATTCCATTTCTAAATTTTTCTGCATCTAAAAGAGTAGGGAATATATTGCAAAGACTCAAGATCCGAAAAGTACAGAAAAGAAAACCATAAGAAAAAGTGAACACAGAGCCCTCACAAATGTGCTTTAGAGGCTAACTTTCCTACCTGGAGGGCCAGAAGGCAGGTCTTGTTCAATATGTAGGAGGCCAGAGAGCAGGATTGGTTTGTTAAAGCTGTCACTGAGATTAGAGCTTCCCGAAGCTCCTGTCCTAACATCAAGTCAATTTCTTGCTAAACTCTTTCTCATTTTAAATGGGAAAAAGATTAGACTGTTGAGTGCTTGGGGAAAAATATAAAACTGGCTGGTAGGCAAGCTTTCTTTCTTAAAAGCAAAATTCTCTCAGCCTTCTGAACTCAAAGATAGCTTAATAAAAGTTAAGGAAAAGACTGAGACCAGTAGGAAAAAAAAAAAAAATGGGAGGGTAAGTAAAAGGAAACAAGACCCCCCTCTTAAAATCAGTGAAAGAAACTATCTTCAAAGTTCTGACAGGGGTACGGTTGAGACAAAGGAAGAGACTAACGAATAATTCAAAATAATATTTGGAGAATTTAACTTCAGAATAAGACGGGAAACACAAGACATAAGGATGCAAAACTATGCTTAACATTCAAAGTCACCATCTTTCTCACATGTACATCCTTCTGTGGTAATTGAAGGCTCTTCTCACCATCTAATCAGAAACTTTTTTGACAGAGAGCAGTCACAAGATAAAACCAGAAAGGAGCAAGGAACACTAAATTTTATTTTCATACACATGTAAAAAGTAGTAAAGAAGGGACTCCTGAAGGTTAAATTATCACTCCAGTCTGTTCACCACAGAACTATGGCTTGCCCTGCACTTTTCAGAAATGAAGCTAAAGTGAAAGTAACTGAAGCAAAATTTCTGGTGTTGGCTCGAATGGGGCACTGGAGAACAATCTCCGTGAACCACGCTGGAGGAAAGTTCAAGTGCTCTTGAAGCAGGTGGGCAATGTAGACTTTAGCCAAAATCAGAATTTCTACCAAGTTAGTTATTGTGACTGGGACATAAATGCTAAGGTAAAGACAGGACTGCAAGAGGTTTTAGGCTGTGTGGGAGATGGGAAGTGGAGTTACACCTGTGAAAGATAAAGAGAGAGGAAGCAGGACTGGGCAAGGAAAGCCTTTAAACCAAGATATAAATCTGAGATCTGTGATAGGAAAGTAGAGAAAGCCGAATTGGGCAGGGAGAATCTCAGATTGTGAAACATTGGGGATTGGATTGCATGTCAGAGGAATTCCACATTGGGAAGAAATGTTCAGAGCTTGGTGCTCCCACCCTTCTCAGTCTTTTTTCTTTTTTTATTTTTTTTTTATTTATTTTTTTTTGAGGACCACCAGGAAGGAATATGGCTTTGGTTTAAAGTTATGACATACTCCGAAGGCACCACTGCTGGAGGCTGTCAGCTGTCTGCATTCCACACAGCTGAATGTCAAGTTCTTTCCAGAAGGGAGATCCAAGTAGCCCTCCAGGATTCTAATGGGCCTTTCTTCGTAAGACAATGACAGCCCTTCTTGCAACTGGTATTCATCATTGCCCTTCTCTACTCTCCTCTATAAACTCTCCCTTTCCTCAGTCATCACCTCTACTGGTATATATTTCTCTGCTGCAGACAGACTGGACTTCTTTCAGAATGCCAGGCGCCTGCACTGAGATTCTCCAATTGGGTTTGCCATAAACTCCCCTGCATCTTTTCTACCACAGACACCTTCAAAATCATAGAGCCCACCTGATCATATGGTCCACGCAGTCTGCCCCCTGGTATTTGGGCAGAAGTAGTATTTCTAAGTATGGAATATATTGCCTCCAGAACTCATAGAAACTTTACTGATGTGACAGGCCCCTGAATCTTCATATAGTTGTTTCCTGTCCTCTGATGTGTCTTAACAAGGCTTTCAGTATGCTAGCCAATTCTTACTCAACCTGCCTGATCTGCATATTATCATTGATGCAATAGAAAAATGTGGTATTCCAAAGGGTAGTCAATGCTCCAGATCTCTTCGGACTATATTATGGTAGAATTTACATAGCACTGGGCAAAACTGTAAATGTATATTGTTGTCCACACCATGTGGTTGTAAACTGTTTCCGTTCACCTTTCTCGATTAGGATAGAAAGGAACAATCTTATTTGCCAAATCAAAGGCTGCATATTATGTCCTGAAGCCCTTGCCAAGGCGAAATTCTATATTCCAAAAGTATAACCCTAAATCAATGAATCTCCTTATCCAGGAGATTTATTTTTCTGGCCACCTTTGTCAAGCACCTTCAAAATCTAATCCCAAGGGTATTTGCCCAGCCTCTGCTGAACTTGCTAATTTTTGAGGCAAATTTAGGATTGTTTTGTTTTCTCTATTATCAAGCTCAGCACATCTCTAGCTGGGCTGTGCGGAGACTTGATCCTAGTTATCAACATGGCAGCCAGAAGTGGTGGAGGATCTTGCTTCAGACTGTTTGAGAAAGGTTTAGTCACTTTCAAGTAGAAGAGTCTTATTTATTTATTTATTTTTTAGGCGAGGCAACCCTTGGTTGACCTCACAGATTGCAAGGACCTTGTCAGTTTACAATCTCTTATTTTTTATTTTTTTACGCCTACAGCACCTGATCTTCCTAGGTGGTTTCCCATCCAAGTACTAACCAAGCCTGACCCTGCTTAGCTTCTGAGATCAGACGAGATTGGGCTTGTTCAGGATAGCATGGCCGTAGACTACAAGAGTCTTAATACAAACAAATGGTATAGAAAGGACTAGGTATGGAATAGAGGTATGTCATAAGGCATAATCCTCTTTAGTACAAGCCCAAGAAGAGTCATTTAGTATTAGAATTAAAAATACCTCACATATCAGCTAGTTCCATCCAATGCCTTTAATAGACAGTCAGCAAAAGTTCAGTGACTCATCCAAGGACACAGAGCCACTTAGTGGCAAATCACATTTTGTTACTAAGTCTACAGTTCCTAGGCCACAGTTATTTTCACTGTTATAGCCCATGTCCCTTGAGAGAAGGGAGATTATATAATGTAATTCATAGAACTCACAGAAACAGAAAAAAATTAATTTATAAACAATAGGAGTCAGCTAATGCTAATTTAGTATTTAATGCCAGTAATCCTGGATAATGTGACTATTGAAAGTAGTTACTAATGTGGGCTTCATACTATAATTTCCCATTACTTAAGTGAGAACAAAATCAAAACATGCACTTTTGAACAAAGTGTGGAAAATGTTTAATCCTTATTAATTTTTCTTTTTTTTGATTTGCCTGAAAATGTTCTTTTCTTTTGTTCTGCACATTTCTATTCTTTAAAACTTATTTGTAAAACCTGGAATATTATAAGAGGGAAAAAGCGTTTTGGAAAATTTAAATGAACTTTTTCCAGTACATTGTTATTTACCTAATTATAGTTAAAGAATTTCAAGACTTTTCTGTCTTGAGAGAGCCACTACCTTGTTTTTATAATGTATTCTTATAGCAGCATTTTTAAAAAAATCAGCATACATAGGTATTAAAATTTAAATTAAAAACTAAATTTTTGAGTGATGACTGTATCCACATAAAATACCTTAAGGAAAATGTGAAGCATTTATACATTTATAAGTAATTGATTCTTTTATAATTTTTTTTTTATTTTCCAGAAAAGGGCTTATAAACCATCTGGAGCTTTATATTTCAGAGAAGATTTATTTGTGGGATTTTGTTTGTTTTACTTAGGCATTGTATTATTTCTAATTTTAAAATATATTTGGATTTTTTCACATGCCAGATTTTGGGGGTATTTTTCTAAAGGCAACATTATGATCAATCACATTCTCACCATCACATAATTAGCTTAGTGGATCAGTTTCACACACTGTAAAATGGAAACAGAGAGGTGTAGACCAAAATTGAAGAGAGCAAAGAAGAGAGTGCACGCCATTACACACATTATACTTGACAACATTCCGGGAGTCTATTTTTTTAAGATAAATTTGATTTCAGGATATTCATCTATAATAGTCAATTTAAAGACTACTCATCTATAACACTCCGTTTAAAACCTCAAAGAGTCCCACACAAACCTTCAGATTTACGATGTCATAATTGCAGATAGATGACACAAAGTGTATACGAAAATACCATTATTGCAAACACCTAGTTAAAAAAATAATTGATGACAAGAAAGGCAAAGAAGCAAGATGAGCATATTAATAACAAAGGAGGAAAGTAGTATCTTGGTATCCTTGGTTCACTAGGAAGGAAAGCTTGGGGTTTTGCCCCTTCAAATTCAATAAATTCATTTATACATTCAAGAAATAGTCACTGAGTATCTATGTTCATTCAGCACAGGAGATATGGAGATGGATAGATTCAATCCTGATGCATGAAGAGCTTAAAGAAGCAGAAAAGATAGACACATAAACAAACGACTAGGGTACCATATAATAAATGTTGTAGCAGAACTCTGTGATAACTGACATGAAAGCTGAGGCGAGACAGTGAAGATGACTGTGCAAATGGAAGGGAGAGTAAAAAGAGTCTTCATGGGCAGGGAAATCAGTAGGAATTTAACAAATACAGATAGACGAAAAGCGTATTCTAGATCGGCCCTTTTTTAGGTGAATGGGAGCATGTATGTCTCATGCAGGGAATGGAGCGTGGTTTGAGAGCAGACAGGGTCTGTGGTGGGCCGTGGAGGTGAAGCAGCAAAGCAAGATGAGCAACAGGAAATTAAACTCAGTTGTGCAAGGCAGGTGCCAGATTTTAAAGGCAGGTGCCAGATTTTAAATGCCAAGCCAGAGAATTTAGATTTTTGTCTCATTGTCCAGAGCGTTATCAAAGATGTTTTTATTTTAATTTAGCGAGATTATGGAATGATCATGTCAGAATATAGAAAGATAGAGTTTTCATCTTTAGCAGAGGATAGATAAGTAAGAAAAGAGTTGGTAAAGTGAAGAGAGAGGAAGGACATGTTGGGT
>NW_011889165.1:161267-182627 GCF_000151845.1 Pteropus vampyrus | reverse complement strand
TGGTTTGAGAGCAGACAGGGTCTGTGGTGGGCCGTGGAGGTGAAGCAGCAAAGCAAGATGAGCAACAGGAAATTAAACTCAGTTGTGCAAGGCAGGTGCCAGATTTTAAAGGCAGGTGCCAGATTTTAAATGCCAAGCCAGAGAATTTAGATTTTTGTCTCATTGTCCAGAGCGTTATCAAAGATGTTTTTATTTTAATTTAGCGAGATTATGGAATGATCATGTCAGAATATAGAAAGATAGAGTTTTCATCTTTAGCAGAGGATAGATAAGTAAGAAAAGAGTTGGTAAAGTGAAGAGAGAGGAAGGACATGTTGGGTTTGGGACATGGTAAGTTGAGGTGCCCGTGGGTGTTCAGTTATAGCTATCTGGTAGACCATTGGAATACGAGTCAAAAAATAAGGACAGAACCCAGCTGCTGAGCCTAGCTGAAGAACAGCTTCATGACACAGAGGGAGGACAGACAATTGAAGACCACTCAAGCCTATGTCAGCTATAAACTACAGAAAATTGCACTTTTATCATAATTGACTCCCAGGTGGCTACGAACACACAAGAAAATATTTTTGAGCTTATATAGCTCTCATTAAAAAAAAGATGTCCAGAGAAAGTAAGTGACTGGACTCAGCCACCCCGCTGGTAGGTGGCAGAACCTAGAATTGAATCCAGAAAAAACCAAAGAAATGTAATTGAATGCTTGATGAGATTGACATAGCCAATACTCGACTTTCTCATTTGCGAGAAATTTTTTGGATGGCATGATCTCAAAGCTCCCTCCTAACTCTAAAACTCTATTATTATGTGTCTCATTAATGATCCAAAGCTACCATTTCTAATCCTGGTTTACTACATCCAAGATGAGGGAATTTGAGTGAATCACAAATCTGCTAAAGCCCAGTTTCCCCATCAGTACAAAATATTACGAAGATTTGATTATCATGGCACTGTGCTTTTACATGTATCACAGTGGTCACCAGAGAAATGTAAACTGAAACAGCTCAATGCTACTATATGTTCTCTAGAATGGCTAAATGAAAAGGACGAAAGGACCAAGTGCCAGCAGCAGTGTGAAGTAACTCTTGGTTGTTGCCTGTGGGAATGCAGATCAGAACAACCATGTTGGAAAATGGGCACTGTCCAATAAAACTGAACAACAAGCATAACTGTGATCCAGCATCTCCTCATTAAAAAAGTAGCCAACAGAAACACATGCATCTATGAACCAAAAGCCATGCACAAGAATATTCATGCAACACTATTATACAAACCCCAAACCAGAAATTTTCCCCAAACCCATTAACAACAGAATGGATAAATAAATCAAGGCATATGTAAGATACAATGAAAACAATGTGTCTAAATGATACAATGTGTCTAAATCTCATCAACAGAATGTTGAGTAAAAGAAATCAGACAAAAACGGTATAAACAGAATGTCTCAATTTATTTAAAATTCTGAAACAGGCAGAGCTACGCCATGCTGTTAGAAAATACAGACGAGTTATCCTTAAGGTAGAAGGAGTTGCTTCAGGAGTGCTAGTAATATTCTGTTGTTTCTTGATCTGCATGCTGATTATATAAGTATAGTTTATAAACATTAATGGAATTCTATATCTAGAACTATACCATGCACATTAAACTTCAATAAAAAATTAAAAAATCTTCCCAGTAATTAACAATTATCAACATTCTCTACACATAAATATTTGTTTCCAGTTATATTTATGTATTTACCTTCTAAATATCCACTTAGCTCTCTATAGAAGCTCATCTTTGTGATTAGATCAGTCCTTTCTGTACAATAAAGTTTGTTGTGATGTGGAAAAAAGCATCCCCATTCGTTGTGACTGGCAGCATTTCCTGGGGGACAAGTGCCGAACTTCATGTAACACTGCCAGTGAACTACTTGAAAACATTCTGCTCAGGGTCTTGTGTGTGAAACTTGCCTAATAAAAACCAGTTTGAGGGGACATCGAACATTTGTCCTGGAATACAAAAACCTGAAAACCAAATCAACTAGGTTCTTAAATGAATTGGCAAGTAGATTTTTTTTTTAAAGTGTTGATTTGAAAGCACCATATAAAAACGTCCCATGATCTGATCTCCTTGTATACTGTATTCTATTTTTATCATAATTTATTACATTATAAAAAATTAATGTTGATTCTACTACAAATCATGCTTTCTAATTGTCATAATCTGGTAAAAGTATGTTCTATTGATTCAATTATCATTCTAAAATAACACACAGTTTTATTAACTAAAACATTGAGACAGGAATACGAATACTTAGAATTAGATAATTCTTAAATGTAACACCATCAGAGGTTTAAAGCTATGAAAACTAGCAGGAAAAAGATTGAAAAGATTGTGACAGTTTCAAATACTGGATATTTGTGGTAGCATTTAAAAATCCAGATTTTTAATTAAAAATTTCAGAGAATATTTAACACGTTTTTTTCCAGCCAATTGTATAAAATTGGGGAACTAAGATTGCAACTATTATTTGTCAAGCTTGGAGGAACGCTTACAATTTGTTAAATGAGTTAAGATTTGTAGATTGAATATGATAGTACCTAAATCTAGTTCTCTAGCACTTTTTCTTTGTCTTAATTAAAATAAAAAAGGATTTAGGTTTGAAATTCCATGCGATTTATTTCCTTACACTGCTTTATATTTACAAACCATCTCTAGGTGAGGTGAACTTTCTCAGAAGTATTTTGTTTGTTTGTTTGTTTCTTGTTGGAGATAAACCATTTAACTACAATACATTCCAAAAAAGTGGACAATTAATGGTGATGAAAGTAGCTACACAATAACCACTGAGAGGGAAACTAATAAAAGATAAAAGAAGTGAGTATTTACTTGTTTGCCTCAAAAGAGTTTTAATATGGTCACTTTCTCTTAGCTGTTGGTTTTCCTCTTGAATGCGTACCATACATGTGTTGAAGGAAACATGCTAACATTCTGTTATTTAGCTTCCTTATATTCAGTGGCCAGTGGGCTGGTCTGGGGTGAGGGGTATTTTTAGCAAATTGGATTTATAGGGACCTGGACATGGCTTTGTATTTACATTTGAAGAAACAGTTTGGTTGCTCGCTTCTTACTGGCCTTTCATTTCTGAACTGATGAGGATGTTCCAGTGCTATCCCTGCTCCCTGCCATACTTCTCCCTTTCTCCTGCTCCTTGCTTTTTATTCACACCACTGCCAGAGGCCATGAGGAGTATTTTCATTTCAAGCCTTTATTTCACCACAGCTTCACTGAAGCAGGATTCTCGAAATAAATAACACCCATTACCAGCCCCCTACCATTGTCTGACAGAAAAACACCAATTAAAAGAAGAAACAAGGTTAATGTAAAAATTACAGCTCTTGGAGAAACCACCACTAATATTCAGTTTTAGAGGAAAATGCAAGTCTTGGTGAATAGGAAATTGCAGTGTTGCCGAAGAAAGTGAATAGCGGTTTGAAGTTGCAAGTCAAACAACCACCAACACCAGAAAGTAATGGCAAAGAAAAGGTTAGAAAAGAGGTGACAGATATGCTGATTAAAAACGGTCTTAAAAATGAGCTTCCTTTGAACATTAAATGGGAAAATCCAGACTTTGGATTGCCAACTGTTTACAAAAAAAGATTATCCAGGAGAACTACGTGACTTTAACAAAAACATCTTTTAGATTCTTCTGGGAAGATTGGTAGATAATGTGAAATTTAAACTAACACTTGGACTTTGTCCATTTTATGCACAGTAAAGACATTTTTGGCATGCAATTTAAAATATTTTCATATCAATTTATCATTCCAAAATATAGTGAAAACACACACACACATCTGCAGTTATACCCTGTGGTAAAAAGAAAAAATTGAAAAAGGCTGAGTCTACTTTATCTTATATAGAAATAAATAACGGTTCTCTGTATCTGTTTTGCACTTATTCTCACCTTTTAATGTATGTAAGATACAATTTTAAGAAATTCTTTGTCAGAGTAAAATTGTCATAAAAACTTGGGCAAGTTACTTAACCCTTGCTATGCTTTAGTTTCCCAGTCTAAAATACAAAGACAACAGTAGAATGTATTTCCTTGAGTTACTGTGCAGATCTAATAAGTTGATATGTAAAACTACCTAGGACAGTGCATGCATGCAGTACCAAAAAAAAAAAAAGAGAGAGAATAAAATAAATAAATATAGCACTGAGGTAATATGTACTGTTTATTAAATTACCAGCTATTAAAACATTTGAACTGCTAGAAAAACATTAAAAGAATATGTGAGAAAGACCACATGTGGCCTGTAAATTCTAAAATGCTTACTATCTGGCCCTTTACAAAAGTATTCATCAATCTGTGCTCTAATAGATAATCCTGACTACAATAGATATGTTTATTAAGTGTAAGTGAATAATATATGTGGAATGTCAGAGATATTTAGATTTTCCTATGGGGTTACATAGCATTTACTAAGATTAAAAATTGATTATATAACCAAATTATACTTTCTTGTATAAATTCAAATGTTACCAAAATTCAATGCCAGCAAATTGTTAATCAGGGCTTTTCGTTTTTGTTTTTGAGCCTGGCTTAAGAACGCCATCACCAGGAGCTAACATACAGGCATAGATGCCTCGAGGCCATTACTGACAAATTAACCTCATTCAGAGCTGGGTGGATGCACAACTCCGGGGGGCACCAGCCACATTGTGTTCTCTGAGTATGAGTTATGCTTCTGGGTTGCCTTTTGAGCAAAAGACAATAGGAATGGAGCCCCCTGAGTTGTGCGGCACAATGGCACTGACCTAAGCTCCTTTTTAAGTGGAATTTAAGTTGGTAAATAAGAAAATTTAAGTTAGTAAATAATTTACACAATGTATTTTTGTTTTGACGGAATATTTGACAAACTCTACCTTCACATCTTCTTGTGAAGAAAGAGAAATACAGTTAAGATGCTAACAATTTTAAAAGATTGAATATTTTTCCAAAGTTTAAAAATCAAACTGATGGTTGCCAGCTGGTTGGGGACCAGGGCAGTAAGACTCATGGCTTACCATAAAACAATTATCTTGGTCCAGAAAATCTCGTTTGCTTTAATTCATGGTGCAGATGAGAACATAGAAGCTATGCTTATCAAGTTTGCTTATGACATGTCTAGAGGATACTAGACATGATTTCCAAATGAAAATTGTAACAGTGGACCAAAACTAAGCAAAACAATCACAGTAGAAATCAGTCTTTTGGATTAAGGAACCCTCTAAATCATGACCCCTAATATTAATACATGTAATTGATTTTTGAACCGAATATATTTTGGGTTAAAAAGACTAAAGGAATTTTTAAAAGGCTTGGTGAAGTATGGAGAACAATAGTTATCCTTAAATAACTGACTTTTTCTTCTTTAAGTAATGAGTGTAAGTTTAATACATTCTTTTCCAGGGATAAAAATGTAAGTCAGAATTTATCTCAGAAGTTAGAAAACTGAAGGGCTTCCAGCCAAGTTTAGCTCAGAGGTGTGTTTGTTTTATTTACCACTGTCCTCCATCTTGTTTTGTTTAACATTTAGTTGCTCACATTGAAGAGGCACGAGATTTCACGTAAATATCTAGATTTTTCACCTTCTCTTGAGTAATAGGAAAATCCGGCAACATTGGCCCCTCACTCCTCTGCCAGCACTAACCTGGAGCAGATTGGCACCGTCAGTCCCCATTGTCCCTGCCAGCCCTTATCGCATCACACCTGGACTGCTCTATTCGTTTATGTATGTGCCTGGCCTCTAGGTGTTTGAATTTGTGATGAAATTCTGAAAAACTGGAATCTGTCCACAGATGTAGTAGGTATGCCTTAAGAAATATTAAGCTTCCTATCAGGGAAGGCAGCATTGTTGAAGTATAGGTCAGCATGGATGTTTCAAAGAGGATTCTTGCATTGGACCAGAAATCAGGCTAGATTGATGTTTATAAATTTCTTTCTTTTCTTTTCTTTTTTTTTTAAAGAGAGGCTTGCAGCCCTGTTTGCTTAAATTATTTTCATTCTAATGACTCTTAAACATCCACGGACATAACACTCGTGAGTTAAATTCTTATGCTTTAGCTCTGATTTGTATAGATGCTAAAGAAATTATAAAATTAAACCCCAAAATTATTGCTGTCAACATCTCTATAAAAACTTTTTACAAAGTCAAATTTTTGTTTTTACATTTTATTTTTTCATATTTTAATTTAAGTGTTTATGATGTGTAGACACGGACTATATTTACATTTCATCGTCTATGTAGTTTTGGATCGACACCTAGGCACTGTACTTAGTTGGAACTATAAATTTAGGGATGATTCCTACAGTCCAAGATTCCCATAAAGTTAGGTCATTCACAACCAAAATTCAGAGAAAAATAAGACGATGATCCTAATTGTCCCAATTCATTCCAATTATGAATTTTGAGGAGTTGGTATATACTATGTGAGATTCAAGTGCACACGTGTAGGTTCTTCTTTCAAATGAAAAGCTCTGACTCTTAAAGAGGTCAACAGGTATTTCTACTAAGTGCTTAATGAGTGGCCACCATTGTCAGACAAAAGATGTATAAGATAAAATTCTGGGGAGTATACTCCCTCGTTAAAGACAAGTCCTACACAGAAGAAATAATTAAAAAAAAATAAAACAATATATAACCAAATATGCTACAGACTATATACACAACAGCATTTGGAGAAGAGAAAGATTAACACACACTGATATAATTTGTGGAGAATGAGTAGAATGTGGAAATCTGGAGGGGGAAAGATACAGGAAACAGACACAGCATGTGCTAAGAAATGTACTTCTCCTACATTAGGGAGAAGTTCACAGCATGTGTGGGTATGTGAGAATCTTGATTACAGAGGTCTTGAACACTACTTGAGGTTGAAACCTGAAGCAACCTCTTATTGATGAAAGGGATGATGTGAGGTAATGAGTGTGACAGCATCCTAAAGACCAGCCAGAAGATGAGTGCTCTGATCCAGGTGGGGTGTGAGGAGGGCTCCTCCAGGACACGACTGATAGGAATTTTGATTTGTTTCAAAACTTGAACGCATCATGCTTGGCCAGGGATTGGTGTAGCAGCATGGTGACAAAACAAATAGAAATGTCATTCGAAATTTGGAGAATTTCAAGCACACTGGTGTGCTGACAGAAATAGTTGAATAATAAATTTGGAGTAGAGACTGTTGCACTTCTTTTGATATTATGGTCTCAAAGGGTAGAATTAGGTGGGCTAATTTTCTCAAAGACAGAAGCAAAGGTGGAGTAAGGGTACAAATTTGGTGGTAGGAATAAGAGAAGCTGAGGGGGCTTATGTAGTAGTGTCTCTATTGTTTTCACAGTGAAGTAGGAAGCAAGGCCGTCAACTGAGAATGTGTAGATAAGGTTAGGGATGTAAGCATGGGGAATGTGGAAAAGCAAGCTAGTCTAGGGCTTTGAAAATAAATAAGATTGCTATTTAAGCAGAGATGAAATAGTATGAATTTGTAGCTGAGTCTGGTATCATGGCTTTGAGAACTTTTTCCAGCAAACTTTCATAAGATCTAAAGCTACAGAACCAAGAAAGTAGACAGTAGGTACAAGAGACATAGGATTTTAAAGTGATATCTCACATGCTATTGACATGATTGTTCATTTCAAGAAGGCCAACCTGGGTAAGGAGCAAATTAAATCAGAATTGCTTGGACATGGGTTGGGAAGTAAGGAAGCACTAGAGTGCATACTGAGAACAAAGTGGAGAGCAGAAGGGATAAAGAAGCGAATAGGTTGTGTATCGAAAAAAAAATTCCTGTGTTCAAGATGTGTAAGTGTGAGTGATGGGGTAAGGTTGAGTGACATCTGAAGATGAGAAGATTTTAGGCCAGGAAGTTAAAAGGTCATCACCATGTGTACTGAAGTCATGGAAAATGGTGACAGACACAGGTCGTAGAGGAAGATGGAGTTTTTAGTGCCAACATCATTGAGGAGGTTGGAACTACGTCCTGATATCTGAAAGCTGAGATAAGGAAGAGAGTGGTCAAGGGAGATGTCATAGATTCTGGAAGAGGATTATTGACGGGGGAGATAATGGATTGATGAAGCAGTGATTAAGGAGCTGGCTGTCTCCCATATGGAACACTTCAGGTCCCTCTTTGCATCCCCTCGGGCCACTGCTTACTGCAGGAATTGGGGCAGTAACCAGTTTCACACAGGTGTAGTCCGATAGCACCTCAGCTGAACTGTACCTCTTAGCTCTTGCCTTCCGCCTAAGGGCCTTTCTGACAACAAAATGTGGCACTCATGTGCAATCTAAAAATGGAGGGAGTAGACACTGACTGGGTCAAAACTTGACCAGTACTTATCTGGTGGATATCTTCCATCCTCTCTTCCATCCCTTGGGCAAACAATTCTGAGGTGCTTTCGACAAGGCTCCTCAGAGCATCCCAGGTGGATTGATCTCCAATCATCCACAGCAGTGATCAATTTGATAACATACCTTTATATTGGCTTTCCCTGCTTCCTGGGTTCATGCTTTCCATTTCCCCCACACTGGTCCCTGGTATTGCTTGTTAACATGTACTAAATAAATGCAAGCCCTTGTTGCAGACCTGCTTTCTGGGAGAAATCAAGAACCCTTATAGGTAAGTAGAAGCCATTAAGTGAGAAATAGGGAAGGTTTCACGATCAAGTAAAATGTCAAGTTTCAGTTAGCTTATAGAGGAAGGAGTCCTGAAAGACATTGGAAAAGGTTATTACAAAACACAAGTTTCAAAAGAATCTTCTTAGAGTGGGTGGCAAGTCAGAGCTGGAGCAGGCAGGGTTGATAGAGATGAAAACATGGGAGGAAAGAAAAGGAGGTGAAAAATGAATTACATATGTTAAATATATCCCCTACACTAAAAAATAAATTTACGAATAACCATGAAGGGCACGTTTTAGACAGTTGTATTTATTGCTATAGCTTTGCATTTGCCTTCATCTTCATTTGTTCCACCCTGAACAGAACACCAGACAGTCTAGCCTTGCTGTGTATCTCTATTTCTTGCCAACATGCTGATGTCATCCTATATCCAGCCCTTAAAGTCACTTCAATTTACATTTAGTCTTTTGTCTTTTTCTTTGTGTCTAATTTACTATAATTTCATTGAACTTACTTTTCCCTAAGTAGGATACATAGTCAATTCATTTAAGAGAAAATGTCAAGAAACAAGCTATATGTACACATAATAATACCACATAGTGTCCATTGGGAAAAGTTTTTTAAATACACAGGTATATGTAATTATATAATTAAAAATGTACATGTGTATTTTTTTTAAAGTACACAATTCTGAGAGATCACTAGGTTCTTGGAGAAATTGTTGCAGTATCAACACCACACATTGCCATATTCCTCAAACCTTTGAAATTTGAACAAATAAATCATTAAATAATTTTAGTCTATTCTGAGCTGAACTTTGTTGTTTTTAGACATTTGGTTTAAATTTTTAGACATTTAGATTTTTTTTTAGACATTTTGGTTTAAAATTTTAGGTTATAAGAGGCATTGGTCATGAGTTTTAACAGACAGAGAAGTCTTGTTGTTACTTCCTGAGCCTGCTGAGTCATAAGCCATTAAGACTCACCAGACCCAAATCAGACAGCCTGGGAAAGGGGCATACATGTTTGACATTCAGGTGAACCTGGAATTGTTATTACTTAGAAAGAATTCACAAAGGAGACACATTTGTTTTGGAATCATAGAAAACTGAGATCAAAGAGACCTTTCGGGTCGTGGGCTCCCATTTCCTACCTATCTTTATGCCACTGTTTAGTTTTGTTTTCTCTATTGTGTACTGCTCAACCTACCCTTAGATTTGTTCATGGACAACTCTTTATGAAATTATTCCACAGTTTAATATTACTGATAAAACTGCTTTCCATTTGTAGGTCTCAGGCCCGTATCAGTTCTAGGTCTGGTCTTTCTTAATGCAGAGTGGTTTCCATAACCCAGTTCCACTACCCCCTCCTCTTACCTGCCCACATTGTGCACATCAGAATCATGTCACTCTCACAGTCAGGACTTAGTTCTTATACACAGGTTTTAGAATTCATCTTCTTTATCTAGGCTCTTTCAATTATTTCTATTTGTTTTTTTAATTTGTCCTACTTTATCTCTCACCTCTCAATGATGAGTTAGTTTTAGTAGACATTTTATTTTATTAAATGTAATTTATCACCCCATCATCATAGTTAGCGATGGCAGTTTAAGTTCTAGATTTCAAAGTATAATCCAAAAAACATAATCCTAATCATTCAACAGACTCTAATTCACAGAAACAGCCTTATTAAGTACCTCCCTCCTTTCTTGAACAGCTAAACTCTGTAAAAGCTACTTGGTCATGGCCATGCTAATGATCAAGATAAAAATGTATTTGTTAAGCATGTATTAGCACGTGATTATTAAGCCTCATATAAAACAAGTTAGTTTCAGTGCTCTGTCATTAGGAGTTTGAAATATAAGATTATCCATTTGTACAGTTAGTTAGAGGAAATCATAGTATTTTACTAGCATCTATGTGAAATGTGTGATGTCATACACTCGGGCTGCTTTCCATCACTAACATGTTATTTCTGTCGCTGTTATTGGGGGAACAGGGAATCATTGTGGTCAGTTCTTAGGGTTTAATTGGAGCTGATCTATGCTCTCCATCTCCCAACACATATACCCATTCACTCACTTTGGAGGGGAAAGGGGTCACCTGAATCTGGCCTGGTCATTCAAAGCACTCTGAAAGTTTTTAAAATGGGAATGTGATAAAACTCCGTTGAATGATACTTAATTACGGGACTTTTGTCAATCCAATGAAGTTTCTGAAGAGATGACATGAAAGCACAGAACTATTGGTGGCCTTCTTGCCAACTCTTACAGAGAGTTTTCCTGAAGGAAGCAACATACAGAAAAAGAAATCCAAAAGAGAGAGAGAAAAATTGAGGCCTGATGATACCCTTTGAAAGCCAAATGATGGTCAGATCTTTACTGAAGCCAGCTCTACCCCTATAGTTTCCAATTATATGAGTCAATATATAACTCTCGTGTAAGCCAGCTTGATGTGTGTTCCTGTCATCTAAAACTGAGAGCGTCCTTACTAATGTATGTAGTTTGCCAAAGAACCAGTTTGACCTGCTTCTTATGTCAGATCTTTTGTATTCCATCACTTGTCGAAGTGAGATCTACATACCACTTGCTTTAGAATCGCCTGGAATGTTTACAAAATGCAGATTCTTAGACTGTACCCCAAACGTCTTAATCAGAACTATAAAGGTGAGGCTTAGGAACCTCATGTTTGTCAGGCTACCTGGTGATTTTATGCGCATTAAATTTTGAAAAACATTACTAAAGTCATAACTTTGGATTGTATCAACTCTGATCAATCAGTTTTTTATCAAATTGACTGAGTTTAGTCAAATAGCAATACTTTTTAAATAATTGATTATTTAAATGGCAAATAACAAATCAAATTTGAAAATGCCAGTATTGATAAAGATAGAAACTACTTAGGGCACATGTGAAGCAACTGTCATGGGACTTACATTTTTAAATAACTGCAGAAAGGTAGGAGGGGAAAATTAAGTAACTTTACCTTAAAGAGGTGCAGGAATCAAGGCAGACCACAGCGGAGACACATGACTATTCAGTGTCTTTGTTCTTTTAGATGTTGAATTAACTTTATACTTCTGCACTATGGCATTGATTTCCCATATGTGAATAATTCCTCATTTCCCAGAGAGCGCTGGCATAATGAAATACTCTTTATTTGTAAGGACCCAGTGGGTCCCTCTGTATCTTTGGACCTTTTTTATTGCATTTAAGTGCATATGTGTTTAATTAGTTGTTTTTGGAGCAGAAGCAAGGAATTTATTTCCAAATCAGTATCAGAGGGGATGGAAGATATGGAGCAAAATCAATATGAATCTGTCAGTTGGTCAATAGATAAACATACTGTGGTAAATACTCAGCAAAAAAAAAAAAAAAGGAAAGAAGTTTTAACACTTAACTATACTGATGAATCTTAAAAACATTAGGCTAAGTGAAATAATTCAATCACTATAAGGTTAAACTGTATGATTCCTATGTGAAATTCTAGAGAAGACAAAGCTTCAGTGAGAGGATGTAGATCAGTGGTTGTCTAGGGCTGGGAATGAGAAGGCATCTGCTACAAAGAAGCACAACATAACGTTAGAGCGATGGAATTGTTCTACATATTGCTTGTAGTAGAAGTTACATGACTGTATATAATTATCAATATTTATCAAGCTGTACACCTCAAATGATACCTCAATAAAACTATTATTAAAAAGTGAACTTTACATGAGATAAGAACAGATTTTAACAGAGTAAGGGAAGTAGGACCCAAAGCACAATTCTAGGGCTGAGGTCTGGGGAAACCACCCACAGCCTGGAGATGGGGCAGGTCCCAGCTGAGGAAGGACTTTGCAGGTCTAATGAGGAGGAGAGGGAAACTCTTATGCTACAGTGACAGCTTCCTTTCCGCCCATGTTTATGTTCCTAGTTGGCTTCAGTACCACAAATCATCAGAGACAGAGGAGGCTCAAAGCTCTACCTAAGGATGATGATGGGAGAAATGAGGCTTTTTGAATGAGCTCACTGATAGGAAAAAAAAAAGCAGCATAGGAGGTATGGACCAGGAAGGGATTTAATAGATAAGAGGAATACACAGAGAGGCATCTGGTGTGGGTATCTGTGGTGTGCAGCTAAGTGAGGTACTGGGAAGGAAGAGGACACCTCTAAGTCTAGAGGATATTTGTCTAGAGAGCGATGACCTTTCATTGTATGCTAGTTTCCCTAAAATTATTATAAATATGTCACCAGGTTATTTGCCCTAGAAACAAATTCTAAACCATTTATAAGTGAAAAACTAAAGGATACTAGTAAATATCTATCTGTTGAGTTAAAAAGTTATCCTCTTGGGGCTGGCGGGGGGCAGGGGAGTGGGAGGAAGGCTTTGTAAAAGAGAGAAAATGGTGACTGAAAAATTGAGGTCATTTAGCAAGCAATCCTGATTACCAGAGCTTTATCCCAGACCTTCCCAATGAGAATGAAAGGTTTTTTTTTTTTTTTTCCCAGAGTGCTTTCCCATAAATATACTGTCTGCATGCTGAGAGAACAATTGAATTCTGTCCATTTCATGAACCCCTTAAAAATAATAGGGTGCCCCCATCAGGAGTGTTTTATGAGCCAATGGATGGCTTTGGCCTGCCAAGTAAGATAACTTTTTATTTAAACCTTAATTTTCTCTTTCACTCGTTTGCTATCATAAAGAAAATGAAATTTGGCTTTTAAAAAAAGTGGTAACTCATGTAAAGAAACAATTAGAGGGATTATTAAAAATCCATAAATTATATTAAACTTATAAAAAGCTCTTAGTGCCAATAAATAAGTCATGTCCTTATCTAGACACATTCAAACTGAGCATCCATAAAAAAGCACAAGGAAATGAAAAGTTCAAATGGAAGAAGAATCACTAGATGAATTACTTCATCCTAAATGTTGCAATTGGCTTCTTTTACAGGAACAATTTTTTTTTTTTCCCAGAGGTGATAAACGCAGAACCTCATCAATCTAGCTCTTTACCCTTGGCGGATACTTGTCTTTCTACATGCATATTTTTTTCTCTTTGGCTCCAGACACAAAACAGAGTATCTTTGTGATCCAGGATTTGTTTGAAGAGATTTCATCTGGAAAGAAGTCAAGCAGGGCACTAGCAGGGGAGCTTTTACAGATTATGACCTGTAATCTGGTTAATACTCTGAAACACAAAGATCCGAATGTTGGGATAAGACGACTTCATATGTGGCCATGTGCCCTACCTCCCCCGCCCCCTGGGAAGTCATCTCAGAGACTGAGAAGAACCCAGCTTGCACATGCTGGCAGGCTAAGAGGGAAGATAACATAGATATAATGGCATATATTCCAAATCTGGCATAGAGTGATCATCTAATAATAAGATTCCCTTATTCTATTATTGTTATCGGAATCAATTTCCTTTTTAGTTTATTATATCATATCTACGGCCTTTGAGAAAGCGAGGGTATTGAGGTTGAATGTAAGGCTCTATTTCACCCAAATATTTGAGTTAATCCTTAAAGATTTAGTTTTTTTATGAAAAGGTTACATGAAACCAATGTTTAACTTTATACACTCATTTGGAGACCAGTAAATTTTAATTTGTCCTTTTTTAGGAACCATCTGGTGAAAGTAAAGCTTCACAGCATCTATATTAAATTGTGAATATGTTTTCCCTTCTTTAAACACAAAGAAGGGAAGATACTAAATGATATACTTTTTCTATCCAAAATGAAAGATTAAAAGTTTATCTCCCAACTCTAATTTGATGCTTTTTAGGTCATGTGGCTTACAGATTTTTTAATGGCCATTTTCAAGTCCTAAGACATTACTTTCATTTTGAAAGTAACAGTTGCTTAAAAGGGACAAACTCTCTAAAGCTCTAGCTTTGCACACATCAGTCTTCTAACATATTCACTTGCATACTCGTGCCCTGGGTGCATGGGGATAAGGCATCACAGCAGTAAGCCCCCAAGTGATAAATGTGTGGCTAAAGAACAAAATATATGCAGGAAAAGTTATTAGAGGAAGCAAACTCTAAACCCGTAGTTCCTATGGGCACCATCCCTTTGTTTCCCAGTCACATGTGGGGAGTAACTTAGAGACATAATTTGTTTAACAAACTGTAAGAGAGAAAACACTGGACCTTGGAAATATCTGTCTACCTGCTCTTTGAAGGAGTTATTGTCCTCTGAATCTGTTCCCTCTAATGCCCACCAGGGCAGAGAGATGTGTGAGAAGTCAGAGTGCTCGTTGCTACTCAAATAACATTAACGTTCCCAATTCTCTATTGGTGAAGTTTGTGCAGACTAGTTGGGGAACCAAATCGCATCTCTAAAAATACTGCCAGGGAAAAAGTAAATTTCAAATTTAGACAATTAATTTATATATTAACTCTTAGAATTAATCCACTCATAAATTGAGAGCTTCTGGATTATTCTTCCAAGGTCAATTACTTGCCATATTGGTTGAGAAACTGAAGTTAGGCTAAATAATTTCCTCAAAACGTTCCTACACCAAAATGACTAGAAATTCCAAGACACATTTGCTCTGTAGATTTTTCATCTCATTCACCCTGCACATTGTTATTTTGTTCATACACAAACTCACTTGTCAAAAAATGAGCCAAAGCATTGTTCCAAGTGAATTTTTAAATATGAACAGTTATTATTAAAAAATCTTTTTTGGGTGGGCAAGATAGATTTTAATTCTCAATTCTTCAGTGACTCAATGGAAATGATCAGTTTTAATACCACCTTCGCCATCCCACACTGTTAATATAAACCTCATTTAAAAACTTATGTTTTGTCTATGGCCATGCCACCCTGAACATGCCCGATCCTGTCTGATAACGGAAGCTAAGCAGGGTCGGGCCTGGTTAGTACTTGGATGGGAGACCACCTAGGAAGACCAAGTGCTGTAAGCGTAAAAAATAAAATTAAATTAAAAATAAAGGATTGTAAGTTGACAAAGTCCTTGCAAGCTGCGAGGTCAACCAAGGATTGCCTCGTCTAAAAAAAAATAAAAATCTATATTTTGCATGTTTTATATGTGTAGAGAAGAAAATAGAAAAAGAAGCTCTCAACCTGAAGAGGTATGGCTGACTCAGGCAATTAGGAAGTTTCTTTGCCCTATTTTCTCTCCTTATTAACCTGCTTCTCAATGCATTTTTACAAGATTTAAAAAAATGAATTTATTTTAATAGAGAAATACAGAATAAAATTTAAGATACAGTTAATACCGCTCTGGGATGAAGCAAAGTGTTAATGCAAAATGAGCATACATTAACGAACATGTCACCTTCCCCAGGATGAACTTCCCACATAAATCCTCTTCTTTCTGTGGAGGTTGTGAGACAAATATCTAGGCTGTCAAAATCGAAAAGCTTTTGACTCCAAGTAATAAGGGGCCTGGGGCAAGTGACATAATGTTTTATATCATTGTCTTCATTTGTAAAATGACAATACCTTCTTATTCTACAACACCTTTAAAACTAAAAAATATTCTTAAAAGTTTCAATTTTGCAGAGCTACACTCTTAAGTATCTTAAGTATCTATTCTTAATTTCAAAAACCACTGGACCATTTAACTGTGACTTTTAAATACCGGAGCAGGTGCATTCTAGTTCTTTTGCATAACTAAACCTTTTTTTCCCCTTTCTTTTAATCAACAAGCTTTTTAAGTTCAAATATTTATAGTGTGATACAAGTTTATAATACCCTTCTACATACATCATTTTATTTGATCGTCACAGCAGCTTTGTGAGGCAGATGTGATTGTTTCCAGTGAAGAAACTGAAGGACAAAGAAGCTAGTATTATGCCTGAACCTCACGACCTGGAAGCAGTAGAGTTCAACCTTGAACCTAGGTCTTCTGGGTCAAATTGCCATGTAGCTTGTGCAGGATCATGCGGGACACAGTCAGTTCCTCATCAGAAAGAAGAAAGCCATGCTCTCCTTTATCTCTCTTGTTCTCAGAGCTCCCTTAAAACCCATCAGAATAATGGGATGAGTTCTCAGGAAGGGATATGTATATACAGCACAGAGAATACAGGATCTTTCTAGGCAGAGTTTTATATAGCTCAGCTAAGAATTGCTAATCGTTAGTCCTTTACCTTATTTGTTCCAAATATGTTTTTTAAACAGTCAAATGGGGGATGAGCGTAGGAGGGAATGAGCAAGAAAGAAATGCCAGTAATCATGGAGAGTAACAGTCTTAGGAGTAAAGTGACAGCTCAAGGCTTTACAGTTGTCATAAAAGTGGTGCTGTTTTAGAGCTTTAAGATGAGCAAATTTCTGGGTCTAAGTTCCACTGTGGTTCTAATAGCATCAGAAAGGGTGAGTTGGTATAAACAATAACAAGATATATGTTAGCGCAAACTGCTGACTATTGACTCTGATTTTGAAGAGAGGAGAAAAGAGAAAACAAAACTAGACTGGATTCCTGTTATGTCCCCATTTAAGGTAAAGTGAGAAACTTGACCAATTCTAGTGAATATTAACAGTGGAAGGCAAGTAACTGATTCTGAATCTTTAAGATTATAGTCAATAGAAATAAAATGGAAAAGAGGCAAGTTTTAAAAAGCTTTACGGTGGCTATTTTGCACTGAGGATTTCTAACCACCGAAAGGGACTGACAGAGTTAGCTGGATGGGACAATTGTACACACAGAAGAATAAGGATTTTGAAATCCTACTTTGTGGAACAAAACATCTAACCTAAAGTGGCTACCAGTGGAAAATAAAACTCAAACACTCTTTTATTTATGACTTGTCTTTCAGCTGATAAATTTTATCTGAAGCAGAAGAAAAACAAAACAAAACAGGATTTGACTCTTCACCTGGACTAAACTTTTATACCATATGTATAAGGGATTCCCACCTCCCCAACCTCTCCCCTTTTTTTGTCAATAAAAGACTGAATCACACTATTCTCTTTTCAGTTTATTATCAGTTAGAAGAGGTACTTTTCTACACTGTGGAAACTTCCTGTTGGCTTTATGATCTTTTTTGAGGTATCACAAATATTTTGGCCTTATCAGCTGGATCTTTTCAGCAACAGAAGAATGTTCCTTATTATATTCTCCTAGATAGGAAGTTTATATTCTTTAAAAACCACATAATTATAAAAACAAATTTGTAGGAAAGGGGTCTTTGGCCACAGGAGGGAATTTAAACAAAGTACCAATGACACATCTTAATAAAAGAAAAATCAAGCTTAAAAAAGAGAATTGAATACTTGAGCACAAGATCTGCTCCCATAATCTGGGAGTTTTATGGCCTCCCTAAAGGAAAGAGTATGTGGTCTGTTAAATCTGATCATAAAATATCTCCTTGAGACCTTAAAATGTAATGTGTCGATGTCCAATCCATTCAGTGTGGGCCAATTGTATAGCTAAGATGTCAGCCCCCAATTTTAAGACAGTCCTTCTGGCGTTACTGCCATAGTCTACAGCTTTCAGAGAAAAAGATGGAAACTATAAAGCTGAGGACATATTACAAATATTAAGGTTGAAATATACTGTCACAATATATTTATTAAATATATTTGAATATAATGTTTATATATCTACTTTTCTGTAAAAGACATGGAAGCACACAGATTAAACTCTTAAATGGAGACAGATTGGTTAAAAGCAACTTTTACTTTTCATTTTGTATATTACTGTATTTCATTTTTTTATAATGAGAATTCATTAATTTAGCAATTAAAAATAAAGCCAATACATTTTTTTTTCTAAAGTGTGTATAAAGTGATAAGAGACATTTAAAAAATATCTGGTAGTCTTAGACGAGTTCGGTGCACATGTAAAACCAAATATTTTGGGGGTGATCTGAAGGCTAAAACAGAAATCATAATGTTGAAAGGGTTATGTTTATATATACTAGAATGGCTCTGCAAATTCACTAATTCATCCTAATTTGTATTGCCTTTGAGATGCATTTAGAATCAGGTAGTTAGCAATTACTTCTGCTTCAGGAGAATGAATGATTACCCCAGGTAAGCAACTGATCCATTACTAAGAGTTTATCCATACAAAAGGACATTTTATAACACTAGGGGTAAGTGTTATAAAAAGACATACTCTAATGGTTTGGAATTGAGAGCTCATGCTCCGGAGTAGAATAGCAGCCAGATTTTAGCTTTTGACAAGCCTATGCTACTTAGAAAGTTGGAATGTTCTGGGCATAGAACTCTGTGTCCTGACATGTGCAGTCTCAAACTGAACAAAGTATGTGTTTATATAGACATGTTTCCTGTGAGAACAGAGGCTAGTAACCAGACTGCAGTTAGGTTTGTTTGTCTGCTAATATTTTAAAAATATGTAGTAGAAACAAAGGACCTAATGCTGAGGTACTCAGGTGAGGGAAGGAGGGGATGGGAAAGTCATTAGAAGGGGATGGGGGTTGGGAGTTTAGAATTGTTCCAACCAATATCATAAATCAAGTCACTTATAAAGGTATAAGAAGTAGAAGACCAAGTTCACAAAATCCCAGAAATTGTGGATTTGCAGAAGAGACATCCTCTCTAAAGCAATTGAACAAGGAGATAAAGGGCAAGAAAGAGATACTTCATAAAGCCAGGTCTAAACTAATGCTTTTTGCCCTACACCTTCGCATTTATACTTAACCTAAAAAGATTAAAATATCATAATAATTCTGAGATTTCTGGCTCTCAAGATTTCCATTATGACACATCAATAAAGCAAGGCAAGGTGACTGAGAAAGAACGGCCGGCTTTCATTTCCTGCTCATTTGAAGGTCACTTTTGGAGATAAAGATTATATTTTTGCAGAACCAGAGGATACACGAACATTTCTAGAAACTTGTAACATCAGATGTTCTGAACGAGCAAAGGAAAATGAATGATCCTATTAAGATACTTCTGACCATAAATCAGAGGTGTTAAGCTCTGACTGGCTAACTTCAGCTTCCCATTTGACTCATTTGAAAATGGAACTGATGTGAATATAGATTGAGGAAAGATGCTCAGTACTATTAGAGGTGGCTCATAAACTACTACTTTCAGGTCTTAGATTGAAATACAGTATGCCTAGCACCCAGAGACAAATATTTGCATCATTTCATTGTCAAGTGACTCTGTGCGAGTAGCAGGAAAAAAAAAAGGGTGTCACACTTGTAATACAAAAGAACTGTGTGTGTTAAAACTCACAGGCTCACAGGGAAGAGTGGAGAGTAATTTACTACAGTTGAACACTCAGGAAGGGTGATCTCATTTTCAAGCTTACCTCTCTGACGTTTGCAAAAGCATCTATGTCTCCTTTCATGTCTAATGCTCTTATAGCCTCCCTCCCTCTAATATTCTCAGTGACGTTTTGCTTTGATTCTCTAGCGAGCAATCCTTTAGCAAGAGAGATGTGGATCTATCTTCTGCCATTTCTTCTGAGTTCTTAGTTTCCAGAGACTTTTTCCCAAATAGCATGGTGATGTTCTGCTACTCACTCATGGACAAGTGATTCAGCTGTTAAAAGCCTCAGCTTTTCCATCTGCAAAATGGAGCTAAAATAATTCTTATCCCAGTGGGTCGTGTTGAGGTATACAATTGGATTTGTTGCCATATGCGAATATTTGGCACTTAATAGGTGGCCAACAAATGTTATTATTATCTTCTTTCTATTCTTTCTACTAAAAAGGTGCCACATGGGTAAAGACAAACTACTTGATAACAAAAATCCCAACAATTAAGTGATACAAATAACTTAAAAAAACAAAACAAAAATACATTGAATGCATTTACCTTTGTTTTGTCAGGACTCCACGCGGTTTCTGGCACACAATAGATACTCAATAATGTTTGCTTCATAAGTATTGCTTAAAGTGTCCTCTATAAATACAAGTAGGTCAACCATTTCAATAGTCAGCCGAGGGGAAAAAAAGCCATCAGAATAGTTTAAGAAATGTTATCAGCAAGCATCCGTGATTGAGGCAAGTGTTCCCGAGCTTGGTGAGAGCCTGTGACTACCTCCCTTCTGAACGGAGTGTGATTGCCATGCCACGTGCCACTAATCAACACAACTCACAGAGCAGAACATTAGAAACAGCTGCCTAAGGACTTCGTAAATATTACTTATCCTTAAATGTGAAATAGCGACGAATATACTTGTAACTGTATAGTAGAGAACAGAGACACCAAGGCAAGATCTTTAAAAGAAACAAAATTAGCATCTTATATATTCTAATATAATTGCCATAGGCATTACAATTAGGGTAGTCACATATGAAGACAATTATATGGCTAATTATAAAAAAGCAACCTGCGAACTAAAGACTCTCTCTATAAATTATAATTTCATTATCTGGGCAGTTTTTTAAACTTTGAGTTGTTGAGAAATAGAACTAAATATTTTTCATATTTAGAGTTTAAATGATAAACTATAGTTTTTAAATAATAACACATTTTAAAGAAAGAAGAAAAAAGATATCAGAGTAAAAAATTTTATAAGTTTTTAGTAAAGGATATTTTTTGGACAAGTCTATGAAATTCTAAAAGAAATACAGTACTCCAAATTAAGCAGACTTCACTGAAAACCCACACAGTCCGTCTGAACTGAGATTTTTTTTTTTTTTGAGTAAATAAATGATCAAAACCCTGTGTTATAAAATCCAGAATCTGTTTCTACCTCCTAAAAAATTCCTGGAGAGGATACTCTACTTTTGTTTTGATGTGTTTTTGGTGCTTGTAGGGATGAATTTTGCACCGAGGTACAAATATTATAGTTT